>NC_142423.1:2205000-2520000 GCF_059516105.1 Syngnathus floridae | reverse complement strand
AACAAAAATGTCATACATTCTAGAGTCATTACAAATCAACTGAAATATTGCAAGCCTTTTATTATTTTAATATTGCTGGATCGGGCGTCGCGGACGAGAGCTGGTGGTGGAGGGGGGGTCCAATAATCAAACTCATCATGGGCACACAGGAAGGGAGGGGCGAGCACACAGACAGAAACCAAGACAACCGACACTTAGTGGAACAGCTGGGGCTAAGGCGTGACAGATTATGGCATACATCTTAAGAAAATTTAAATATCCTATCTCAAAATATTAGAATATTTCCTCAGACAAAGTTAAAAAAAAAAGATTTATAACAGCAAATCAAAATCAAACATTTGAAAATGTCCATGAATGGACTCAGTACTTGGTTGGGAATCCTTTTGCACGGATTACTGCAACCAATGCGGCATGGCATGGTGGCAATCAGCCTATGGCATTGCTGAGGTGTTATGGATGCCCAGGATGCTTCAATAGCGGCCTTTAGCTCATTTGCATTGTTGGGTGTGGTGTCTTTCAGCTACTTCTTCACAACACCCCACAAATTCCCTAATGGGGTTCAGGTCAGGGGAATTGGCAGGCAAATCAAGGACAGTAATGCCATGGTCAGTACACTATTTACTGGTGGTTTTGGCACTGTGGGCAGGTGCCAGATAATGCTGGAAAATGAAATCATCATCTCCATAGAGCAGGGGTCACCAACACGGTGCCCGCGGGCATCAGGTCGCCCGTGAAGACCGCACAACTATTCTACAATTAGCTCAAATAGCGGCACTTGTCAGTGAGCGCCATCTATTTATTTTACAGTCAAACCTCGGTTTTCAAACGTCCCGATTCTCGAACAAATTGGAATTCAAACAAAAAATTCGAGATTTTTTTGCTTCGGTTGTCGAACAAAATTCGGAGGTCGAACCTCGCGAGATGAGCCGGGAGGACCCAAGAAAACCCGACCGCACGGCCCAGATGCCGACTGACTCCGTTGTTACGCATTTTCGTTACTTTGAGGATTGTATTAACCTCTAATCATGCCTCCAAAGAAAGCAAGTGGGAGCAGTAAAGCCATCCTAAAACACAAAGACGCTCTTAAAGCAATGCGACAGTGAGTGCCCGGCGCCCTGCGGTAGCGCGACCGGACAAATATGCGCAAATGAAAAAATGCTTAAAAAAGGCGGGATTTTTTTTCTTGAAACTGATTCAAAATTTTTCCATTTGTAATGGGAAAAATTGTCGGAATTCGACCGATTCGCTTCTCGAACCGCCTTCTGGAACGGATTGTGGTCAAAAACCAAGGTTTGGCTGTATTTTTGCTATTCTTGTTAAAATCACACTTACATGTGAACTGGAAATGATAATAACGCATAGTGAAGCCAAATTGAGCAAATTGCCTATTTCAGAAGTGTGTGTCAAACTGGTAGCCCTTTGCCTTAATCAGTACCCAGGAAGTAGCTCTCGGTTTAAGAAAGGTTGGTGACCCCTACCATAGAGCTTTTCAGCAGATGGAAGAATGTAGTGCTCTAAAATCTGCACTTACTCTGGATTCGATGAAACACAGTGGACCAACACCTACAGCTGACATGGCTCCCCAAACCATCGCTGACTGTGGGCACACTGGATTTCAAGCAACTTGGATTTTGCTCCTCTCCAGAACTTTCTCCAGACTCTGCCGCCTTCACTTCCAAATGAAATACAAAATTTGCTTTCGTCTGAAAAGAGGACTTTGGACCACTCTGGAACTGTCCAGTGCTTCTTCTCCATAGCCCAAGTCAGACGCTTCTTCCATTGTCTTGAGTTCAGAAGTGGCTTGACCATGGGAATACAGCTATTGTAGCCCATTTCCCGGACACGTCTGTGAACAGTGGCTTTTGATACCTGGACTCCAGCTTCAGTCCACTGTCTTTGAAGCTCACCCAAATTCTGGAAGCGACTCTTCTTCACAATGCTGTTAAGGCTGCGGTCATCTCTCTTGGTTGTGCAGCATTTCCTGCCACATTTCCCCCTTCCAACAGACTTATTGTGGATGTGCTTTGAAACTGCACTCTGTGAACAGCTCGCTCTGAGAAATTTGTTTTTGTGTCTTACCTTCTTGATGGAGGGTGTCAATGATGGTCCTCTGGACAGCAGTCAGATCAGCAGTCTTCCCCATACTTGTGATTTAGTTTACTGAACCAAGCTGAGTGTTTTTCTAGGCTCAGGAAACCCTTGCAGCTGTTTCGAGTTAATTAGATGATTCAAGTGATTAGTTGAATACCCTACTAGTATAATTTCTCATGATATTCTCACATTTTGAGATAGGATATTTGAGTTTTCTTAAGCTGTATGCTATAATCAGCAATATTAAGACAATAAAAGGCTTGCAATATTTCAGTTGATTTGTAATGACTCCAGAATGTATGACATTTTTGTTTTTAATTGCATTGCAGAAAATAATGAACTTTATCACATTATTCTAATTTTCTGTGACAGTCCTGTAGATTTGCGGTGAAAAATACGTTTGTACTCGCCAAAGGCCTGCATAAGGACCTCCAACTCCATCGAGGTAAAATAATGTGATCTGTTTTTCCTCAGTTGTCATGTGGTATCTGGGCTCCATTGATGATCGCTTTTTATAGTGGTTGTGCACGCGCGTAATTCCAGGTTGACATACTCAGAGTTGATTTAAGTAACTCAGATCAGCTGTTCTGGAACGGAACACTAGTTCAGTGATAGACTCAGAGTATGTTGAACCTGCTTTGTGGAATACCCCCCAGCTCATTTTGCTGGCTGGATTACAGCTCTTGTCAATAAGATCATTTTACATTGTTGGCTGGTTTCAACATAGGAAAAATGGCTTGCAATTCAAACAGCATTCCAAAATTATATGAGGTAATATTGCTGCTGCTACAACGTGATGCGATGTGACCATTCTCAAGGTGACCTTTTCCAGATTGATAGTGAGACTAAGAGATTAATTTCTTTACGAGTTATTTGGGTTAATACGCCAAGAATAGATTGACCCTGCTTTTTTTGTCACATGATCTTTTTCTCACGAGACAACATTTCTTTAGGTGCGTTACATATGGCAACATTCAACAACTGCATTTTCCCCCCTATCGTTTAGCCACAACGCAAACTGCCGTGGAGTTATTCGAGATGACTAAGTCTTATCCTCCGAGGTGGCGGCAGAGCATCACCAAACTCTTATTTTGCTGGGGCGCATTTCCTGTGCAGCTCTGGCTAAGAAAAGGCAAGATTTGGTTTTCTTTGTATTTTATTGCCATTGGGCAAAAGGACATGTCCAGTACATCAAACATGAGCTCCACATCCCAAATTGTGTTTTAGGTCAGGGATAATAAATTTATATCATAACTGCCGTCCACCTGCAAAAGAAAAAGCACAGCAACCATTAAGAATCAGCTAATTGCGCAACGTGCGGTGTGTTGGGCGTACGTCAAAGCGTCCGACGGGGGCGGCGTGGCTCCGACTGCTCAGCGTGGTGACTTGACTCAAGCCCCACATCGGCTGCAGACGGCACGACACGGACACAGCATCCAGCAGGCCCTACGGGGTGCACGATCTTTCAAATCCAGCCGGCGCAGGGCGGTGGGCATCTGACTTAGGAGCCACAAACAAGCTTGGAAGAACTCACTTGACTTATCAGCCGGGCAGGAAGGCCTGCTCCAGATGAAGCCACCTCGCTCCATATTTTATCGACTTGAAACGAGCGAGGAGGGGAATTTTCCAACCCGATGTGTACAATGGAGTCCATGGCACAATGAGCAACAAGCTGGCGCTGCCCGCGTATTCAAGAAAGCAGGTTCAACATACTCCGAGTCTATCACTGCACTCTGATCAACTGATGAGCAAAAAACCTCGCACGCCGGTGTGCTCCAAAGTCAAGGTGCCCCCAAATGTGCAAAGGATGCGGTGCCGGCCGATGTACCTGCGTAGGCGGCCGTTGCTCAACCTGGTTCAGAGCCAACAGCCAATCAGAGAGCTCGCTGACGGGCTCCTGCAACATCGTGGCAAACCTCTCAGCTGTGCGTGCACGCACACCAAGGAAGCTGCCGTTTTGGTGCTGTTTGAGCCCAAAAGTCTCAAGCAAAACATGGAGGTGGCCAGTACGTACAGGTTGGGTGCGAGGGAAGAGGCGCATGTCCTCCACGCCAAAGGTCAGCCAGGCGCACGATGGCTGCTTGAGGACCAGCCGTACGGACGACACGTCATCCGGCTCCACTCGCATCTGAAGACAAAGGCGGCACCGGCAGTGTCACAGCAGCGGGCGGCACCAGTGTTGCATCACTGACGCCGCCAGATGGTGCAAGTACGGCGCTCGTGCTCACCTGCGTCCTGTCGATGCTGCAGTAGTCCTGTGCGCCGCTTTCCGCGTGCGGGTTGGTCATGAGGGGGCGGTCTCTGAGGGCCGTGAACCACTCGCCCCCCCCCCGGCCGGGGCTCCACTTCCGCAGCCTCACGCTGACCAGGGCCGTATAGAAATTCTTAAAGGTGATGGTCTCGATCTGACGACATTGTCGACATGTTAGCCTTCCCGTCGGCCTCGATTGGATGTTTTGATGACGGAGGTCTGCAAAGCAGCTGGACGCGTCACACCGATTGCTCACCCCCACCGGTGGCCATCTTGCGTTACCCAATGCATTGATTTGTGGCTCTGGTGGCCTTTTTGCGTTCTGTTCGGTCTGGTTTTGATTGTGAATCCTGAATCATCTCTCATGAGGTATGCCAATCTCCGAGTGCTATGACGGCATCAGCCTGCATCACCGAACTCAAGCCGAACGCGGAGTCGCCGTGAAAAGTCAACCCGTCAGCTACGAGTCAGCAGTCGGAACCACCACTGGTCGGCTTTTTTCCGCGACTCCAGGCTTGCAACCCAAGTCATCAGTGACAGCAGCGACACGACGTATGTGCTCGCTGAATATATCTGTAAGCGTATTTAATATGCACCAGAAGAAAGGGGCATTTTTGGGGGATTGTCTTGTGTCAAGCGCTTTGTTACAGCAACAGCTGTCGTGAAATCGCGATGTGAGTGGCGACTGCATCATCAAACGAAAGAAGGACACTTTTTTTTTCCCCCCAAGCGGCAAAATAACAAGCTCATTGCAAGATGGCTTCCAGCTTCAGGCGTGAGAGGCCAACAGCAGTCCAACGACACGAGTCTCCTCGTCATCGGAGACCTACGTTGACGGTTTTCCCCGGGGGCAGACTGGCGTCGATTACGCATACGCCCGAGCAGGACGTCTGCATCTTGCTGCCTCCAAAGTGAAGAAACACCGGCGGCTTCAGTGCGCAGGCCACGCCCCTTGTGACATCACTGGCGCTCATCTTTGCCTGCTAACAATCACAACCATTCTCAGAGTGGCCAGCACACAGATATTAAGGTGAGACATTCAAGTTGCGATTCCATCATTTATCGAGGAAAGACTTGGAAGCGGCGTTGCGTTCGTGGGACTCCCTGAAATGTTGGTGCGCAGCATACACACTACCGAAGCTTGAGCTGGCCAAGAAGGAGAAAACATTTTCTATCCTCACGAGGGTAAGCACCGTAAGCATTTTTGGCCTGGTAAATACCTTCCATTGTACAAACCGAAATCATTTGAAGTTGGAAATTGTGTAAAATGTAAATAAAACCAAAATACAATGACTTGAAAATCCTTTACAACCTATATTCAATTGAATACACTACAAAGACAACATACTTAATGCTCAAACTCATGAACTTTATTTTATTTTTCAAATAATAATTAACTTAGAATTTCATGGCTGCAACACGTGCAGTAGAAGTTGGGAAAGGGCATGTTTACCACTTCGTTACATCGCCTTTCCTTTTAATAACACTCAAACGTTTTGGAAGAGAGGAGACTAATTCTCTTAGCTTCTCATGTGGAATTCCTTCCCATTTTTGCTTGATGAATCGCTTCACTTGTTCAACAGTACGAGGTCTTCGCTGTCCTATTTTACGCTTCATAATGCGCCACACATTTTCAATGGTAGACAGGTCTGTACTGCAAGCGGGCCAGGGGAGAACCTGGACTCTTTTACTTCGAAGCCACGCTGTTGTAACATGTGCAGAATGTGGCTTGGCATTATCTTGCTGAAATAAGCAGCGGCGTCCGTGAAAAAGACGTTGCTTGGATGGCAGCATATGTTGCTCCAAAATCTGTATGTACTTTTCAGCATTTATGTTGCCTTCACAGAAATGTAAGTCACCTATGCCATGGGAACTAATGCACCCCCATACCATCACAGATGCTGGCTTCTGAACTTTGCGTTGATAACAGTCCGAATGGCCCGCTTCCTCTTTTGTCTGGAGGACACGACGTCCAGTGTTTCCAAAAACAATTTGAAAAGTGGACTCATCAGACCACTAAACACTTTTCCATTGTGCATCAGTCCATTTTACATGAGCTCTGTCGGGCCCAGAGAGCCCGGCGGCGTTTCTGGATTTTGTTCATAAACGGCTTTTGCTTTGCATGGTAGAGTTTTAACCCGCACTTACTGATGTAGTGATGAACTGTATTTACTGACAGTGGTTTTCTGAAGTTTTCCTGAGCCCATTTGGTGATATCCTTTACACACACGTCGGTTTTTAAGGCAGTGCCGTCTGAGGGATCGACGGTCACGGTCATTCAGTCTTGGTTTCTGGCTGTGGCGCTTACGTGCAGTGATTTCACCAGATTCTCTGAACCTTTTGATGATATTATTGACCGTAGATGTTGAAATCCCCAAATTGCTTGCATTTTTGCTTTGAGAAATGTTGTTCTTAAACTGTTCAATTATTTTCTCACACAGTTCTCACAAAGTGGTGAACATCGCCTGATCCTTGCTTGTGAATGACTGAGCATGTTTGGGGAGGCTTCTTTTATACCCAATCATGGTACCCACCTGTTCCCAATTAGCCTGATCACATGTGGGATGTTCCAAATAAGTGTTTGATGAGCTTTTCTCAATATTTCTTCCCACCTTTCCCAACTTCTACTGGACGTGTTGCAGCCATGAAATTATAAGTTAATTATTATTTGGCAAAACATTATTAAGTTTATCAGTTTGAACATTAAATATGTTGTCTTTGTAGTGTATTCAATTGAATATGAGTTGAGAAGGATTTTCAAATCTTTGTATTTTGGTTTTATTTACATTTTACACAATTTCCCAACTTCAACCGAATCCGGTTTGTACTTTGAGCTAATTGCAACAAACGCAGGAACTTTCCCAAAATGCAACCGCATTTTGGCATTTTGATTAAGCTAAGCAAAAACGAAGCAAATAGTTAGATAAAATATTAGATTTGGTGAAAAATTGTTAGGATGATTGAAGACCATGATTTAGGTCTTGTCTTGTAAATAAAGCCATAACATTCAAGTCCAAGATGTTCGACTTTGATCGTTTTGCAGTGTTTTACAGTCATGGAGTCACGACTTTGAGAAATGTGCTTGAGTGAAGTCAAGTCTATTTGTCTCACACAGAAAGGTCTCAAAGGGCTTCACAGTTGACAAATATTCTCGAAGGCTTGACCACAACACCAAGGAGGGCAAGGAAAACTACTAATTGAGGAAGTCAGTGTCACGTTCCGTTCATTTTCACGCCGAACACTGTGCACGATCGGATTGCGCCGAAATGTCGCACGAACGCAACACAAGGCCATTTTCAGTTAGCGTTGCTAAGTGCTAATAGCAGGTAGGTGCCCGTCACGATGTCCCTAATCGACGTTGCCCTCGCTCAAAATGAAAATAACCTACGTACTCACGTCTCGTCCGTCCTCCGCGTGTTCGACGACCACGGACCATTCCGAAGCGGCTGTTAAAAGAGAAAGAGGAGGGGCCGTGTGCACGCATGCGAGCATGGATTGCAACCGGACAGACTTCCGGTCAGGTGTAACCATGGCGACCGAGCATCGGCCTCCAAACGCTCAGCCTTCACATATTCACGACGGCATGGCCGCGGGTGGTAGTGCAAAGCATGTTGAATTCCTTGGAAACAAATACATAGCAGCAAATCAGAACCACGTCAACGGCAAACGACACACTTGGTATTGCGGATGCGGCTCCTGTCGCCCTGGCAATTAAATCCAAGAACCTGCAGCAGTTGATCAATTTGTGCAGTTTCTCCTGTGACGTTTGAGTCGTCTCGTCCCGCCAAGACGTTTTGCTCTCAAAGTTGCCATGCAGCATAGTGAAGCAGATGTTTCCAAAAAATAAAAAATGGATTGGCTGCCACTGCAACATTAAGCACAGTCTGAACATTTACACTCTGCTTAAGAATACAAACTGTTCTCAACTAAAACTTAGCTTAGGTTCTCTTCCTGCTCCTCCTCCTTCCTCGTCTTCTTCACCTCCTGCCACTCTTTGTTTTAACAATCAGGGCGCATGCATGTTTGAGGAAGAGAGTGGAGAGGATTCCTGAGCGCTCACGCCAAAAGGCAGCACTCAAGTGTGTGTGTGTGTGTGTGGGGGGGGGGGGGGGTCGCGCACACACGCACTCACATGGGTGGGGGTGAAGGATGGAATGGGGAAGAAACACGGCTTGGGCCTCGCTTGCATGCATGATTTGTGGCACCAATGAAAACGGCGTGGTGTGTGTGTGCGTGGGTGCAGGCTGCCATTTTCAAAGATGCTTAAACTGTTTTGTTCAATGACCTTTGACCCTAATGGTCTCAAAGGGTGTGAGCGTGACTTTTGTCATCTTTGACTCTCACACAAAGCACTTAAATTCCACACCAAGGTCAACCAAGGGCAACGTCCTTCTGTTGCCAAGGTAACAGGGTTACAACTTCCATCCAACACTGACTCGCTCTCTTTCTCTCACACACGCACGCACTCGGGTGTGCGTGTGTGCTATATGGTTGATTTGGCCAGTGGTGGGTTTGCACAGGGTAACGGTGCATTTTTCAGTTTTCTGGAGTTGACAGACCACAAGTTGTCAAGGCAACAACAACAAGGGCAGAAACAACACCATGGATGGATAATCAGATCCATCCATTTTCGAAACCTCTTCATCCTCACAAGGGCGCGCTGGAGCCTATCCCAAAGCTCTCCAGGCAGTCAGCACCCACAATCGGTCGCCGGCCAATCGCAGGGAGACCAACAAACATCCGCATTCGCACTCACACCTAAAGGCAATTTGGAGCATTCAATCGCACACGCATGTTTTGGGGATGTGGGAGGAAACTGGAGCACCCGGCGGAAACCCACGCAAGCATTTGGAGAACAGGCAAACTCCCAAGCAGAAGGCCCGCCGGACCCAGGGTGGAACCCACAGCCTCTACCCTGTGAGCCAAACCAGTGCGCCAAACAATAATCATCGTCATAGTCAACTCAGATGCCAGTGCCAAGAAAGTTTCAAGGGATTTGGCCATATGTACATTGATGCAAAAAGAATCCAAAGAGGAGAAAAAGCCCCCCCCCCCCATTTGCCCACAGTGTCTGAGATATTGCATGTTAGTTTCAGCAAAGTGTAAAGGGTACAGCAAAAGGTGGTTTTCTCTCCATGGCCGACGTTGCTGAGGCTGCATGTGTCATGTCCACACAGTCTCCTTTCATTTTTGACGGCATATCAAAGAGGCTTCGGGATGTAAATCAGCCTTCCTGACACAATCCAGCCAAAACTCAGAAAGTAGTAGCTGGGGCTGAAAACCGTTTCGATATCTTGTTGTTTATGGTCACCCAGCGTATCAGGAAGAAGAAAAATGACGGACGGTGGTGCCGCAGAGAGAACGGCTTGGCAGAAGTTTTTCCGCCAGCGACGATGAAGCGTCGTTTTCTAGCTGGCAAGTTGCCTGCCTCTGTGGCCAAAAGCAGCTTTATGGCTAAAGTAAGCGTGCCCTCTGTCCTCCATCTCCTGTGGCAGCCATGTTGGGTCAGAGCACTCAGTCAAGTGTAACCAGAGAAATGGAATGCACCCCCCAAGCCCCGCCACCCTGCCACCCCAACAACACCCGCATCTTCCATTTTGTGGGTTTCTATTCATAGCCCATCTGTCGCCGGCCAGGCGACTGACAGAGGGAAGGACGGACGAACAGCTGACAGTGTAAAAATAAACAGACGAGGGTGGGGTGGTGGTGTGTGTGTGGGGTTTCGAGCATGACAACAGAAGGCAAAGGGGAGGGGGGGGAGGGAGTGCCAGCAAGACAGAGTTAGACCCTCAAGATGAGCATTAAGAGATGTTTTGACTGGTCTGCAAAGGTCAGACGAGTCAAGAAGAAGGAAACTCCTCACGTGGGCCTGCACAGCCGGCAAAAGTTGGACATTTGAACAAGCCAAATGACACGGAGGACAGCTGGGTGCTCAGGTGGGCGGGGCTCTTGGGGGCCATAAGAGGTCGGCATTCAATGAAGACGAGCCTAGGGGCGAGCACCGAACACAAAATGAACCCAGCAGAATGTTTGCAAGAGCTAAAGCAAAAAGTGCAACTCGACCGTTGGGTTGCTTTGATCCGAGCAGGCCCGAATCAAGAATGATTAATTTTAAAGCAAAACAATTTGACTGGCGGTATTGCATTTCAATTCAGTACGGCTCCGCTCAATTGGGTGATGATACCGCGATTTTTTGCAAAGGTGTCATTTCTTTCCCTCTCTCCTTTGATACAAAAATACACTTTGTATGGACACTGCCACCCTGGGCCTGCTCATGAATTAAACAGTTCACTCAAATTCAATAAAAAGTGCAAAACGGGAGGAAGGATGTGGGGGTGAGTACGCTCCCAGCGTCCAAATCATGACGTGGAAGAGTGGAAAAAGTGTCAAGAAAGGAGAGTGAGAAAGGGGGTGGGGTGGGGGGTTAAGGGGGAGCCCCCTCACGGTGGCCCCGCCTCCCTCCCCATCCCTCGCTCCCTTGTCGCCTCAATCCCCGCCCCTGCACGTATCGCTCCATTGTAGAGCACGCCCGGCTGACATTCACAAACGCTCGCTGCCGCCAGGAAGCCCCGAGCTCGAGCCAGCCCAAGCGGACAACGAAGGTTCGCTACGAGACGCCATAGAGCCACGACTGCACACGAAATCTTTTTCTTCTCTTCCTCCTTTCCTGAAGAGCATAAAAGGGGAATCATAGTCCGGCAGCAGCAACGTTGAGGGCGGTCAGTGTCTGCGCATGCGTCTCACCACTGGAAGGGTTGTGCACGCACGCGGCGCCATACACGAAAGGAAGGCAACGTTTAGCGGGAAGCCTCCTTTCATGCTGGTCTGTGCGCGTGCACGCTGAACTCGCTATCGTGTACGCGCCCACCCGCCTTCCACGCCAGCCAATGTGCGTGTGTTTGGTCGCGGAAGGAACAGGTGCGTGGAAGGGGACATGGGTGCGCGCGCGCCGGGTTATTTCTGTCCGCAGGGAGGGTTGCGGGCTCAGTCAAAACTTGGTGCGTGATCTCATTCCATGCACACGCGGGTGAACGCCTCGTCAGAAGGTGAAGGAGCAGGAGCACGAGTGTGCCGGCAAGAGAAAATGATTCAGATGAAAAACGGGATCTTGGGGCAGCCGACGGAAGCCAAAGGACACAGCTGCTAGCAGAGCTCAAGTCTTACGCGGCCTTTGGAGAGGTGTTTGTCGCAAAGTCAGGTTGGCTTCTAGAGCTTTTTTAAAAAAAAAATTAAAGCACCTCTGATGACATCGAGAGGGGCGTTGCCAAAATTAGCCGTGTCAAAAGTCAAAGCCGCTCCAGAGTGCAATTGTCCAAGCCGTTACTTGCGAAAGTACCGAAAGTTAGGGAATCGCAACTCCCCCGAAGAAAGCGATGAGGGTCCGTCTGCAAAGAGGGCAAGCGGCTGGGCGGCCGGCCCGTGGTCAAGCTGCTGAGGAATTTCAACTCCCGCGCGTGCTTTCCCGGTAACCATGGTGACCGCACACGAGTCAAAAAGTAGCTAAGCTACTGGAACACGCCCGCGGACGCTCGCACGTCCCCTTTGCATCCGAGTTTTCAGAATGTCGGGAATGGACGGGAACAAGCGAGGTACAGGACAGACCTTGACGTCTCAAAAGTCCATTTCGACCTCAGCGGCTCCGACGTTCGCCTTCGTGTGCGTTTTAAAGAGGACGCACAAGTCGCACTGAGCGCCATCTTCCTCCGAGTGCTCATTTGACCTGAGCTTGGTGTCATGTGACCAAACAGGAAAAAACAGGTTGTTGCGTCTGAAACGGCCCCGTGCGTGTGTTCATGGGGGCGGGGCAGGGATGCACTGTAGTATTTGGGAGTGTTAGTTAGGGTGGCTTGATTGACAGATGCTGCAGCTGGCGGCATGTGTCATGTCAAGTCCTGGCTGGCACTCTGAAATGCACACGTGTCCTTGTCAGGGCTGGGATGAGACGCAGCCAGAGGTTTGTTGTCGCAACGTTGTGCCCTGAGATTTTTTTGGGGGTCCTTGTTATTGTTGTTTCAGCCAAATATCTTTTGTGTGCGTCAGCGGGGTCTCCGCTGCACCTCCAAACAGCTCACAAAAGCTATCACCTTTGCCTTCCACCACCACAGGGTGGGCTGCATGAATAGCAACACATGCACACACACACACGCACGAGTGAAGGCTTGCAGCGTTCACTGTGGAGGCCTCAAGTGGGTTTAATGGCTTTAAATGAAGTGATTCAAATTACTTCTTGACAATTTCTCAACTTTCGAGCTTTCCTTCTCCTTTTGCTGCTCTAAAGGTGAAACGGGACTTTATGGAAGGAATGTGGAGAGGGGGCCAGACCAAGGCGCACTAGCTAGAAAGACAAAGACCAGCACTCAAAGCTCGAAGCGCATACAGCCTTTCCTCTCGTGCGTGGGATGTTGTGCGAGGCTTTGTCTGGATCGTATGTGGCGCTGCGTGCTTGTGGGGCGCATTGTCTGCGAGTGTGCATGTGCGAATGTCATGTGACCCCACGCCTCATCTCATGTTGCTTGTGGTCCACTCAGGTCGTGGGCGTCGCCCACCATGACTACTTGCTGAGCAAAAGGAAGCGACCAGGCAGAGAGGAGGAGCCAGTCGAGCGCTTTGCTGCGGGGTGTAAGCCTCTTCCCCTGCGTGAGGAGTATGCTGCGCCTGGGCGCAATCGGGAAGTGGGCCGTGCTGGCGGCCCTGCTGGTGGCGGCGGTGGGCGGGGCCGGGGCGGATGTGGCGCCCGGCCGGCTGGAGGTGTCCATGAGCAAGGCGGCGCCCAGTCGGCTGGAGGCGTCCATGAGCTCGTCGCTCTTGCGGGACTTGCACGCCGCTGTGCCCACCGCCCGCCACCGCTTGCCCAACGCCTGGGCTGCGGTGGGGCGAGTCTTCAGCATCCGATTGCCCGGCCGGATGGACGAGCTCCCCCTGAAGGTTGGTCGCCATGTTGCTCAAAGCAATGACGGCAAAAGCAAAAAGCGCCGTTAAGACCGCACTCGCGTGTCTTTAAAAAGCTCTCGGCCATCAGCGAGCGTAATTACATAGCAACTGCGCTCGCTCGCATGCATGTTCATGTGTTTGGGCGCTCCCTGTAATCTCACACACGCACAAAACTGGAAGAAAGGGAAGGATGATGACGATAATATTATTCAGACCACGCCCCTTGCCTCTTGACCGACAGCTCATATTCTCCATGACTGTTGACCTGATGATGTTATGTGCACTTTGTCTGTCTCCATGGGAAACCGGGTGTCCTTTGTTTGTGCCATGATATGGATGTTTGTGATGGATGGATGGATGGATGGATGGATGGACGGACGGACGGAAGGACGGACGGACGGACGGATGGATGGATGGATGCATGATGCTGATAAAGTGCTAACTCTTTTCAGATCTCCGAGTCCGGCACGTACGTCCTTCCGTCCTGGCTACACTGGGATGCCGCCTGCAGGACACTGTGGGGGCTGCCGCTAGATGAGGACAAAGGCACCTATGAGATCTCGGTCGGCGTGTCCAACGAGTCGCTTTCTTTCTCGGAGGTCCTCTTCATTGAGGTGGGTCCCCAGGATCCCTCGGCTGCCAACGGAGCGGGCACCGAGTGGTCGTGCGGCCCGGACCAATCAGTCACCATGCTGACGGTCATCCTGGATGCCGACTTGACCAAGATGAGCTCCCGCCAGAGGGTGGCGCTGCTGGATGACATGAGGAGCTTCTCAGGGGTGGAGCTCCCCCTCATGAGGCTTGACCCCGTCGTCGACAACAGGCTCTTCGACATGTCCGCCTTCATGGCGGGACCGGGAAACGCCAAGAAGGTCAGTCTGACGACGCAGCTGTCGGAATGAGCGAGGGTTCTGGTCTGTGACGAGGCAAAGTGATCTTCTATCAGCCGCAAAGCAGCAGAAGGAAGCTCACAGCTTTTTGGACAAGTGCACAGCATTGAGAGCAAGACCACAGTTGGTACAGCTTTTCTCAACTGGCTCAAAGATGTGGCTATTTTGCTACTGCCTCACATGTCATTTCAAATCCCCAACAACATCAGGCTGGCTCACTCGCACTGCAGCGTCCACCAGTAAAATGGCTCTGCCTTCCCTCACAACTACACCCGCCATCCGTCGTAACAGCATCGAGATTAGGTGGCAAATATTTTTGTGCTCAGACCAAAGCCACGTCTGGCCTTACCATTTCACTTGGGGCCAAGCCGCCATGACGTTGAACTGAAGGAAGGAGAATCATGAGCTCGGGCCATAGCTTTGCCAGAGAGAAAAAAAGTGCTTTGCCGCCGTCTTGGGCCATCTGAAGTCAGTAACAAACCTCTCGAGGTTTTGGCAGGGATTTTTGCGGTTAGCCAATCAAAAGAGGTTGGATTTGGCTGCTTGCGCCTGGGGCTCCCGAGACAACGGTGAGCCCGGTGGTAACAACGGTGATCCTCGTTTGTCTTTACAGGTGGTGGAGAACGGGGCTCTGCTTTCGTGGAAGCTCGGCTGCCAGCTAGACCAGAGCAGTGTACCTAATCTGGCCGGCGTCGAGGGTCCGGCCAAGGGAGGCATCATGTCAGCGAAGCTGGGGTACCCCGTGGTGGGCTGGCACGTGGCCAACAAAAAGCCTCGCTTGGCCAAGCGCGTTGGGCGCCAACTCAGCAACACGCCCACGCCGGCCCTGACATCACTGCCGCCTTCCTCGGCGGAGGAGCCACCCGTTCGTGTCATCCCGACGCTATCGTCGCTGTCCATTGCGACACCCCCACAAAGCTCGGCGCCACCCGTGCGGGGTCCAGTCCCGTTGCCGGGAAAACCCACCATTCGAGTTCGGGACCCGGTGGCTTCCACGCCCACCCCGGAACCGCCTCGACCCACCAAGGCGATGGAGAGCGCTGTTGAGCCGACCGCCACCCGGCCCATCTACGTGGAAGCCACCGTCACGCCGCCCGCGCCCACACGCAAGGCCACCAAGAAGCCCAAACGGCCCAAGACCACGGTAGCACCCCACCAGCCCAAGGCGTCCTCGCCCACAAAACCTTCGCTGTCAGATGCGTACAATGAAAAGCCGGTTTTGCGTAACCCCATCGACCAGGTGAACGCTCTGGTAGGAACGTACTTTGAGGTCAAGATCCCTTCGGACACTTTCTTTGACAAAGAAGACGGAACCACCGACAAGCTGCGGCTGAGCTTGAGGAAGAGCCCCAATGAAGTGGTGGGAGAAGCTTCCTGGATCCAGTTCAACAGGTGCCGCTTCGCTTTTATCTCTCGCTCGCTCGTGACTGGCAGGAGAGAAAGCCCTCAACTCCAGCGGACGGGCCCGGCCGTTGCAAAGGGCTGCTAAAATCTGACATTTGCAGCGTCTCTTGTCGTTGATGCATTTTTTTTTTGCCATTTCTTAAGACCTGCCCCTGGAGTCCTTATTCAGTCCAACATGATTCATCTTAATGAATGGCCACTGCTTGTGACAAGGGGACAATTCAATTTGATGAACGGAAAAGAGTAGCTCAAAATGCAGCCACTTCCCCGGGGAAAGGTTTCCCTTTGAAAAGGGCTGATCCCTTCCCTCAAGGGAGAACCCGAGCGGGCGGCGTTTGCTCTCATCGGCGGCGTACATAAATCCTGGCTGGATTTGATGCAGCTCTCGTCAGACTAAAGCGAGGACGCTTTTGTTGCACTGCCAGTCACAAGCTTCTGATAGGCTGATGGCTATGCCACACCGCCCGCCGGTTGCGCTCGGTGCACGCTCTCGATTGGGTGTCCCGCACGGTGACTAACTGAGTGGTCTTCTCCTCCCGACAGCACCAGCCAACTCCTCTATGGGCTACCCGACGCGCATCACGCTGGCAAGCATGAGTACTTCATGCAGGCCACCGACAAAGGAGGCCTGAGCGCCATCGACGCCATCGAGGTCCGCGTGAGCCGCTGGCCCGCCAATGACAAGAGTCCCGTGGTGTTTGCGGCCCGACTGGAGGGAGAGCCGCGTCGGGTCACCAACGACATCCACAAGAAGATCCTCCTGGTGCGGAAGCTGGCCTACGCCGTGGGGGAGCGCAACAGCAGCACGGTGAGCCTGAGGAATATCAGCAAGGGCTCCATCCTGGTGGAGTGGACCAACAGCAGCCTCCCGCACGCGCCCTGCCCCAAGGAGGATATTGTGAGCCTGAGCCGGATGCTGGGCGACGCCGACGGCAGGCCCACGCCCAACCTTCGCCGTGCGATGGAGCCCGACTTCCGACCCCTGGGCATCACGGCCAAAGGGCAGGCCGCCTGCCGGGCCTTCTCCTTCATCCCGCCAGGTGAGACGGCGCCGCCCGTCGGTGCTGCCGTCAGTCCGGCCCCAGGGACGGGGCGGGAGAGCGCCGACGACGTCTACCTGCACACTGTCATACCCGCGGTGGTTGTAGCGGCCGTCTTGCTGTTGGCCGGACTGGTGGTCACCGTTTGCTACCGAAAGAAGCGCAAGGGCAAACTGACCCTGGAGGACCAGGCCACTTTCATTAAGAAGGGCGTGCCCATCATCTTTGCCGACGAGCTGGACGACTCCAAGCCGCCGCTGCCCTCATCCGGCGCCCCACTCATCTTGCTGGAGGAGAAGCCGCCCCTGCCGCCTCCTGAGTACCCCGAGGCCGGCCCGCCCTCGACGGCGCCCCTCGACCGCCGGCCACCAGGCGAGTACGCAGCACTCCGAGACCACGACCCCAACGCCCCACCCTACCAGCCGCCGCCGCCCTTCGCCTCACCCTCGGAGGGCAATGGCTCACGCCCCAAGAACATGACCCCGTACCGCTCGCCGCCACCTTACGTGCCGCCCTAAGAGGCCACCAGGGGAGGCGGTGTCCTTTGGCAGGACTACTGGTGTCGTCGGGTGACCCCGCACACGCGACCTTCACCGGCGTTTTGCTTTTCACCTTTTTGCCAGCCTTTTTTCTTTGCAGGTGCTTCCTAACAGCAAGGTACCATGCGTGGGGGGAGGGAGGGAGCAGGTGGTTATGAGAACGCCTTATTACTGCCTCCGCAATCTCGACATATTTTCAACATGGACCGTGTGTCACGCTTGAACGTGCATTTGTTTAGCAAACAAATGTACAAAAAAAGACATCACAAACATGAACCAGCGTCATTCACGGGTGCTAAGATGATGATGATGGCGTTTGGGCTCATAAATATTTTTATACTTTACACGTTGACAGGTAAAGTCTTCATCTTTTTTAAGACTTTTGATACAAATTTGCTTTCTTTGACAATTGGTCGCCAAGCGCAAAGACGATGACAACAGTGATTGTTGTCGTTAGACAAGCGTTTTCGATAGATTTTGCTTCTTCTCTCTTCCTTTGAACGTTTGAGCGAATTGTTTTGCGATAATGACAAGCTTTGTTTGCTTTCCATAATAAAAGTCGACTTGCTATCACATCGCTGGCATCTTTTTTCTGTGCAGTCGCGACTGGCAGCTCTGGCCACACATGTCACGTGCCGGTGGTAACACTTGCACGTTATGAGATGTCTTGCTCCATCAGGCTCGCACTGAACAAAGCGAGTCAAATCAAAACAAAAAAGCTTTGAAAGCAACGGAAAGCATGCCCTGGGAGGCAGTCTCACTGCGGCCTAAAATTACCATCTGGGTAGCAAGGGAACTTCCCAAGGAAAAATGAGACGTGCTTGTGATGAGCAGTTGGCCTAAAAGACGGCTGCCACAAAGCCGGCTCTTGTTGCCGATGGCGACGTCAACGCGGCCTGACCTTTGGCGGGAACGCAAACAACAATAAGGAATAATTGTACTAAGTTCATCTTGTTTTTCCTTGTTTTAATCACTTCACTGGTTTCTTTTATATCAAACAAATTGTTTTAGGTTCTTTACCTGACATGTTTCGGCGGTTTCTTCCGCCTTCATCAGAGTGTCACAGATGTGATAGTGACGCGTCTTTATCAGCTGATGGATGATGGATGAAGGTGTGGCTCACCTGTCAGATTTGACAGGTGAGTCACACCCTCTGCTGTCCATTCACCTCTCCAGAATGCTGTTCCAGGTTGTTGAGAGCATATAGGCTCCCTCATCCCTGTTGATGGTCCTCGGGTCCCGCCTGTGGATCTCAATGGCCTCCCTGATCCAACGCTGATGTTTATTTTCTTCAGTGCGGATGACTCTGGCCTTTTCCCAGTCCATGATGTGGTTTTCTCTTTTACAGTGATCGGTTATGGCTGACTTGTAGTGCTCCTGTTCTGCTTGTAGTTTTATTGCTCTTGTTTGTCTTGTTGCCGTCTCCTTCTCACACTCCTTCTTGTGTTCTACTTTTCTTGTGATGAAGTTCCTCCCTGTCTCCCCGATGTATGATTTATTGCATGATTTGCATGGAATTTCGTATATGGAATTGCATTTGTTTTCCGGGTTGACTTTGTCTTTTGGGTGGACCAGTATTTGACGGAGTGTTGTATGTGGTTTGATAGGTGTGGTTATGTTGTATTTATTCATGGCTCTTTTGATGCGTTCCGTAATTCCTCTCACATACGGCAAAATCACCATTCCGCTGGGTTCTTGTTTCCGTGTTTGTTATCTTTTGTTTTTTACCTGTTCTGCACCTTTGGTTATTGCCCATTGTGGATACTGACATTTTTTGAGTGTATGTTAGAGAGAGTAATAGAAGACGGCAAGCTTTGATGTCTATTCATATGCAAATGAGTTAGGAAGTCATAAAATTTTATGATCTATTGATGTTGATTTATGACCTATTTTATTGGGGGTCATAAATTCATTAGCGGGTTGGTGGCATCAAGATGGCGCCAGTCGTGACGGCGCCATCTTTGACTGTCGCCATTTTGGTTTGCTGGCGCCATTTTTAAGATGTGGATATGTATGGGCATGTATTTTTATGAATCAAGACAGGTGGAGCACCTGTGCTAGCTTTGCTAACAGCCCTCTGAGCTACTTGCGCTTACGGCGCGTGCGTGTGAGATTGAAGGGGACCCTTTTGTTGAGAAGGCGAAGGGGAGGGGGGTGTTTGTGGCCCTCTGAGCTACTTGCGCTTACGGCGCGTGCGTGTGAGATTGAAGGGGACCCTTTTGTTGAGAAGGCGAAGGGGAGGGGGGTGTTTGTGATAGGGTGGGGGGTTTGTGACAGGAGGCAACATTATAGGTGTCAAAGTTGGCTGGAAGAGAGTCGCATATAATTTGAGAAACAATAGTTCAGCCAAAGTTATCTGAAAGCGAGAGACGCATGTAATTTGGTAAACATTGGTTTAGAGGATCAAAGGGCTTTTGTTGAGAAAATCACACTGTTACAAGTCACAAGTTATCTCTAATGTAATTTGACAAACAATAGCGGAGTCGGTATTACTGGGGCCAAGGATATGCTGTAGAGACTGTTTGAACCGTTTAATTTTGGAGGGAGACAGACGAAGGCCTCTGTTTTTTATGAAGACTATCTAAGTTTAAAACATATCCTGATTTTTTAAAAAAAACACGTGATACACAGAGGTGTGGTTTGAGAGAGGGGCTGGACCTGTTGTTCGTATATTTACGCGAGAGTATCGTGCTGATAGTTCATAGAAAAAAGAGCTAAAGCTGTGGTGTTAAACTGCAAACCTGAAGCTCGAATCATGATAGCAGAAACGCCGGTCAGTATCCATCTTTGCCGCAGAGGCCCCGATGGCCTGCTAGATGCCCCTAGAAAGAAGCAAATGTATCTCAGGCGCATGCAACAAAGGCCTACAGAAAAACTTGAACGGAGCTGGCAGCTAACACCAGAGACTCTATGGGGATTTAGTTTTTTTTACGAGACTGGTGAGTTGTCTTTCTTCATGAGAAACCAAGAGAGCTCCGGTTCAAACATCAACAACAACAACAACAACACTTGTGAGCAGACAGGTGCGTTTGGTTCGTTGAACTCGAATGACTGGGCTGTCTTAAATCAACTCTTGCCAGAGGTTTTGACTGAATTTCTCAAGGAATACGGGTTAGAAGGTGAGCTGAATGCAACTTGGATTTCAAAAATCACAGCCAGCGGGAGATGTTTTTTCCGGCTGAAAGTTTCTCCTCAAACTGTTGATGGGGTAGAAGACGGAGAGCTAATCGATTTAATGTTTCTAAAACTTGAAGTGTTCAACAGCGAATGCGGTGTTTTCCAGACAATTTTGAATATACCGTTATCCGAATGGGATCAGAAGATGCAGGCTTATGGTGAGAGTATTACAGGGCTTTTTCTATCAAGCCGTGTCTGGACAAATGTCGTCGGAGTGAAACGTAAACTGGCTTTAGATTAACCCTTACTAAAAAATTAAGTTTAAACCCCAGGCCCTCTTCAACACACAAGACTCTGTTCCTCCTCCTAACCCCTCCTAGTCTCCATCTTTTTTCTCACCTGCAATCAATGAAAGTTGAGGGGGTGATAGTCATTAGCATAACTCTATAAAGCCAGGTCCCCAGACTTCTCTTTCACACACGCAGAGACGGTGGAAAGACAATGGCCCAAAAAATGCTTGCCAGAAGACTTTTACCACGTTTTATACCTATGGAGCATGGGCCTGACATCACATTCTGGTCCGCCCCTGAAAACTCTGAGGCGGAAGCCGACGATGCTGACACAACTTTCATCGCATCGCCGGAACCAACACCAGCGCGGCCTGAGACATGGGCGGAAAGGTTTGAGATTCTTCCACTACCTACACCCGACCCGAGCGAATGCCTCTCACCCATATGCCTCGACGATCTGCAACCCGATTCTCTCTATGGAGCCTTGTCATCAACTTTTGACGTGTTTGAAACCCCTGAAACCTCGGGGCAGCAACAGCAGGAGGAGCAGCAGAGACCGCAACAGCATGAACCGTGGTCCTCGTCACGAGCCATCGAATTGTTTGATGACGCCTGCGCACGCTATCCTGAAAACGGCATGGATTTGCCCAACTTGTCTGCTGCTGACATTAGAGTCTTACTCGAAGAGGCAGAATCGCACCTGCCCACTGATTTTGAGGAGGGTGATGACCCTCAGCAGGCCCTGGAGTTTGGGGTCGTTCCTTCGATGAGCTCGACGCCTGGGAAAATCAACACACGACAAGGCTCAGAGTATAATATGTGTGTCGAACCACTTATTTGGTTGGTTATTGAAGATTACACACGTCTAAAACTGATGGTTGTTCATCTTTTGTATGATGCATTGATTAAGCATGCTAAATCTAACTGTGATGGATGTGCTCTTGATGATCTCAGCCAAATGGCGCACACGTGCTTGTATGTTGAGGATCGAGACTTTTATTTCTACGCGAATTATGAAACAGTGATGGCTGAGTTGTGTAATGCTGACTTCCTCCACACGTTGTCGACAATGTTTTTCTATTTTAAAACATCTGCACCTCTTATAAACATTCGCAATTCTGTTTCTGCCATTCTACATGACCTAGCTCACGAGTGCAAGATCTTTACACGGCTCCGTGCGATAAAACAAGAAGCGCGTGACACTGTGTTGAGCAGCAGCGAAGTCGCTCTATTATTCAGAACGTTTGGAAAAACAGAATGGGAGGTATTGTGAAAAAAATGTGGAGCCGGTTGAAGGCTTTCCTAACAGTACTTTTAGATGTAACAGGGGGCCAGCTAAAAAAGTTTAAAGTAACACCAACTATGCTATCTTCATTCCTGCGTTATGTTAAACCTTAGGATTTATAGAAAGATGTTTTTACCATGTTTTACACGTGTTTCCGTTTACTAGTAATGTTTTTTAAGAACTAGTTTGATTTTTTTTATGTAATAAACTATTGTGACCGGAAAAGTGACTGTCTCTCTGTGTTTATTCAATGGCATGAGTTGTCTTCAGAGACTTTATAATTGTTGCTAAGAATCCTGTTAGTTTTAGAGCGAGAGACACGCCTACACAGAGGAAAAAAAAAAAAAAGTCAAATCGAAAGCGAGAGACCGCTCAAAGCAGCAGCAGTGCGTTCGGACCTCTCATCTCGCACGTTTACTAACTTCGCGACTTAGCTCCCCAACTAAAATTTGAAATAATGCCCACTAAAAAGGGGGTCGTGTTGGACGCTCTGGAAGACCTATCCAAGGAGAACTTCAAAAGGTTTGTTAAGGCGCTGGTGGACCGCAGCGGTAACATAAAGGTGGCGAAAAACAAGGTGCAAGATAAGGACTTTGTGGACGTAACCGAGGTGCTGGTGTCCACTTTCACCGAGGACAACGCTCCAGCCGTGGTCTCCGAATTGCTCATCTCCATTAACTGTGCCGACGAGGCCTAAAAAGCTCAATGCGTGTGTGTGTGTGTGTGTGAGGCCAGAGGGGGGCGGCTAATTTTTAAGAACTAGTTTGATTTTTCTGTAATAAACTATTGTGATCGGAAAAGTGACCGTTTCTCTGTGTTTACTCAATTCGAAATCGTAAGATATCATACCTGTTTGTTTTATTAACAGCGTCACAATCTGTTATCCGCCAGAACTGATCTAACAATGCATGGCGACAGGTGTCTTCACAAACTTTATTTTTGTGCTAAGAATCCAGCTAGTTTTGGGGGAGAGAGACGCCTGCATAGAGGGGCGGTGGATAGCTGTAAAAACACCAACATTAAAAAAGTAAAAGCTTTTTTATCCGATCAGGACGCATACACTTTACACAGACCAGCCAGAATAACTTTTCCTAGAAATAAAGTTTTTGTTCGAGGGCCTATGAGACAGTTCCAGGCAGATTTATGCGATTTGCAATCACTTGCGCGTTACAACGATGGCTATAAATATTTACTAACCGTAATCGATATATTTTCGAAACGCGCGTATGTACGCGTTTTGAAAGCAAAAACAGGTACCCACGTTAGCGAAGCATTTGAAGATATCCTAGCAGTTAGCGGTTCACCATTACGCCTTCAAACAGATAAAGGGACGGAGTTTTTTAACAAACATTTCCAGAAATTAATGAGAAAGCACAATATTACACATTTTTCCACCGTCTCAGACACTAAAGCCCAGACGATCGAGAGATTCAACAGAACATTAAAATCACGCATGTGGAGGTATTTCACAGCTAAGAACACACACAGATACGTAGATGTGATTCAGGATTTTATTGTCAGTTATAACGACAGTTTTCACAGCAGTATAAAAATGGCACCTAACGCTGTAAACGAGGAGAATAAGAATGTCGTTTTCACTAACCTCTACGCACGAAATCCTTTCCGACGGGAGAACAAGTTCCGGTTCGCACCGGGCGACACTGTGCGAATTTCCAAAATAAAAGGGAATTTTGAAAAAGGTTATTTACAAAGTTACACGGATGAAATTTTCACAATAAGACAGCGTCTCCACCGCGTTCCTCCCGTCTATAAAATATCAGATTTGGATGGTATGCCTGTAGAAGGGAGTTTCTACGAGGCGGAATTACAAAAAGTGCAAATAAAAAAAAATAAAATTTTTCGCATACAGAAAATTCTTAAATCACGCACCGTGTCAGGTAAAAGCGAGTCCCTCGTCCACTGGGTGGGCTGGCCATCCAAATTCGACAGTTGGGTACCCACAAAGAGTATTAAAAACATCTGACGATCTCTAAAACGGCCATTCTGTGGAAATTACAAGATGGGTGACCACCAGAGAGAATTCTACGTCACATTAGCGTCAAACGCAAGTGTACATCTTTTTAGTGCAAACACGCTCACAGAATTTAAAACGGAGCTGGCTCAACATATTGATTTAAAAGGCTCGTGGGAGGTTGGACTGTGCGAAATATCGTACGTCAACACAATACCAACCGTCCCTGAGAAAAAACGGAACTTTTATCTAAAACAACCTAAAAATCCGCTCCCTAGAGGTGATACATTCCAAGACGACTCAGAAACTCG
Organism: Syngnathus floridae; assembly: GCF_059516105.1. Taxonomy (NCBI): domain Eukaryota; kingdom Metazoa; phylum Chordata; class Actinopteri; order Syngnathiformes; family Syngnathidae; genus Syngnathus; species Syngnathus floridae. Next base: position 2,495,879 of record NC_142423.1, on the reverse strand, counting down.
ACATATGCTCAAAACAAGGGGAGGTGTTTATCAAAATTATGACTCGTTAGCTTTGGACATTCAAACTCTATTAACTAAAGCGAGTTGCAAAAAGATTGACGTCCGATTTGATCAACATAAACAGAGATTCATGTTTTCGGGCGAAGAAGGATTGAGAATTATGTTCAAGAGCCCCCTGGCGTATATTGTCGGGATAAATCCCGAGAATTGGCTGTCACTTAAACCGGAAGGCGTCAACGCACAACATCCTGCCGATATAAGAGCCGGATCATATTTTATGTTCATCTACACAGACATCATCCACCATCAGACAGTTGGCGACGCGTACGCGCCCATGCTTCGAACTCTACCGATAGAAGGGAATTACGGAGAAGTTGTGAACAGGACTTTTAATCCGGTTTACTATTTAGATGTGTGCAGGAGCCATATTGAAACCATTTCGGTTTACCTGCGATCAGACCAGAACAACCCGTTAGATTTCGAATACGGGAAGGTTATTCTCACTCTACATTTTAGATCGAAATAAAAAAGAAAAATTAACAGAACAACCCGTTAGATTTCGAATACGGGGAGGTTATTCTCACTCTGCATTTTAGATCGAAATAAAAAAAAAAAAAAAAAATGACGTCATCGTCAATGCACCCTGATCTGTACCGTTTTGTCGATTATTACGAAACACAAGTGGGGGGCTCTTTTCAAGCCGGTTTTGCGGGCGCACCGGTTCAGTACGGACGAGGTGTAGGATCTATTTTTGCAAAATTATTTCGTTTCGTGATGCCTTTGTTCAAAAACGGGTTTAACTTGGCGAAGCCACATCTCCAAGCCGCCGCTAAAAACATAGCAACGGATGTAGCGGGGCGCGTCATTCAAAGAATCCACCAGAAACAAGGCCCCGAGCAAGAAGGTTCCGGGCTTGCTGTATTGTCACGTGGGACGATCCACCCTGGGGGGCGGAGAAAGAGGACCGTTAAAAGGAAAAGACGCTCCACCGGTCTCAGACCAGTTGTCAGGAAAAAGCGGAGAAGACGCAAGACAGATATTTTCTCTTAAAAAATGGCCCTTCTACATTTCAAGAGTCACGAGGCGACTTTATCAAGTCTGGATCTTTTTAGCGCTCCCCTGACCCAATTCTCCATAGAAGATAGCTCATATGTCGAATTCCAGCCATTGTCAGCAATTGTGGATCAGGGGCCTATAGAGTTCTTTATCCCCGGGGACGGTTCAAAATATTTAGATTTATCTGACACTTTACTACATCTCCGTGCAAAGGTGACGCGTAGGGATGGGACAAATATTCCACCGCAGGAGCAAGTCGGCATCGTGAATTTCCCTATAAACACAATTTTTAGTCAATTAGATATTTCGTTGGGTGGGCGGTTAATCTCACAATCTAGTGCTACACACGCATACAGATCCATCATCGAGCTGCTGTTAAATTTTTCAAAAGATTCTTTGGAGTCACAATTCACAGCAGGAATGTTCGCTATGGACACTAGGGGGCGTATGGACGTGATTTCGCTCGAAGAGGGCGTGGCTAACGCTGGTTTTGTGCGGCGCGCACAGCAGATTGCCGGCTCACGTGAATTCCATCTCACGGGGCCGCTTCATGGAGATATTTTCTTTTCCGAACGCCATCTATTGAATAATGTGGATCTACGTCTAAAGTTAACTAGAGCTTCTGATGATTTCTGTCTCATGAGCGCTCCAGACAGTGATTCGTGTCTCAAAATACTAGGAGCATCGTTATTTGTGAAAAAAGTATCAATTTCACCGGCTGTGGCGATAGGTCACGCCGCCGCTTTACAGAAAGGTAACGCCCTTTATCCGTTGACCAGAATCAATATGAAGACCTTCAGTATACCACAAAACTCACGAATTTGTCATCAGGATAATCTATTCCTCGGCCACATCCCCAAGCAAATTGTAATAGCTCTCGTAAACCACAACAGTTTCATGGGTCGGAGAGATTTAAACCCGTTTAATTTTTTGCATTATAACATAGAGTATTTAGCTCTCAGCCACGAAGGTCGACAAATACCTGCCAAAGCTTTTCAGCCCAATTTCGAAGCTGGGATATGTACACGTGAATTTCATAATTTATACACAGCAACAGGACGTTTTCTGAAAGACCTACCTCTTTGTATCGATCAACAGGATTTTAGTCAAGGCTACTCACTTTTTGTTTTCAATTTAAGTCAGGTGGATGATTCCGGGGCTTTGTCACCTGTGAATAACGGGGTCCTGAGACTCGATTTGCGCTTCAGAACCCCATTGCCACATACAGCGACCCTCATCGTATATGCTGCATATGATTCGCTTATCGAAATTAATGCTAAGAGAGAAGTATTGATGGACTATTATTAACGCTATGAACGGTCGTGAATTGGACATGATTATGACCCGGATGCAGAGAACATTATTCGGGGGTGTTTTCGCATCGGATGAGTTAGCTGACGTCAGAGACCCGCCTCCAAAATATTACATCGTCAACACGCATCCAAGACATTTACCCGGTGAGCACTGGCTCGCTTTGACTTTAGAATCGGACGGTTCGGCCACATTCTTTGATCCTTTTGGTCTGCCACCGGACAGCCCGTACTACCCGTCGAGTATATACAGATTTCTGAAGAAGCATTCTAAACGGGTCGACTATCAGAACGGGCAGTTGCAACACGAGCTCACAGACACCTGCGGTCAACATTGCGTGTATTATCTAAGTCAGCGTGGGCGGGGCCTCACCTATCGCGAGGTGTTGACTCATTACAATTCGGATCCTCTCCATAACGACGCCATGGTTAGTGAGTTTGTCAAAAAATGTCGAAGGCCAGACCGGATGTGCGGCGGGCAAACATCATGTTCATTGCATAAATTTAAAAAATGTCATTGTCTGAAACCGTGTTAATGTTTTATAAAAATCTCTTTTATTCAATAAACATTGTTAAAGAGAGTTACAGAGTCATGTGTTTTTTTTTTTTCACTAACAACAATAGAGTATCATCTAATAACTAACCCATTTTACTATCGGCGACGTTCTTTTTCTTTTTCTCTTATTCATCACGTTAACATCTTCTGCATAAGAAACATCCGCATCTTCACCTGTAGCGTATTTCAAACGTTTAAAATCTGCGCGAGCCAAGGGGTTGGAGATGCTTGTTTCCGGCAGGTTTAATCGGGCTAGCGTCCGGAGAAATTCACTCCATCCTATCGGTTTCTCGTTGATTTTTTTCCCCCTCGCACACAAATGTCTCAACAGATCGCTCATATGGGAGCCTTTGATAGTTTTCCCTCTAAAAATAAATTCACTTAACGGTGTCCAGCTTACATCTTCTGCCGACAGTCTTTTCAGCACATAGTTGGCGTTACGCCGAAAACGTGGACCTATGGCGTCCAAGATATCCTCATAGCGTCTACCTGTCACCTCGATCGTGGTCTCATCTCCGGTCTTTCTTTCTCCCTCCTCATTGGCTTCGTTGCGAATCGTAATAGGAATTTGCTCGGAGTCTTTTTGTTTGACCAGCCCCAAGTAACGCTGCATTAAGGTCTGATAAATTTTGATCTTTTCATATTGATTTAAATTTTTATTATCCAAAACCTGTTTCATCTCTTCATCCAAAGAATGCTCTGCTGTATCACGGATGGTCGGAGCGGGTCGATTCAGCCTCTCGAACTGATAAGGTGAAATCAGGAACATTTTCTGAGCCGTTTTCAAACTCATTTTTTATGATTTGCTCATAAAGCCGCTAATGACACTCCCGAGAACAGGTGCGAAAGCGGCCAGCAACGGTAATATAAAACCACCTTTCTGAACTAACACAGCTCTTTTCTTCTTCAAAGTATTTTTCTTATCAGCCAAAAAGCGGATATTTTTCTTTTGCTTTTTAAGTCTCTTGTAAAGTTTTGATTTTAAGGGTACATGTCCTTTAAGAAGATTTAGAGCAATCTCACATAACGCTTTCACCAGACTACTAGGGCCTCTGAGTAGCAAATGCTTACGTTTGGCCGGTTTGGATGTAAACAGAGATTTGAGTAACGGTGCGTTTGTTTTTAAAAGCCTCGTCATCGTTTTATTGTTTGGGTATATAAACGACAGGCCACTGGTTATGTAGTACACCTGTACGTAGTCTATATTGTTCTGGGCATGAAGGTGTCAAATCTACCAGTAAATACCCATGCGGCTCTCTTGTAGCATCTTCAAAGCATTCCAGGAAAAACTTCCGGTTGCCGGGAGAAATTTGATTCGCCAGGACACTCACCTGCTGTTTATCACGGGGGTTTTTGAACAAAATCAAATAATTACTGTTTAAACTAATAGTACGGCTAAATTTGCCCTGATGGAATACATTCTGCGTTAGCATTATAACGCTTAAATTTTTATGATGTCTATATTGGGTGAATATTCGGACCACTTCAGGGTTATCCGAAGCTTGGAAGATGATGTCATCCAGAATCAGTAGATGGTGCTGGTGTGGCGGGAACAGCTTCTCGTCATCAAAAGATTCAGGCAGCCCCTTGATAAAAACAATGTCTTTATTCAGGTTTTTGAGTTCATCGTACATTGGTTGATGTGCTGTATAAACCCAGACAATATTATCAGGTTTTTTTCTTAGAACATGTTCAGGATTTTGCAATACATTTTTTACAAAGAAAGTCTTCCCACAACCTGAAGGCCCTGCGACTAAAGATGAGAAAGGAAGTTCTAATCTGGGGTCGAATTCAATCTGATTAAAAGCCATTTCCACACACGCAGACACACGTATGGATAGATAGAAATATCAGTAGCCAAACGGTTCAGTGGTGCCTCGCTCTAGCAGCCTTCTTTTATCGTACACCACACGAAGCCGCTTGGAAAATGACATGTTTCTGAGATGAAACCCTCTCTTATCGCGAACGATGTTATGTTGGAGGGCGTATAACACATCTGAGTTTGCACCTGCTGTATCGATGTACCCTTGAACCAAATTGAGCATGCTATCGAGATTGATGCTGCGACCGCTTTCGTGACTTTGTGTGATACCCTTCACCTTCATGACCGTCTGAGATGATCCTCGTGTTTTGTAAGCGTATGTTTTGGGACCGGCTGAGACGAATTCTAAAATGCTGTCGTTCGAAAGCTCATCTGTCAAATCACCCAGATAATCACCTAGAGGGAGAACACTTTCACCTGGCTTCACAGTGTACACAAGGCTGTCTGTATCGGTGTAAAGGACACGCCTCTGTAAAATTTCTAAATAGCTGTACATTTTTAAGCGTGCATAGGCTGTTGTGAAACACGCTGCAGCCACGTTTGATGTTTTTGAGGCGGGGATCTCATTGTTTATGTTGATACAATACTGCACAATTGAGAGCTTCTCATTGATAAAATGGAAGAATTTCACATTGTACAGACCTGAAAACAGAAGCTCAAAAAAATCCTCTGATTTTGTCACAATTTTTGTGTTTGCCATGTTGTCACGTTGCGCTAGTTTTCCCCACAGATTGTTAAGACAGAGTTTTGACACTTGTCTTTTGCCAGGGTTTACAGCAATTTTGGAAGGATCGAGTTGGATACCTTGATGAACGGCATACTCTTCTATGTATCTTTCTCTGTCAGCCTGGTTGACCGCGTGAGCTGGATAACCTGAAGATTCTTGTTTACCTTTTAGAAATGTTCGCATGTAATCACGGAAAATTGTGTCGCTCGTTCTTGTGTAATGCCACACTTCTGTAATTTCCGCAACCGTGTACCCGAGATCTAGTGCCTTAACAAATTCAGGGGTTGTCCAAACACCTGTCAACGATCTTTGCTCATCACTATGTGTACAAGCCGTCTGCTGGTTGTTACACTCGGCGCATGTACGGCACAGTGTGAAGACGAGTTTACCTTTAGCTGTTTTGAACGGTAGGACGGGAAAATATAAACCACGAGGTGGGTTGACTGTGGCGCTGATGAAACCAAAATACGACCTAGGGTCTTTAAAATCACCGTGGATAATCGTTGGATGATCGATTGGGTAGGTGGCTGTACTGTTGATGAAAGGATACAATGATGTCACATCAACATACAACACACGCTCGTCTGGCTCTGCCGTGTATTTTAAAACGAATGCGTTTGTTCGGCCCCCAAAAAGAGCCTGCCTCGGTTTGAGCGGTGCAGGAAATTTGGATTTTTTAAGGAATTCCTTCACCTCTACGTCCATCTTTTTCATTTGCAACCATTCATGCTCCCACATAATTACAAGGTACACATCCTGTCTAAGCTGTAGATCCTGAATTTTCTTTTGTGTTTTATCAAACCTCTCCTGAAAAGGGCGTTTGGTTGTCGGGCATATTTTAGAGAGGTCGAAGCATTCTGCGCAGCCGTGGTGATAACAACCGAAATACTCAAACACTATTTTTACGCCCCCGATTTCACAATAACCATCTACAAAGTAGTTGTCTATCCTAACTTCACCACCGTTCAATGCGTGTCTAATTTGGATATTTTGACTGTGCATGATCCATTGCATGTACTGAATAGAATCGTGTGAGAAAGCTTTGTACTGACGCATATAGTTGTCTGATGGTGTAATGGCTAGTGTTTGAGGGGTCAGAAAATTAGCTCTGAAAACTTTCATGCACGCCGACGCAATTGTTACTGCATTGAATGGATCTGTTCCGGTGGCCTCAAAAAACTCACTCCTGAATTTTTCACACCCTTGCATTAACAGATCAACATCATTCTCGCAGTAGGCTATTGCCTGTTTAGCAAAATCAAACACATTGCTAGCTTCTTTGGCATACCACTCGTCAAACTTTGATCGTTGGGAGGGTGACATTCGCTCGGTGCCGTAGTACATGGGGTCAGGGTGACACCCGACGTAGTTTAGATGCTCTAAAGAGCTGAATTTGTGTGGGAAGTACCCCTTTGATTTGTCTTCAAACCCCAGGGCCTTAGGCATTGCGCTTAGAGGCATCGTCAAGAATGAGAGAGAGTCTATGAATCGTGATTTTGTGTCTAAATCGACAAATGATAGAACTTTACTCCCTTGCATCAGAATGTCGAGTTTGAGACCTAATTCGAGCATTCTCCTTATCAGTATGTATGAATCAAAACCTCTCGCATTATGTGCAACAAACGTAGTTTGTTTAAACCGTGGCATTCGGAAAAATCTGAGAAATTCATCAACACAATCTGTGCCATACCAATGCTTCTTCAGTCTATTCGATCTGCAGCAGATGAGAAAAGGTTTGTGTAAACCGTTTGTGTCTACATAAGTTTCGAAATCGTAGTAGACTACATTTTTGCACGGTGGTTGAGGTTTGATGGGCTGAATGTAGCACATGTGGGGGTTCAATAAGGCGTCATCTTGATTTATGATCTCATCACACACTGCGCATTTTTTAACGGGGCAGCGATGTTTAGCACCGGTACCATCAGCTTTCACATAATACTGGAGACCACATTCCAAGCATTTTTTGTATGAAGCGCAGTTGCTCGCACGATTCATTGATCGGGACTCTTTATGTTTGATAAGGCATTCCTCATTACGACAAGATTTGTTACAGTCGGGGCAGATGATAGGTTTAAACCATCGCTGTTTACAGCATGGATCAAGACAAACGCCACAGTGTCCTGCACAATGGTGCTGTTGCCAATTGGCATGCCCTTTGTAACAATACCTGCAGAAGAATGGGTGGCCCACAAAGGCCTCAATAGCTTTCACGCCGTAATAGTGGCCCTCGAGGTTTAAGACAAATAGAGTGTCGTTATCTGTTTTGGGGTAACGCGTGTCGAAAAAGGTCATGGGGCGGCAGTCCTCTTTTCGATACATTACAGTTATTTTCCGTTTGAGGACTTTCTCAAATTTATGGACATCGCCCAGACTCACAGGTGTTTGACAATCCAATCCTACGCTCTCCTGTAAGAGCCGTGCGTGTCTCGTGGCTTGTTTTGTTGTCAGTGTGTCATTTAGCAGATAGGTTAGCGAGAGAGCGAAACACAAATTATTGTCTTTATTACGAGGTATGTGTAGGTGTCGTTTTTTCAACCTCAAAATCTCTCTGTTGGTAGTGTTCAGCAGCCTTCGACGCATTCCACCACCACCACGCAATGGAGTGACTATTTGTACAATGAGCTCTAAGCTCTCATCAGCCAGAAGCTCTGTATTTGACTGGGCTAAACGTTCAAGCAGGTTTGATACATTATCTCTGATAGAGTTTATATCAGTAGTTTGCGGGGAGATGTGAGCTCTATCGTTACCAGCCGCGAGCTCTATCTGAATTACATCACCTGTTTGCGCCCTGCTAGCTACCTCTTGCAAGACATCATCTATTCTGTCTTCAATCTGGAGGTAGAAGGTTGCAAAATCATTAATGTTCTGTTGCGATGGTATATTTAGCCGTCGTCTCACCTCTACATTGTTGAAATGCGGCCTGTTGATTACAACCGAACCGCCGCGTTGGTCAGCTAATACAGAACCGTTGTTAGATTGTTGGGGCGTGTGTTGAAACGGTGATGTGTTGTCATCAACAATGTCTATTTCATGATCAGTTATAACAGCACAGTTGTTAGGCTGAAATATCGGCCGAACGGCGTCAATAGCAGCCGGTGGTGATGAATCGCGAGAGTTAGTGGTCAACGGGTCAACCATAGGCTGTGTATTTAGATTTTGGATGATGTTTAGCAACTGGATAGGAATGTCAGGACTGATACGCCCGTCGCTGTCATTAGCATGGTTGTTTAGTTCTGCTATCATGTTTAGCAATTGTGACGGGATTTGTGTAGGACTCTGTCCACCTTCATTCGGGCTTCGGTTGTTCAATTCATCTATGACAGTCTGTAAATGAGTGAGAATAACAGGACTGTCTGGTCTCTCCCCCTCTGACAAAGCAACGGTCACATTGTTGAGCAAATCTGTTATTCGACTCGTACACACATTGTTAACGTTTGATAAATCTAGCTCTGGTGTGTCACTTCTTTGGCTTCCCCCGTTAAATGATGGCAAATCTATTTCAGAAATGTTTGCTAAGAAATCCGACTCCGTCGACGTAAGGTTTGAATGATCCATTATATTTTCTTTTACAAAACACAGCAGAAACAACACAAACCTATTTTGATTCGGCTAAATCTGTAAGAGCACGTATAATCTTAAAACACTCTTGTAACCGTCTTTTGTAGATACAGTTACCCCGACACCTTAGAGGCACCCTGCTGTTTGAGTGGTGGGTGTTGTAGAAGGGGTGCCCCCTCCTCTTCCTCCTCCACTTCCTCTCTCTCTGTGGCTCGGTGTCACGATGTTCACCTGTAAGTTAATCCTTTATAATACCGAAAATAGCAAGTATGATAGCACATAAAGAGAGAAAAAATATAAGGAATACCTCCAACTTTGTTTGTCGACTCTTGATGATGATGGTTTAAAGCTTCGTAAGTAGATAGAGCCTCAAGTAGTTCAGAATCCGTCGCTGCCTCCTGTCGGTTGGTGTGGGGTGCAGTCGGATTGGTTTCAACAGTAACACGTGACTCTGATACAGCTGGTCGCTCTGACTCTGTCGTTTCCACTGCTCCAATATGGCGGTCGAAAGCAGCTTGTGTCGGCCGAACGCTTTTTCTAGTGGCAGCGGCCACGAGATCTGATACAGACATAAAAAATAAAATCAGTAACTAATACCCTCTATAAGAACTATCTTAGATGCGCTATTGACTCACCGTAGTCTGATTGTGTTAGGTAAACGTCGCTAAAATCGTCGTCAAAAGATGCGTGGATATCGGCAAAAACGATGTTGTCTGCAAATATTATATAAACAACACATCTTGTTTTATAAAAATAACTTATTATCATTATTTATTATTATTATTTGTTATTATTATTGTCATTATTGTGAGAAATGTAGTAAAATGACTTACCTTTAACCATTCTCGAAAACAACTTTTTGACACGCTTCGATTCTGTTCGTCAGAGTGATGGCTTGCCTTGCCTTGCCTTGCCTTGTCTTCTCCAAAATGATGCTCGTCCGTACCAAACTTTTAAATTCGGCGGGGATAAGACCACGCCTATGAGCTCACGTGTCGCGGTAAATCGGATAACTTTGGTCGTATGTTGATGACGCATCAAAGAGGTCTTTCTCATATCCTTGGCCCCAGTAATACCGACTCCGCTATTGTTTGTCAAATTACATTAGAGATAACTTGTGACTTGTAACAGTGTGATTTTCTCAACAAAAGCCCTTTGATCCTCTAAACCAATGTTTACCAAATTACATGCGTCTCTCGCTTTCAGATAACTTTGGCTGAACTATTGTTTCTCAAATTATATGCGACTCTCTTCCAGCCAACTTTGACACCTATAATGTTGCCTCCTGTCACAAACCCCCCACCCTATCACAAACACCCCCCTCCCCTTCGCCTTCTCAACAAAAGGGTCCCCTTCAATCTCACACGCACGCGCCGTAAGCGCAAGTAGCTCAGAGGGCCACAAACACCCCCCTCCCCTTCGCCTTCTCAACAAAAGGGTCCCCTTCAATCTCACACGCACGCGCCGTAAGCGCAAGTAGCTCAGAGGGCTGTTAGCAAAGCTAGCACAGGTGCTCCACCTGTCTTGATTCATAAAAATACATGCCCATACATATCCACATCTTAAAAATGGCGCCAGCAAACCAAAATGGCGACAGTCAAAGATGGCGCCGTCACGACTGGCGCCATCTTGATGCCACCAACCCGCTAATGAATTTATGACCCCCAATAAAATAGGTCATAAATCAACATCAATAGATCATAAAATTTTATGACTTCCTAACTCATTTGCATATGAATAGACATCAAAGCTTGCCGTCTTCTATTACTCTCTCTTATGTTGTATGTATTGTTCTTCCTGTGCTATGTCCTCCGGATCCGTGATTATTGTTGTGCGTTCGTATAGTGTTCTGACAACTGACAGTTTGTGTATAGTGGGATGTTCTGATGTCCAGAGGAGGTATTGGTCGGTGTGTGTGGGTTTTCTGTGTACTTTTATTTTTATGTCTCCGTTGTCTGTGTGGTGTATGTTGATGTCTAGAAACGCTATGGCTCGGTCTGTTTCTTCTTCATGGGTGAATTTGATGTTACCGGTGGTGTCTATGGTGTTGAGATGGTCTGTGAGGTGTTGTGTATGTCCTGTTTTTGTTTTTTCTAGAATGTCATCGACGTAGCGTCTCCCTTGCGTGGGTTTGTGTGTGTCCGGAGCTGTTAAGAGTGCCTTTTGTTCCAGATCTTCCATAAAAAAATTGCACATGATGGCAGAAAGAGGGAAAGAGCAATAAAACTACAAGCAGAACAGGAGCACTACAAGTCAGCCATAACCGATCACTGTAAAAGAGAAAACCACATCATGGACTGGGAAAAGGCCAGAGTCATCCGCACTGAAGAAAATAAACATCAGCGTTGGATCAGGGAGGCCATTGAGATCCGCAAGCAGGGCCCGAGGACCATCAACAGGGATGAGGGAGCCTATATGCTCTCTACAACCTGGAACAGCATTCTGGAGAGGTGAATGGACAGCAGAGGGCGTGACTCACCTGTCAAATCTGACAGGTGAGCCACGCCTTCATCCATCAGGTGATAAAGACGTGTCACTATCACATCTGTGACACTCTGATGAAGGCGGAAGAAACTGCCGAAACATGTCAGGTAAAGAACCTAAAACAATTTGTTTGATATAAAAGAAACCAGTGAAGTGAACAATAAGGAATGCCACCAATGCCGGCATCCGCATATCGTCGTTAAGGCTCTGTGTATACTTGAGTTGTTTGAAGAGTTCCAGGCCGAGGACTTAGCAGACTTCAACCGTCACCTTGAGCTGCATTTTGCTCACTGCTTTTATTCCTTGATTGCCAGTTTTGCCACCTGTGCACATCACGTGGCTCCGAGCCGTCGCGTGACCGACTGCACACCAAAGTCTCTGCAGCGCGCATGGGAGCAAACTTTTCAAAGTGATACTGTTGAGCAATATCTACATTTGCTATTTTTGTCTCGATGAGACTTCCATTAAAAAACAAACATTCAAAAGCTACTCAGTACTTGACTTGCTTTCCCCCAAATATTGCCTAACTCTTACTTGAGTAATTTCCAGTTCTTCTAAAGTAACAATACTCTTACTTTAGTGCAATTTGTGGCTCACCAACCCACCTCAGCATCGAGCTCCTGTAAATCACCAGACACTCAATGGCTACACCAAGCACTGACACCCTGGAATAATCACAATTGGAGTTGTCACTTTATCAATAAAATCCAACGCTGGTATCGCATTATTTACAATTCATATTCTCGTGTATGCGTGCGAGTGTGTGCGGGCTTGCATGCGTGTGCTAAGAGCAAGTCGTGGGCCTCTGCAAGAACTATAATCTTCCTGCCATATGTTGCCTTCTGCTGGCTAAACAATGCCATTAAATTTCCATTTGCAACACAAACGAACGGACGCGCGCATTCGATTGACAAGAGCCCTAAAGTGGCGCGTCCCTTCCGCCTCATCACAGCAGATAAGGAAGGAAGACTTCCTTTTGCTTTAAAAATGTATGCTGATAGTTACTCTTCAAAATTGTATCTGGTAAAGTAATGCAAGTAGCATAAGAGTAATTGACATACAGTAATATAACGTAAATGTTTTTAATTGAATTTCTCCAATAGCAAATTTCAAACAAACAAAAACTCAAAATGTACAAAAACATGGAGATCAAGTATTTGGACTATAATATCAAATATGTTAAAACAATAACTATGTAAAATTGTTTATTTGATATTTTATGGGTTTCTTCCCTGTGAGCCATAGACGTCTATTAAACCTCTTGTCTATGTGTAGACCTAATTTAGACATCTAAATTAGGTCTATATGTAGACCTAAAATAGACGTCTAAATTAAAACTATCAAATATGATCATATTTCGAAATTTTAAAGTTTCAACCAGCTGTAAGTCGTATGACTAATGAACAGAACTTGGCTTTGTTTTTAACAACCATTGATCCATACATGTGAAGTGTGGTTATTTCTGTAACCTGTCTATTTTAGGTTATTCTATGGACCTAATACGGATGTCTAAATTAGGTCTACACATAGACCTAACAGATGTCTATTTTAGGTCTATAGAATAACCTAAAATAAGTTTAAATCCATTAAACATGAAATATAATAAGAAATAATAATATAAACCCTAAACCATCGGTAGGTTGTATAAATAATGAACAAAGGTTGCAATGATTTGTTTTAAACAGCCATTGATCCGGGTGAAGTGTGGTTATTTCTGTTACCTGATATAGACGTCTATATTAGGTCTATGTGTAGACCTAAAATAGACGTCTATATTAGGTCTATGTGGAGCTCAAAGAGTGGCACGTGAAAAAGTAGGTTTTTATCTTCTGATATCATTAAAATGTGCACTTAACTTTGTTTTGCACTCAACAGGGCTTGGAACTCTAAGGCAAATCACTTCAAAAGTTAAAATTGTGTTGTGTCATGTGATTAACATCAGTTAATGGGTGAATTGTCAAATCAGACATGTTCTTTTTCCTCTTAAACACAGACTCCAAGCCTGGAGAAGAGAGGAGCATCTGTATTAAAATTTGACCAGACTCCACAAGGTACAGATAGATTTTTGACTTATTCTTTATTGTGGAAGTAATCACAACTGCCTTGCGTTATCTTTGAAAATTGATATGTTATTGGTGGTTCGAGTATAATTATGTATGCTTAGCTACTGTCGAGCATATGCAAAACGCGTATGTTGTAATTGCAATCTTCAATATGGAACTTACATTTTTGACGTCATTGCCTTGTCTTTCACACTCCGGAAACCGGGGCAGATGTCAAAGTGCAAAATAAAACCCAGGTTTACCCTGTACATTTTCATCATTTGGATTACAACTTGTAGAACAAGCAATTTTATCAGTACTATTTTAAAATAACATTATTGGATATGTACAATAGCCAAATTAAATTGCACCACATTCAAAGGCACAGACAGAATGCCATCATTTTTTTCAAACAAGGCAAAGTTCATAATTGTAAAATGGTTCATGCAATTAACATTTGCTTCATTTTTCAAGCATGAAAGTTTTTTTTTTTTGTAGGCATTAGTCATAGCTGCAGTTTTTAAGTGAGTATTTTATTGCTATTTCTCTTTATTCTCAGAGTTTCTGAAGGTCGTAGTTGAGCTCCTTCTGACAATCCCTGGGCTGAGAAGCCTTAACTGTCGCTCATAATGTGACGTGGAGAGTGGACGGTGCCCATGACTGATCTGGAGACCTTTGACATGATGTCCAACGAAATACATAACAAACAGGATGCAAGACTGAATGACAGAATGATTAAGCTTGGAATTGGTTAGTCAAATTTTATTTTGGATGTTGTGGTTCCTTCACTCTTGATTGCTTACAAATGGAACCTGTAGGGTTCCGTTTGGTTTAATTGCTGTACTGTCGAAGTCACTGACTTTTCAGTTATTTTAGCTTGATTTACGAGAAAAACAGTCCTCAATTCAATTTTGTCCCTAAGCAATTCCACTCTTCTGAGACACTGTTCATAATTTTTTATATACAGATTGCAAAGCAGTCTTGTGTTGGGAGGGGCTGATTTGAAGACCTGCATGTTTCCAAGAAGACCATGGACAGGTATGATAAGTGTGACATCTGTACTGTAGATTAAAAAAGACTGACATCTGTACTGGAGATTAAAAAAGACAACAGTGAAGCCTTACGATGTGGCGTCTGCTCTCAATGTTGACATTTCTTTTCTGTTGTAGACTCGACACCAGGGATCACCAACCTTTCTTAAACCGAGAGCTACTTCCTGGGTACTGATTAAGGCAAAGGGCTACGAGTTTGACACACACTTCTGAAATAGCCAATTTGCTCAATTTGGCTTTCACTATGTATTATTGTCATTCCCAGTTCACATGTAAGTGTGATTTTAACAAGAATAGCAAAAATACAGTCAAACCTTGGTTTTTGACCACAATCCGTTCCAGAAGGCGGTTCGAGAAGCGAATCGGTCGATTTCCGAATCTATTTTTCCCATTACAAATAATAGAATTTTTTAAAATCCGTTTCAAGACTAAAAACCCCGCCTTTTAAAATCATTTTTTCATTTGCGCATATTGTCCGAGGGGGGGCGGGGTATAAGACCCAAGGCGGGACAAGACAGGGGGGCTTCTTTTTTTGGCTAGAGAGAGACACTTCAATTCTGACATCGGTTGAATAAAATCTTTCCCCAATCAGCCGTGTGTCACTGAAGTTTTCCTTCCCTGAGCCAGCCACCTATCCACCGTTTGATCTTGGAGACCAGCAGAACATCGAAGAGAATCCACCACAGTACAACCGTAACCCTTTGTATCATATTCTCAATCAATAATTAGCTCAGACTACCAGCAGTATTGCAAGTTCGGATCATCATCTTTTCAACAGCTTTACTCACCTGAAACACACAACAACAGCAGTTACAGTCAAGACCCGGCGAAACTTCTGCTTTCTGTCAACTACTTCCGGGTACCGAGGACCCCCGTCGTTGACCCAGGTGCCTTAATGAAATCCCCAAATTTTCGCCACCGATACCATACAGTACTATTTGCATATAACGGCATATAACGTGTTCAGAAACATATTCACAAAGTAATTTAAAAAATAATAACATGGCAGGTGAGTATGAATGTCCATTCAAATGTCCCAAAAACTATCATGGGTCCCACAATACGTTATTTTGGTCTTACCGCTGCCACATTTTCTGGTGCTCTGGGGATGCGAGGTCGGCCGGCTGATTTTCGTTTCAATGCTGATCCACTGACTCTGAAGTTAGTAACCCATAACAAGATCGTGTTTCGAGCAGGTACGGGATCATGTCTACCAAGTCTGAAGCGCAAACGGAACGCTTGTGTTGCAGTTACAGATTCATTCTTGATAAACGTTTCCACAATGAAAACGCGATGCACACCGGTCCAATTCATGTTAGCAACTGAAACGAAATAAAATAACATTATTCGAAAATGAAACGAATCAAAATGGCATTATATGTACTTTTCTAAACAAAAATTAAAAATTTTTAGTTTCTGTAATTTATTTGCATATTAATAAACCTACAAATGTGTCAGAGCGTTTCGCCGGACTTTGTAGAATGCCATCACTTTTATTAGCCTGTGGATAAGGGTGGTCAACCATGTTGTTTATTTGTTTGCATTGCTAATGCTACATTGGTATCTGTGGCATGTGGATTAGCGTGTGCAAATAGAACATGTAATGATTGTTTGTATTGTTAGCACGTGGCTAATGCTGACTATTTAGGTTCAGGGAACAGCTGAATGGTGGATGGACAACCGATCTGGCACAGCTAATGTTAGAAGTATTCTGTTGTCAAAAAAGAAGGATGCCATAGAGCAGTGTTTCCCAACCTTTTTTCATCCACGGCACATCTTTTCATTTGAAAAAGTGATGCACACATCTTAAAATCAGGTATTTCACAACGAAAAACGAAAAATTGTATTTCTTTTTTCTAACAAAAGTTCTAGACAGTGTAAGGAATAAACTAATGTGATTAAAATCAAAAAGAAATAATATGACTGTTTACTGTTTTAGACTAGTTCTATAAAAATTGCGACCACAAGAATAAAGTCATGTTTAAAGACGCCCTGCTGTTCTGGCAGCAGCTGAGTGGTTATCACAGTGCAGCTGTCTCGACTTGACTGTGTACTTTACGTGGGTGAAAAACGCGCAAAGTTCTTTGGTTGAACTGCATGCAGGGATTTCCGTCAGTTCGCAAACGCGCACAGCAGCACACATAAACTGAATATGTGCCGATGCAGTACAATCAGACCGACACAACATGAAACCTCATGATTCTCTGAGTCGCCATGCACGTGCGATTAGGAAGTAGCTAACTAGGCCTTGCACTAACTAACCAGTGGTTTAGCGATCCTCTTTACAATGTGCACCGAAATTAATATTGGACAATTTCCCACGGCACAGCTGAACATTTCTCACTGCACACCAGTGTGCCGCGGCACAGTGGTTGGGAAACATTGCCATAGAGGGGGACCATTTTCTTTTAACAGCTGGACACGCACGTGCGATTAGGAAGTAGCTGACCAGGCCTTGCACTAACTAACCAGTGGTTTAGCGATCCTCTTTACAATGTGCACCCCAATTAATATTGGACTATTTCCCACTGCACAGCTGAACATTTCTCGCGGCACACTGGTTGGGAAACATTGCCATAGAGGGGGACCATTTTCTTTTAACAGCTGGACAGCTGAATGGTGGATGGACTACCAATCTCGCACAGCTAATGTTAGAAGTCTTCTGTTGTCAACAAAGAAAAAAAAAAGAAGGATGCTTTAGAAGGTGACCATTTTCTTTTAACATGACATCTGGTAAAAACAAAATACATAAAAAGAGAATTAGTCCTTTAAAAAGGTTATCATGGAAACATGTTTTCACCAGCTCACATTTTGACTTTGTGCTGTGTCTAAAATTGCATTTGAAAGCTATTGAGTATGAAAAGTTCAAAGATGTTTCTGTAGTGGTTCAAGAGAAGATGCTAGCTGATTATTGATTAGGGAGGGCGGAGCTTCAGTTTGTTTTGAAGTCAGTTAGAGTCATTGACCACCACCACCACCATGTGCTCCTCGTCCAGACTCGCCGCTGCCCTCTTGGCGGCCTGGAGGTACTGCACTGAGAAGTCACCTGGCGGGAAGGCATACAGCATGGCGCCCGGGCCGCCCTCCTTGGCACTGGGTAGGCTGACCACGCCAGCGGCGTCCTTGTTGCGCAGATAGGCCACCAAGTGGCGCAGCAGGCGCACCTGGAGCCCCGTGTCAGGGGCACCAGCCTGCCGGTCCACGGGTCCTTGGAGCGCCAGCAGCACAGCGAAGGCATCGGGCCGACCCGCCTTCACGCGCCTCGCCACCTCCTCCAGGCGACTCTGGTCCATGCGGAGGCGCTGTGCGATCTTGAGTGGCTCGCCGTTGCGCCGCATTATGGCACCGAAGAATGGGGCGCCGCCTTCCAGCAGGTACAGGTGGGCCGGAAAGCTACTGTTCTTCAGCGCAAACACGCCACGCCAACACTTAGCCAGTGATGACGCGGCGTACTCTGACAGCGAGCCAGGGCATGGCAGGGGGACGCCGGAGGGCACAGTCGGTGACACGGTGGCCTCACCGCTGCGGTGGTGATGGCTGTCGGCCTGTTTGCTGCCGCGGTGGCGTGCGATCGGAGACTCGGCCTCCTTAGCGTCGGGGGTGTGGTCGCGCGGTTCCGTGGTGGAGTCGGGCGCCCGGATGCGAGCACGGTCCGGGCTAAGGTCGGGCGATGCCCGCACGCGTCCCCGCCCCTTCTCGCGCTCAGCCGACAGACTGCGGCTTCGCCTCCGAACCCGTCTCTCCTCGCGGTCCTTTGGCCAGCGCTCCCTGCTGCGACTCCGCCCCCTGCCGCTCCTTCCGAAGGCGTCCGCTGCCACCGCCAGGCTTGCCCTCCTGTCCAGGCCCCGCGGGGGACTGGGTGCCAACTCACGCTCCTTCTGCGAGGGGGGGGACGCACGCTCCCTGGCTCCGCGCTCTAGGCTGCGGTGGTGGCCATAGACGTCGCCAGGCGCATCATAGTGGGGCAGCAACTGTACGGGCACAAACGGGCGGGTGGTAGTCTCTTCCACCTTGGCGAAGTCCACGCGCAGGCGCCGCTCAGCCCCGCCCAGAGGGAAGCCCCTCATCTGCGTGCACGCCGCCTGCGCCGCATCCAGACTTTCGTACTGTACGTACGCAAAACTGTCACCCTTGACGTAGTCAATGTTGCGGATGCTCCCAAAGCGGTCAAACTCGCGGGCGAGGGCAGCCAGTGAGTTGGTGGGTCCCAGGCCGCCCACCCACAAGCGCGTGGTGGGGTTGGCTTTCCCATAGCCGATCTTAACGGGATGGCCGCCCACCAGGCGTCCCTGCATGGCAACCTTGGCGCGGTGGGCCATGTCCAAATTCTGAAACTTGACAAAGGCGTAGGCGCCGCCTTGGCCTCGCGACGGCCTCTTGATGACCACGTCCTCGATGGCGCCGTATTTTTCAAAGCCATGCCTCAGCTCAGCCTCGGTGACGCCACCGTCCAGGTTGCCGATGAAAAGGTTGCTTGTCGCACGCTGGTCGTCTTCGGGCTTCAGGTCGTCATGCAGTGGGAGCGGCTGTAAGGCCGGCGCCAGACCGTAGGGACGCCCCCTGTCGTCCAGCATCCCATAATAGTCCAGCAGGCGCTCACGGCTCAGGCTCTCCAGGGCATAGGTACGTGCGCGTAACTCGCGAAGGCTGAGCGAGGGTCCGGGTGGCGACAGTGACCTCTGGCGGTAGGGCGGGTAGGAGGCGTGCGTGGCGTGGGCACGCATGGCAGCCAGGTAGGTGACGTCGGGCGGCGTGACGCTCCTCCTGCGCACGTACACGGGCTCGATCTTGAGGGGCCTCTCCGCCAGCAGTAGCCGCGACGTTTTTGCGTGGCGCGCTTCTTTGGCGTCCTCCGCATGCCGGAAGTTAACGTAGGCAATGCGGCCCAGTTCTGGCGTATGTGAGAGTTTGACGCTTACGTCGCCGAACCTCTTAAACTCGTGGAAGAGGGCATCCTCCAGGTCGTCGTCTGGGACCTGCGGGCTTACGTTGCTGATGAGCAACGTTTTGTAGTCCCTGGCGGGAGGCCGCGGCCCGGCCCCCGTCTTGTCCCGCTCTCGGCTGCGGCTCCTCCTGCGGTGTCCGCCACGGCTGTTGGCCAGTAGCAGGGCCAGCGGCGGTGGGGCCAGATCCTCCCGTCGGCCGCTCTCTCGGTGCCTCTTGGCGGCCGCCCTGGCCGACGACGAGAGCGGCGGCGGTGGAGGAGGCGGCGAACTGGTGGCCTGCCGCTTCATGTCGGCGGGAAGACGGCGACGAGCCTGCACAATATCCTCGATGACCGGCGGTGTAGAGCAGCTTTGGCTAAAGCGCCACTTGCACCCCGCCGCGGCGACGTGCGTTTGCCCCTTGACGAAGAAGCCAAGAGCAGGTTGAAAAGCAAAACATGTCCGCCAGTCAGCGACGGGTGAGCTGTAACGACAGTGCCGCCGCCATCTTGGACAAAGGAATGTACGCCTCCGACGTAATCGGGGGCGGAGACGGGCGGCCGTTGTGATCAAGAAGAGCCAGGACTCGTCATACAATCGTACAAATTCATGGGAAATAAAATAATCCTCAATCGTAAAACTTGGTTTCGTTCAGGAGTTGCAAATAAGCATCACTAAGTTTTAAAGTACCCTTTTGTTTTTCTGATTTCTTTCCAAGTTATCAACAGCAATTCATGTGATTACCTAAACTGCAATGATTGCCATTTGTACATTGTACAAAATGGGGGAAAAGAGGGGGCAGCCAAGTAAATTGAAAAGCAGAATAGAATACTGTTTCTTCCAAGGCACCCGTTGACATGAGAAAACCCATCATGCCACCAAACGATATACGAATGCGGTCCCGGTTAGTGCAGTGATTCAGATGCATGAACGGCCAGGTTAAGGGGATTCGGGTTGGCAATGGCAAAGTTAATTGTATTTTCTGCCATTTAGTAAAAGAGCATTTAAGTTTATTTCTCATCACCAGCTGTCATTCGAGTTAAGGAACTTGGCAGAATTGAGGCAAGCGGACGATTCCAGTTCGTCTCAGACGTTTCACCTTCATCAAATTCAATTTGATATTTTACAAATCTTAATGACCTGAAGAGGAAGTGATGGAAGTTGGCTGTCCTTTTCCAGGAAGTTGAGCAGGTTCATCTGTGAAACAATCCATTCAATGCTAAAACAAAGATTTACAGAGTGCCTCAAAATGTTTTTGGGCACAAGCCATCTCTGTCGAAAACATGGATGGATGAGGAACATTTCGATAGCGATGACGACAAACCTTGGGACGACCGCTCGCATCGTGACAATGCAGGTGTCGCCATGTTGGTCAAAACACAGAAGGTACAAAAGCAACTATTGCGCCAACAACTTTTTATAAAGCAAACTTGCCAATTCAACATTCAATATTTTTCCAGAAACACTGCAATACCATGTCAATCGAGCCCTGCATGTCTCGGAGACAAAGCTGTAAAATGATTAACAAGGGCACAATCAGACATACCATACAACGCAACTCGATTGTCTCTGGATTTAAAAAAAAAAAAAAAAAAAAAACAGGGCTGTAAATAGTCTAAAAATAAACCAGCAAAAGCACCGGCTGCGGAAATGTGTCGCTTTTGCTGTCCAAAAAGGCCAACAGCATGTTTAGACATGCGGCTTGCAATCGATCGCCTGCCTCAATGGCAGTATGTGACTGGTTTGCTTGTGCACGTGCGCCTTCAGGAAACACGATTTTCATACAAACACAAACATCAAGTCACAAACAGGGGGTGCTGTCTGCCTTCCGGCATCCTGAGTGGGTAGAAGAAGGAAAAAAAGATAAGGGGGAGGAGGGAGCCGCTCCTCGCTGCTCAGAGGTCAGTCCGTGCGCCGGCGCCGGGCGCGTACTTGGGCATCAGCTCGACGATCTTGCGGATGAAGTCCGCCTTTTCGGCACAGCCTTTGCACGACTCACCCCACTCTTCCAGAATCTTCTTCAGGTCCTTGACCTTCAGCTTCTTCAGGTCCACAGAGCTCAGGTCCACTTGCTTGTCTGCACAATCACACGCAAAAGATTCAATTTGTCTCTTCATCTTTGGGATGGCTCACCAGCGGACAGCCCACTAATACGCTGTCGTATACACGTTCTCGACAGTTGCTGCCCACATTTCCGTCACCTTTGACTAGCACATTTGCCTCCTCTCACCAGTGACAAAAAGAAAAAAAAGGCATTGCAAGAAACAAAACGGTTTTTTCCATATTAAGGCCTTCCAATAGCAGCAGGCCTACAGTCAAACCTCGATATACAATTGCTTAAACATACCAAATTTTCAACAATCGATGTGAAATCCAAGCGACTCAAAATCAAGTAATTCCCAACATACTTTATCATGGTTGTCCCGCAAAACGGTGGCACATCAGAATGACGTCAGTCAACGTCACGTTATGATATCATCGGTCCTAAGGCGGCAAACGTAAATAGTAGTAGTGGTGAAAAAAGCAATAGGGAGATGATTTCCTTACGATTAAAACAAAACACATGAAAACATGAGCACGAAGTGCGTGATCTTGCCATGTAATATCCTCTGCACCTCCATCACTGTCTAGTTTGGATCGGCCACCAAACAAGTCAAGCACAGACCGCAACGGAAAATTAGGTTTGCAGAAAGTATAATCGGGACCAACCGCCAATCTACCCAAGACTTGTACCTGTCCAGGACCAAGAAACGTCCAAGTTACATCTCCGCAGACCCTTCTCACTCAGGACACAGTCTGTTCAAACTCATTTCCTCCGGACAGCATTAGAGTGTTGTACGCCAAAACCAGCAGACACAGACACAGCTTCTTCCCCCAGGCTGTCGCTGTGATGAACTCTCACCCCTCATTGAGACTCAGAGTTATCACTGTGTAATAACATCCTGTTCTCGTCACTTAAACGTTGTTAGTTACCTGAATGTTGTTCGTCACTTAAATGTTGTACAGAGACTGAGCCAGAGCCAAATTCACTGTTTGGCATGCACAAACTTGGTCAATATAGCTGATTGTGATATTGCCAGAACATGTCAACAAAGCGGTCAAGATATCCAAGGCGATGCAGAATGCTGAGATCCACGCACAGTTGAGTGAGACGGAGGACGTCGAAGATAGAGGATGTCATATGTGCGGTTGAGATGAAGTGGATCTTAGGCTATGAACAGGTCGTTGACTTCGTTGAGAAGCATCACCCACACAAACATCTAGTTTGCCGTACGGCTTCACAAATCAATGACATCTGCTTGACTCATTACAGGAACATTTTAAAAAGCCGTTACAAGCAAACATCTTTGGAGAAATTCTTTAAAAAAATCTGCAAAACGGTCTGGTGATGGTGAGGAGGAAAGTGAAGCAAAGAAAAGTATGCCTGAACTGAGTGGAAGTGAAAGGGTTAAGCTGAAAGTAAAAAAGAAAGCGTACAATAATATTTAAAATAAAAAAAATAAAACACTAATTAAGCTTTAAATTAAGATTATGTAAATTGGATAAAAACACTGAAAAATAGAAAAAACATATGTAAAATACAAAACTAAATAAGCTAAATTAGTTTGAAGTTCCCATATTGTAAGTTACGGAACGTATGTATCTCTGTGTCTATAAGGTATAGTGTCAATAAAACCCCCTTTTTATAGAACGTTTCTTTGTAATTTATTTATTTTTACATGTCTGATATAATGCATTTGTTTTATTGCTGTGTGTGATTATCTGCAGAATTTATTAAGATGTTATCGTTGTTTTTTGGCTGTAGAACGAGTTAAATGAATTACAATGTATTCTTACGGGACTGTTTGATTCAGCATACAACTATTTCAACATACAAAGTAGGTCCCGCACCTAATCAAATTAGTATGTAAAGGCTGTACTCAATGATTTCTGCTCAATGTAAAATATTTGTAGTGTACCAGCAAGGTGTTGAGGCGATGGCACAAAGTCCGCCGAGCACTTTTGCTTTCATTGAACGGAAACGGCAATATCGGTCGGAAACATCGCAATTCAATCCTTTTCCGGCTTAATTAATTTTGCGAGGCCATTGGGACGCTGCAAGATCCCCCTAACCCTAACCCCCACCCCCGAGCCAAAGCATTTTCCCCAGAAATAATTAGAAGGAAGCAAAAGGCACAAGACAAAGGCCAACTGGCAATGAATCTCAAAGTCTCCCGAGTGAAAAAGTTCGAGCAGCAGGTACCGTATCTCAATTCGCAGATTTGGCCGTCTTTCTTTTTGAGCTTCTCGCAGATTTTGTCGACAGGGACGTGGTAGCTGAGCGGCTTGGACACCTCGTTGATCATCTTGGTGGCTGCGTCGCTGGTCGCCCCAATGTAGTAACACTGCACGCAAGCACATGCACATTGGAGGGCAGCGGCACCGACAACGAGGTGGGCACCTTTGCGCCAAGACGTACAAATCGATTTTCTTTGCCTTTGGCTGTTCCGCAGCTCTTGAGGAGCGCCTTTTCCACATCGTCACTCTTCATGTCCGCTTTGTGCTCCTGAAGCGACTCGTAGAACTTGCCCAAAAAAGTCACACACACTGCAACAAAAACACAACCCACAACACAGGTCATCAGCCGCTTGCTCCAATCATTCATTCATCACTTGTTGGTGCTGATGAAGAACTCAACCTGTGCTTTTATTGGCTCTCTTTGATTTGCTTCTCATTCCAAAGTGGCCAGGCAGAGAAAGCAAAGTGACGATGGCGGTGCAGTTCCCAGAAAATTGGCAAAAGTGCCCATCGCCGATTAGGCGCCCTAGCTTTGACTTTGACGCACTCGTGCTCTAAAATGACGTCTACACAGCGGGGTGGCACACTTTTGCCGTCCGGCGCGGAATATGTACTTGTAGCTATCACGAAATTCACGGCCATTACCACTGGGCTACATTTCTTTGACGCTTCCATTTCAACACGGAAATTATCATGATACTCGGTAGAATTATAACGTTGGGTTGTTCATACTCATTCGGTAACGGAACAGGGCTGCTTGTAATTTTTTTCGAGGAGATCTCTGGATTTTTCGGAAAGGACTTGCCTGGGCTAAGGTTAGCCGACCGCCGGCCGGGCTTCTTCATTACCTTCACATTCTCCTTCTTTGAGCGCCTCGCAAGTCGCCAGCACCGCAGCGAGCAGCACAGCCACCAACAGGCCGCTTGAACTCAACATTGGCGCCTCTCGGACGTGCAAACCAAAAATGACAATTTCACGCTCGTCGCCGCGGAGCCAACTTGAGCCCTTTGCCTTCACTGAGTTTGCTGAGTCTGCCCAGACCTAGCCTAGCGCAACACTCACAATCACTCGCCGGTAACCAACACGCGAGTCTGGGTGGACGTCAGAGAAAGCCTCGGCTTTTCATTGGCTGAGAGCGGCGCCAAGCAAAACTTCCCTCTCCGCGCTTTGCGTCGATTGGACAAAGACGAAACGGCACGGGGACAACGTCCAGTTGTCGTCATGTGATTGGATCGGCACACTGTCAAGAACAGGGATCACCAACCTTTCTTAAACCGAGAGCAACTTCCTGGGTACTGATTAAGGCAGACCTAGGCAAAATACGGCCCGCGGGCCACATCCGGCCCTTTGTGCTTCCCTGTCCGGCCCGCATGAGGCCAACCGTAAATTATATTTGATTACAACTTAATTAAAAAAAATACAAATCAGTGTCGTGCGTGCAATACAACTGCTTTGGTTTTATTTCGAAAGGCTTCGCACTTCCGTGTAGCGTACGTGTATGTGAGCTGCGCGTGAAGGTGAACAATGCGAAGTAATGCTCCCCGAGAAATAAATGTGTGCTGACCCTCAGAAAAGAAAAGTTGACAAGGAGCGCCGTGTTTTCAACAAGACATGGACTGCCAAGTATTTATTTACAGAAATGAAAGGTAAAGCCTTGTGCCTGATTTGTGGTACACAGGTCGCTGTGTTTAAAGAATATAATTTGAGTCGCCACTACACGACCAAGCATGAGAAAAAATACATCTGTCTGATAAACAGCGCGCATCAGACCTACAAAAAAGCAAAACTGCAAGCCCAACAAGGACTTTTTATCAAACTTCACACCCAGAGATGCAGCGGCTTTGTCATTTGAGGAAAAGTTAAAGAAGTTAAGAATAAATTGTACTGATTAATGATTGTGTTTTTATTTGACCTATACACCACAATTTCAAACAGCTTAATATAAATATAAACAGAATAATTGTATTCTTCTAATTACCAGTACCAGCTATTTAAAATAAATAATTTAGAGCATTTTACAATGGAAGACAATTGAGCAGGTTTAAGTTATTGTTGGTGTGGCCCTCTGACACAACTGAGGTTTTTCATGTGGCCCCTTGTAAAATTAATTGCCCACCCCTGGATTAAGGCAAAGGGCTACCAGTTTGACACACACTTCTGAAATAGCCAATTTGCTCAATTTGGCTTTCAGTATGTGTTATTATTGTCATTTCCAGCTCACATGTAAGTGTGATTTTAACAAGAATAGCAAAAATACAGTCAAACCTTGGTTTTTGACCACAATCCGTTCCAGAAGGCGGTTCGAGAAGCGAATCGGTCGAATTCCGAATCTGTTTTTCCCATTACAAATAATGAAAAATATTTTAATCGCTTTCAAGAAAAAACAAACCCCCCATTTTTAAGCATTTCTTCATTTGCGCATATTTGTCAGGCCGGGCGCTCACTGTCGCATTGCTTTAAGAGCGTATTTGTGTTTTAGGATGGCTTTACTGCTCCCACTTGCTTTCTTTGGAGGCATGATTAGGGGTTTATACAATCCTCAAAGTAACGAAAATACAATAGCAACGGAGTCAGTCGGCATCCGGGCCGCACGGTCAGGTTTTCTCGGGTCTTCTCGGCTCCTCTCGCGAGGTTCGACCTCCGAATTTTGTTCGACAACCGAAGCAAAAAATATTGAATTTTTTGTTCGAATTCCGATTTGTTCGAGAACCAGGACGTTCGAAAACCGAGGTTTGACTGTAAAATAAATAGATGCAGCTCACTGACAAGTGCCGCTATTTGAGCTAATTTTAGAACAGCCCTGCGGGCGACTCATGCGGTCCTCACGGGTGACCTGGTGCCCGCGGGCACCGTGTAGGTGACCCCTGGTCCAGAAACTACTGACACGCTCCAACTTGCTCGACGTGTTTGATCTTTTACTTTATTTCAACAATTAACATGTAACCCAGGTTAACATAGCCTTGTAAAATAAGAGCCTGTTATAAAAACAGTCATAAAGAAAGTACATTGTAAATATCTTCTAAACAGACCAACACAGATTAAAAGCATATACCGTAATTGCCGGACTATAAACCGCACCGGATTATAAGCCGCACTAGCTAAAATTCAGGAATATTTCTTTTTTTTTCTTACATAAGCCGCACCGGACTATAAGCCGCACTTGCACACGAGTTTTTTACAAAGAAAGACAGTACATAGAAAGCCTTTTTAACGTTTTAATAACATACTTGAACATGTCTTTCTAAACATTGCCTGTGACGCAGCAGTAGTACCGCAGCAACGCGGAAGTGTGCACGCGAGTTATTAGCAAAGAAAGACTGGACACAGAAAGTTTTTTTTAAAGCTTTAATAACATACCTTAACATTTCTTTCCAAACACTGCCTGCGACGCGGCAGTAATACCACAACAACACGGAATTAACACAGCAAAGTCACTGAGACGCGGTGGTAATGGCGGCGGTTACACAGCAGCAACACGGTAGCACAGCACGAACAGGGCTGGTTAAAAAAAACATACCAGTAAAAGTACAAAAAGAGCCGTCTTCATCTTCCTCCTGTGCACTGAAACCAAGTCTTCCTCCTTAGTGTCCGATTGGAATGGCGTTAGATATCCTTCGCCTCACACTTTCTCAGTCTCTTTCGTCGTCGGTTTTATGCATTTCTTCGAGTGTGAAGAGGTTCTGTTCATGCTAATCTTATTCATGCACGAAGTGCTACATTATATTAAACTAGCGAGCGACACGTATAGCTTAAAAGCGGCATCATATTCATTTATTTTATCCCCCATAATGACGGTTTATGTATAAAAGCTTCCTGTCTTTGTGTTAACGTGGGTGTGTGCGTGATGCGCGAGACGATCACGTCTTCTTCGGCGCATTATCTCTTCTTCGTCTGTCTCACTCTTGCTTCCTGCTAGAGCGCCCCCTGGAGAGCGGAGGCCGTAAAAATCCATAAGTACGCTCCAGAGTAGACACAAGATAATGTCATCAACATCGACTGCCTTTGGCTTAAAAGCTGCATCATATGCATTTATTTTGTCCCCCATGATGACGGTTTGTGTATAAAGGCTTCCTTTCAGTAATGTCCGTCTTGATCGCGTGATGCGCGAAATGTAAACAAAAACTAGCACGTCTTCTTCGGCGCATTATCTCTTCTTCGCCTGTCTCGTTCTTGCTTCTTGCTAGAGCGCCTCCTGGAGGCCGGAGGCCGTAAAAATCCATAAGTACGCCGCGCCGCCGTTTAAGGTTCAAAGTAACCTTCTGAATAAAATGCATTAAAAGTTCACATTCATTACAACCTGTTTTTGGTGAGCAAAATGTCAGAAGAATTGAATTTAAATGCTGATTGATTGGGTTTTAATACAATGCAGATTACTTCACTGGTTTCTTTTATATCAAACAAGTTATTATCAAACAACTTGTTTGATTTTAAAGAAACCAGTGAAGTGATTAAAAAAAAGGAAAAACAAGATGAACTTAGTACAATTACAATGCAGATTGTCCAAACAGCGCCACTGCTTTGTGTAATCTCTGAGTGATATGGCAGAGTAAGAGAAAGGGTTTAGAGCACAGGTGTCAAACTCAAGGCCCGGGGGCCAGATACGGCCCACCACATCATTCTATGTGGCCCGCGAAGACAAATTGTGCATCAAATTCGTGTGTCATTACTAGAATTGCAAATTGTCTTCACTTTTAATAATAGCTTTTTTTAGAAATATTTGACCAGTTTTTACTCGTCTGATTTGAAAACGAGTTATTTGTCAGTTTGTTTTGTAGCTTTTACTGTATATAATAGTGTTAAGAGTAAAAGTGATCAAGTCATCACAAAAATCATGAAAAATATCTTATATAAGCCGCACCTGACTATAAGCCGCAGGGTCCAAAATTTTGGAAAAAAGTCGCGGCTTATAGTCCGGCAATTACGGTAAATTATTAAAACAATACAAATTTATTATTTTATTAATGTTTTGTGTGGAGTTTGCATGTTCTCCCCGGGCCCGCGTGGGTTTTCTCCGGGCACTCTGGTTTCCTCCCACATCCCAAAGACATGCTTGGTAGGCCGATTGAGCACTCCAAATTGTCCCTAGATGTGAGTGCGAGTGCAAATGGTTGTTTGTCTCTGTGTGCCCTGCGATTGGCTGGCAACCGATTGAGGGTGTCCCCCGCCTACTGCCTGTTGACGGCTGGGATGGGCTCCAGCACACCTGCGACCCCTGTGGGGACGAAGCAGTTCAGGAAATGGATGGATGGATGGATGGATGGATGGATGGATGGATGGATGGATGGATGGATGGATGGATGGATGGATGGATGGATGGATGTTTTGTATTTGTTAAAATGATAAAAGCGTGAACATTCACTTTTATTTTGAAGGAGACATGATGACGTAATGAAAACACCCATGTGACCAAAAATGCGAACTCTTCTTTTTTTTTTTTCCCGCCGTTCTTTTCCGGATGACGACGAAGGTGCACTAAATATGGGCGTAAGTACGTTAAACTAAAGGGAAGAGAGAGAGTAAAACAGGATTATATAAAGGGTTTTTTGTATTTGATGGACTTATTTTTCTGTTTTCAAACTTTCTTTTCACCTTGGTAATGCACTAAGTGTGGAACGGGACTTGATTCATGAGAGTTGGTTCAGAAACATCTGAACTAATAACGAAGCTGATTTCTTGTGCGAGTCGCAAGATGGCGAGCCACCAAAGAGGCCTTTGAATTGTCTCTCACGCAGGAGCGGAGAGCACTCACTGGACGTTGTTCATCGAACCTGGTAGGATCTATCCATTTTTTCCTCTGCTACACCGAAGTGGATTCGGAAAGGATTGACTGACTGTTCAGGAAAATCAGGAGAAGCCAACTGAAGGGATATAGAGACATTTGGATATTGAAAGTCGTTCAGTCTTTTCCTGAATTGTTTTGAGTTTTGTACATTTTGTCACTTTTATTTTTGTGAACTATATATGTGATGATGCTGTAATGGTGTTATTGAAATATTGATTAGTTTGAACAAAATCAGTGAAATGGTGGGAATTTAAAAGTGGCTTTAACTGAACTCAAATTAGATTTCCTATTACTTTCGAATTACTTACCTGTATTGAATGTTATTCAAACAACACAAAGTGAGGTAACTAAACAGATTGAACCTTAGAATTAATAAAACAACCCGGGTTGAAACTAAAATTCCTTAAACTGAAAAGTTTAACTGAAAGGGAAATTATTTTCTTCAACTAACGTTTAGTTTAAATGTAAATTGTATGTCTATTGTTTGTAAATTGTAGGGCAACTATTTTCTCTACTAAAATAAGCCGGCAGTTCAATTCAAACCTTGGTCTGTGGTCATTTATTTGCTTATTCTATCACCACTACAAATATAGCCGAACTTAGAACTGGTCCATTATCCAAATTACTGTAAGCACTGTCAAAAACAAAAAGGTGTTACAAACAGAATACAAAACATGTAGACAAAAATGAATTCTCTGTATCTAAGACATGTAATACAACTTAAACAAATTAACAAAACGTGTGTGTGTGTGAGTGTGTGTGCACGTTTGCGCGTGTGTGTGTGTGCGCGCGTGTGCGTGTGTGTGTGTGTGTGTGTGTGGATGGGGCTATATACAAAGGATAAAAAAGTCCAATAGATAGAGTATCCCCCTTATTCCTGAGGGCTCTCATGGGACAACAAATAGGTTCAAAATTTCTGGTAAAATGCTCGCAATACAATACAAATGTGTTTAGCGTGTGTGGTGAATTCTCTTCGATGTTCTGCTGGTCTCCAAGATCAAACGGTGGATAGGTGGCTGGCTCAGGGAAGGAAAACTTCAGTGACACACGACCGATTGGGGAAAGATTTTATTCAACCGATGTCAGAATTAAAGTGTCTCTCTCTAGCCAAAAAAGAAGTCCCCCTGTCTTCTCCCGCCTTGGATCTTATAATTAGAATAAATACAGTATATAGCAATGGCACAACCACAAAGACAGTATTTGCCAATCTTGTCAGGTTGGCGTTTGGCGAAGATGACGTTTTGCTCCTAAAATACCCTTATATAACATTGGCAGCAGGTGTCTGAAGTTGACATAAATTGAGATTGTTAGAATAGACCTCAGTGCACTGGTTCGCACGTTCACCTCACAGTAAGAAGGGTGCGGATTCGATTCCACATCCGACCCTCCCTGTCTGGAGTTTGGATGTTCTCCTTGTGCCTGCACGGGTTCTCCTCAGGCACTCCGGTTTCCACCCACATCCCAAAAACATGTATAGTAGGCTGACTGAGCACTCCAAATTGCCCGTAGATCTGAGTGCGAGTGCGGATGGTTGTTCATCTCTGTGTGCCCTGCGATTGGCTGGCAACCGGTTCAGGGTGTCCCCCGCCTACTGCTGGGATAGGCTCCAGCACGCCCGCGACCCCCATGGGGACAAGTGGTACAGAAAATGGATGGATAGAATAGACTCTTTAGCACATGTGATTAGCTAGGTAGCTTGAGCTATGCCGCTATATCACTGCGACCTTTCTCTTGCTTTTACTGGCTTTCCCTTCTCTATGACAGTGGTCCCCAACCTTTTTTGCGCCACGGACCGGTTACGTGTCAGAAATATTTTTGCGAACCGGCCTTTATATAAATAACAATAAATAAATAATAAATAATACATATATATAAATGAATAATACATTTATAATAAATATATAAATACAATGAAATATGACTGGCATAAAAATAATGATAAACGACATAAAAATAAAACTCACAATTATGTTGAATTAGTGAGAGCACTGAGCTTGTTTCTCAGAAACCAGCCGGTCCCACCTAAGCGTAATCGGAGACAATGACACCCGAAGTGGTTAAAGTTTGTCTTTTAATACAGGATGCTTGGTCTCCATGTGCCGAAGCAGTTTTGAAGGCTTCATTGCCTCGTTATCTAGCCTGTTGCCACATATTATGCAGAGTGGGCTTGGCGCGTCAGAGTCACCTGTGGCGATAAATCCATATTTTAAGTAGGATTCCAGAAATTTTCTTTTAAATGCAGCTTTCCTTTTCTCGTAGTTGTAGCCTCTTCTTCTTCCGTCTCCTCATTGGGCTTTTTTCCCTTTCCGAAGAAGCTTTCCAAACATCTCTGTTTCGTGTTCATATTTGCTTGCTTCGTGGGCTTGACTGAGGTGGTATGTCTCGTGACCGAGACGAGCGTCTTGACCTGAACCGACGGATGTAATTGGGAGAGAATTACAAATGGTTTTATATTTTTCAAAATAAATTTTTACTCATTTTTGCTAGCTTTGCGAGCTCGACTGGGGAAACATGTCACATGACCAGGACGAGCGTCTTGACCTGAATTAATTGGATTAAAAAAAAAAATAAAAATTCCGTGCAGCTTGGCGGCCCGGTACCAAGTGACCCACGGACCGGGGGTTGGGGACCCCTCCTCTATGACACTCTGTGCACATACGTAAGCGTTGATCTCAGTTAAGACTACAAGGTTACACATTATCACACAGGCTAGGCAGAGTAGTAAGAGACCGTCCTTTCTGCAATCTGGCAGAGAAGGCTTCACAGCAGTGTATCGATCTTTCTGGCATACATTAAATAGTTAAACTGGGAAAGCAGCCTTCTGGTAATTACTATTAGCATAGCAAGATTAAAGATAAAGAATTCGGACAAGATCTAACAAGATGTTCACGTGAACGTTCACGAATGATTGCAGTGACAAAAGTGTGGAACATGTCTTTATTCCATGACTGTCTGCCAACAAATGTGGCTAGATACAAGTCATCAAAGCAACAACTACAGCATGACATCACAAAGGACAAACATATCACCCCACCCCTAACTGTCGGCCTGCTGGGTGAGAGGCCTGGTCCTGAGGTCCACCACAACAGTTGTATGACATAGAGCGACATGAAGCGTGTTTACACAAAGCCTCAAAAATTCAAGCTGGGCACCGAGCGCACGTTGTTGCTGGCTCCTCCATCTATCACATCAGCTCACATTTACGAACGTGCGTGCGTACCATAGCCATAAAACGTGGATAAGCTCGCCATCCTTAGGCGTCTTGTGGAATCTCCGGTAGCGAAACAAACAACATGCAGACGTCCCACTGCAGAAACAGCTTTTATGCATGGGCGTAGATTTATATGGTGATGGTAGGTACATATCGCATCCAATATTTGGGGAATACAAAATTGTCTCTACCAATATTTACCATTTTATTTCAAGACAGCGAAAATCTGTGTTTATTAATGCAATATCTCAGTATACCAAGCAGTGGTAGCATTCATTTAAAAATTGTTTTAAATCAGTTGTTTTTATGAGAGGTTAAGAGATTTATTTGGAGCTATGACGATGACGACAGATGCCGCTATTTCATTGGCTGCAACAGAGTAATTTAGTCACATTTAGTAGTGCCGGTCAGGTACCCTCATGCAGAGGTTCATGTTGGTGCTCACAGTTGCAATGCATCTGAACTCATTTGTGGCGAAACGTAACCGGTCTTTGCCCTTTAGAAGTTGCTCCAACACTCGTACAGCAGTGAGCGGGATGAACTGGCATCAACTTTCGCCCTGCCCTGCCGCTGCAACGATAAAGCACTTTGAGGAATGAAAGAAACACGAAGAATAATATGCACAAACCGAACATCCATCCATCCACCCATCTTCTTTTGCTTATCCGGGGTCGGGTTGCGGGGGCAGCAGCTTCAGGAGTGACTCCCAGACTTCCCTCTCCCCAGCCACTTCATCCAGCTCATCCCGGGGGATCCCAAAACGTTCCCAGGCCAGCTGAGAGACATAGTCTCTCCAGCGCGCCCTGGATCGTCCCCGGGGTCTCCTACCGGTGGGACATGCCCGGAACACCTCCCCAGGGAGGCGTTCAGGAGGCATCCTGATGAGATGCCCGAGCCACCTCATCTGGCTCCTCTCAACGTAGAGGAGTAGCGACTCTATTCCGAGTCCCTCCCGGATGACCGAGCTTCTCACCCTATCTCTAAGGGAGAGCCCGGACATCCTCATTTCGGCCGCTTGTATCCGGGATCTCGTTCTTTCGGTCACGACCCATAGCTCGTGACCATAGGTGAGGGTAGGAGCGTAAATCGACCGAAAAATTGAGAGCTTTGCCTTTTGGCTCAGCTCTCTCTTTACCACGACGGACCGGTACAGAGTCCGCATTACTGCCGATGCTGCACCGATCCGCCTGTCAATGTCGCGCTCCATCCTCCCCTCACACGTGAACAAGACCCCAAGATACTTGAACTCCTCCACTTGGGGCAGGATCCCAACCCCGATCCGGAGAGGGCATTCCACCCTTTTCCGACCGAGGACCATGGACTCGGATTTGGAGGTGCTGACCCTCATCCCGACCGCGTCACACTCTGTTGCGAACCGCTCCAGTGAGAGCTGGAGATCACGGTTTGAAGAAGCCAACAGCACCACGTCGTCTGGAAAAAGCAGAGACGCGATGCTGAGGTCCCCAAACCGGATCCCCTCAACGCCTCGGCTGCACATAGAAGTTCTGTCCATAAAAATTATGAACAGAATCTGTGACAAAGGGCAGCCTTGGCGGAGTCCAACCCTCACTGGGAACGAATCCGAGTTACTGCCGGAAATGTGGACCAAACTCTGGCATCGGTGATACAGGGACCGAACCGCCCTTATCAGTTGGCTCGGCACCCCGTACTCCCGAAGCACCCTCCACAGAACCTCCCGTGGGACACGGTCGAACGCCTTCTCCAAGTCCACAAAACACATGTGGACTGGTTGGGCGAACTCCCATGCACCCTCGAGGATCCTGCTGAGGGTGTAGAGCTGGTCCACTGTTCCACGGCCAGGACGAAAGCCACACTGCTCCTCCTGAATCCGAGGTTCGACCTCCCGACGGACCCTCCTTTCCAGGACCCCTGAATAGACCTTACCAGGGAGGCTGAGGAGTGTGATTCCCCTGTAATTGGAACACACCCACATCTGGTCAGCCTTCTTAAAGAGGGGAACCACCACCCCAGTCTGCCAATCCAGAGGCACTGTCCCCGATGTCCACGCAATGTTGTAGAGGCGTGTCAGCCATGACAGCCCCACAACATCCAGAGCCCTTAAGAACTCCGGGTGGATCTCATCCACCCCCAGGGCCTTGCCACCGAGGAGTTTTTAACTACCTCAGTGACTTCGACCCCAGAGATTGGAGAGTCCGCCTCAGAGTCCCTAGGCCCTGCTTCCACAATAGAAGGCGTGTAGTTGGAATTGAGGAGGTCTTCGAAGTATTCTCCCCACCGACTCACAACGTCCCAAGTCGAGGTCAGCAGCACGTAATCCCCACTATAAACAGTGTTGACATTGCACTGCTTCCCCCTCCGGAGACGCCAGATGGTGGACCAGAATTTCCTCGAAGCCGTCTGGAAGTCATTCTCCATGGCCTCGCCAAACTCCTCCCACGCCCGGGTGTTTGCCTCAGCAACCGCTGAAGCCGTGTTCCGCTTGGCCATCCGGTACCTGTCAGCTGCCTCCGGAGTTCCGCAAGCTAGAACGGCCCCATAGGACTCCTTTTTCAGCTTGACAGCATCCCTTACCGCCGGTGTCCACCAGCGGGTTCGGGGATTGTCGCCACGACAGGCACCAACAACATTACGGCCACAGCTCCGGTCGGCCGCCTCAACAATGGAGGCGCGGAACATGGTCCACTTGGACTCAATGTTCCCCGCCTCCCCCGGGACGTGGGAAAAGCTCTGCCGGATGTGGGAGTTGAAGCTCTTCCTGACAGGGGATTCTGCCAGACGTTCCCAGCAGAGCACAGAGAGCGTTTGGGTCTGCCAGGTCGGACCGGCATCTTCCCCCACCATCGGAGCCAACCCACCACCAGGTGGTGATCAGTTGACAGCGCCGGCCCTCTCTTCACCCGAGCGGCCGCAAATCCGATGACACGACTACAAAGTCGATCATCGAACTGCGGCCTTGGGTGTCCTGGTGCCAAGTGCACACATGGACACCCTTATGTTTGAACATGGTGTTCATTATAGAAAATCCGTGTCGAGCACAGAAGTCCAATAATAGAACACCGCTCGGGTTCAGATCGGGGGGGCCGTTCCTCCCAATCACGCCCTTCCAGGTCTCACTGTCATTGCCTACGTGAGCATTGAAGTCACCCAGTAGAGTCCCCAGAAGGAGCGCTCTCCAGCACTTCCTCCAGGGACCCCAAGAAGGGTGGGTACTCTGAGCTGCTGTTTGGTGCATAGACACAAACAACAGTCAGGACCCGTCCCCCCACCCGAAGGCGGAGGGAGGCTACCCTCTCGTTCACCGGGGTGAACCCCAATGTGCAGGCGCCCAGCTGGGGGGCAATAAGTATACCCACACCTGCTCGACGCCTCTCACCGTGGGCAACTCCAGAGTGGAAGAGAGTCCAGCCCCTCTCGAGAGTGCTAGTACCGGAACCTAAACTGTGTGTGGAGGCAAGTGCGACTATATCTAGTCGGAACTTTTCTGCCTCGCACACCAGTTTGGGCTCCTTTCCAGCCAGAGAGGTGACATTCCATGTCCCAAGAGCCAGCTTCTGCAGCCGGGGATCGGATCGCAAGGTCCCTGCCTTTGGCCGCCGCCCAGCTCACAATGCACCCGACCCCTTTGGCCCCTCCCACAGGTGGTGAGCCCATGGAAAGGGGGACCCACGTTTCCTTTTCGGGCTGTGCCCAGCCGGGCCCCATGGGCGAAGGCCCGGCCACCAGACGCTCGCCTTCGAGCCCCACCTACAGGCCTGGCTCCAGAGGGGGGCCCCGGTGACCCGCGTCCGGGCGAGGGAAATCTGAGTCCATATATGTTTTTCTTCATAAGGCTTTTTGAGCCGTGCATTGTCTCGCCCCTCACCTAGGACCCTTCTGCCATGGGTGACCCTACCAGGGGCATAAAGCCCCAGACAACATGGCTCCTAGGATCATTGGGACACGCAAACCACTCCACCACGGTGACGACTCATGGAGGGGACAAACCGAACACTTACCATAAAAATGAAGTGTACATTTGTCACAGGAAAAGTTATAAAAGGGAAGCTAAAGCCTTTGTTTTCTCAAAAGCAAGCATGCAACAAACACAGCAATAATAGAGACTTATTTTTTATATGGTGCAAGATTTTTTTTTTTCTTTATTTACTTATTTATTTTGATCTTACCTGGAATGTTTCTCTCTTCACTGCATAAGAGGACAAAATGCAAAAATGTATGCTGAATTTGGAAAAGCAATAATTAAAATGTTCTTAAATTCTTCTGTGGCGTATGAATGTGTCTGGTTGTGTATACACGTGATGTATAAAGTCAAAGTCCCAATGAGCGTCGTCACACACACACACATCTGGTTGTGGTGAAATTTGTCCTCTGCATTTAACCCATCCCCGTGTGATTTTGAGCTATCGCCTGGGGGAGAGGGGAGCGGTGAGCAGCAGCGATGCCGCGCTCGGGAATCATGTTACAACCCTTAATATCGAGTGCCAAGCAGGGAGGCAATGGTTCCCATTTTTATAGTCTTTGGTATGACCCGGCGGGGGTTTGAATCCACAACCTTCCAGTCTCAGGGCGGACACTCTACCACTAGCCCACTGAGCTGTATGATCAAGTTATGGGTTAGTAATTTGTAATGTCCCTACCAAACCTACGCCCTTGCTTTTATGGCACGCGCATAGTCGTTCCCCCAGCTCATCTCGACTTAAAATTCTCTTTGTCCGTTAAGAACCACGCGGATACTGCTGGGTACAAGTACGCACGCGCCACAACCACAGGCAAGTTCCCGAAATGTTGGCCCGCTTTGTAACAACTTTCTTCGTTAACGTAATGACAACAATTACACACCTTTAATAAATCTCTTCATAGTAACATGGGACAAAGAAGAAGCATTATCATTTTGTTGTCACATTTCAGTAATGGCGAGCGTAGCGCGTTGTAACTGCGTTTGTGACAAACATTGTGAAGCTTGATATGTCACGTGGTCGCTCGCGGCTGGTGACGTCAGCGTTCAGTTCGTTATGTGTGACATCAGCGGCACTGTTGCCTTGAACGAGCGCAGTCACGACAGGCGACGGCTAGGGCCTTCTTTTTGATCATTTTTCTTATTATTTTTTTCTTCTTCGTTTTCTGCAGTTTTTTGTCGCATTCAATTGACGTCAGTGGACAAGCGACGTACTTTAGTGTCTTCACCGTGGAAGCACGGCACGAAGCGGCGTCGTTCGCCTCGCTAGCCGCGTCATCAGCGGAGCGTGAGCGACCGGGCGGCCGCCGTCCTCAGCGGCCTCTATGCGCGCTCTTCAGCCGCCCGGCACCGCGTGGACTTTGTGAAGGCGCTCGGCACCGCGTGGACTTTGTGACGAGGCGTAAGTCAGGGTTTGCTTTCTTCCTTGTCGCTCTTTCTTTAACCGATTAGCGGCTAACATTAGCCAAGGCCAGGGGTCGGACCCTTTTTGGCGGACAGAGCCATAAATGCCTTAAAAAAAAAAGAAAATCCCGTGAGAGCCATACCATCTAAAAAACAATAGGCTAAATGCAATTAAATGCATGCATTTTGATTAAGACCAACGATTTTTTGAATGTACTAAGTGTACTGTATTATTTTTAATAACGTTTTTATATTGAAGCCTATTAATGAGACTTCTGGGGCTGCATCGTTTTGTTGATGGCGTTGAAGTCCGGTTGATATGTGGTGAGGTTGAGCTTCATGCAGGCGTTGAGGTTCTCATCAGTCATAATGAACGATTCTTGCTGACAGAGGCATCTTTTATCCGTTTGAGTGTCTTTTCTTTATCCGTGAAGTCGTCAAAAAGTTCATTAGCCACATCAAGCATAAATGTTGAAATACTAGACATCAGTGAATGGCTTTCCGTTCCTCACAATTGCTAATGCACCATCAAAACTAGCTGAATTAAAGTCACCTTGTCTGGTCCATACACGGAGTTGCTGTTGACTAGCTTGGACCTTCCTCTGGAGCTCTTAACACACTTTCTTAATGCTGTCCCCAGCTGGGTATTTGGTTGCAAATGTAGCATGTCGTGTCTCAAAGTTGCGCTTAATATTGGAGCGTTTCATGGATGCAATTTTGTCATTGCATTTGTGGCACGTAGCAGAGCCTCCTCTCTCCACAAATGCAAATTCTTCGGTCCACTCACTCTGAAATGTTCGGTAATCGTCTTTTTTTTTTCTCCACCATCTTTTTTGCTTGCATGGCACACACCAGCTAGCTAGCTGAAACTTTAAATAAAGCGGATGGAATTTTACCTCTCACGACCCCGTAGGCACCGTATTGTCCAATAAAAATCGCGCGTTCTTTTGTCCGACCTGGCGTCACCCTTCTGTACACCGGAGGGCAGTTAGGATTGGCTGATATGAGGCAACCGTGAATTTCAGCGGTAGAAAACAAATGGAATGTATTGCTAACGTGATCATATTTTATGTTTTCAAAGCTAATTTACCATTCTGATTTCAGTAGGTCTATTTTTTACTTTGATAATAGAACAAAATTATTTACGACTTCAACTGTGTAAACAAATGTCAGATTTGTCCACGAGCCAGACACAGTCACCAAAAGAGACATATCTGGCTCGCGAACCATAAGTTCCCGACCCCTGGCCAAAGCGGTGGTAGTAGGCGGCAATTAGCCGGCATTTTGTTGTGCTTTTGTCGCTGTCTGCTTGTCCAAGACAAAACGGGTTGCATTTTTCAAGGTTGACCACACAATCCAACAGCTGTCTTTCATGCAGAGCAGAGCTTTTGCAACCTTGCTCGTCGTCACGGAACCACGTGACGTCAGTGGCTCGTCAATGCCAGTCCAGTGTACACAAGTGCCTTCGCTTCTGAAGCTGGGGCCACCGTCGTCCCAGTTGGAGCTCAACCGAGCACCATATTGATCCAAAAGTGGCAAGTTAAAGCGGTGCATGAAAAAAGCCACCAGCAAAAGCGACCTCACCTCTTTTTAACTCAAACGCTTGACTGACATCCATTTTGCCGTATTCTTTTGCCATGTCTCTTGAAACGGTTTGGCAGAGATGACGGTTTCCCCACATGGACAGTGCGGCCTGTTCCGTGAGGTCGGTGTCTTTTGCTAATCAAACCTGGCAACATTTCGCCTTTTTAAGTGCCTCATGATGACACATCAAATCCTGCAAAGCAGCCAATTTCACGTGGTGTCAACCGGTGGACAAAATTGGCGCGGAGCGTTGTTGGTATGGGAAATTCCAATAGTGTGCTCTATCCACATCGGAAGTGGCAAAGCCAGGTCTGGAATGTCAAAAGCCCGCCAGAGTTTGGCTTGATCCTCAGCAGGTGCTTCTACTTCACTGTCGGGCAACCGCGGCAGCCTTTTCACTTTCTGGGCCACCTCCGCTCGGTCCACACAGGGCTTTTGTCTATCCATGGTGCGTGAGTCGAGTCCAAAAAAGGAGAGCTGTGTGTTTGTGTTTCAGCCAAGGGGTGGGCGCAGAAACCCTCGACATGGCTGCAGGTGGTCCGGAGCACAAGGAAGAAACCCTGCAGACGGCCTTTAAGAAGCTGCGAGTGGATGCCAACAAGTATGAGCGCACACTGACCCGGCGTCTGGCCCTTTCTTACTTGTGTGTGTGTGTGCGCGTGTGTGTGCGCGCGCGCGTGTGTGCAGGGCGCTCGTGGCAGCCGGCGTGCCCGAATCTCCTCGAGTGGTGTCCGTGGCCAAACATGGTGGTGCGTCCAAGGACAACTGGCATGGGTGAGTGAAAGGCATTTGCAGTCACTTGCCACTGCGGAGGCTTTTTCATCCTGTGGACATCAAATCACCGCCTTGAATTGACACCACAAATTGGCCGCTCATTATACACCCGTATAGTGTGGGTCGTTTGAGCCCAATGGCCAGGTTCAGCAGGAACAAATTATGATCAAATTAATTGTAGGATTAATAAAAAAAAAAAAAAAAATATATATATATATATATATATATATATATATATATATATTGATTGAACACAACTGATTATTTTTTAGGGCTTCCAACAAGGATGAGTGACAGCCAGAGCCTTTGATCGCTGATTGCGATTGGGACTTTGAAAAAGTGTTTTGGGTTGGCTGACGCACTTTTTGTCTCGTCAGCTGTGCAAGGAAAGCATCGCGGGGAGCCAGTAGGACGCCGCGGCGACGGCGCTCGGAGTCACCCATTCTGCACCCCCCGAGATTCACCTACTCTGTCACGACAACGCCTGCGGGAGGCCTCAAACAGCACACCAAGCTCGGCCCCATTTCCCCCGTCGGCTTCAGCGGGGCCGCCTCTCGACCCCCCAGTGCAGCCATTCTCCCTTCTGAGCTTGCGGAGAAGGACCGGCACGGCTCAGGAAGCGCCCGGGAAAAGGACAACACCCATGCGTCCGACTTTGGACTTTTGTCCAAGCGGCGCGTTGACGGTGGCCTGTGCGCTTGCTTGCCTGCAGGCGACGGCCTGAAGGCTCGGGAGGAAGTGAGCGACGGCACCGCCCCGTGTCGCTGCACATCCAAAGCGGGCGCTTGGGCTGCTGTGCGTGCATACTCCTTCACGGGACTGCGTGACGTCATCTCGGATTGCGAGCGGCGCGGCGGAGCCCCGGCCCTCCGGAGCACCGACCCCACCCTCTCCCCGGCCTCCCCTCGCACGTGTTCTTCGCAGGCGCTGGTCTCGGTTGATGACGTCACCATGGAGGACCTGGCCGGTTATGTGGAGTTCTACCTCTACATCCCCAGGAAGATGTCGCACATGGCCGAGATGATGTACACATGAGCGTGCACCCGCGTGCCAATGTGACCTGTCTGATGATGTATGCAGACTCATCCTGCTTCAATAAAGTTCAGCGTTTGGAAGTTGTTCTCTTTGAATAGAAAACTGACACCAAGAAACTTTGACTTTGCCAGATGGCTGCTTAGAGACAAGCAATGCAGTGGTTGACAGTTAATCACATATATAGTCGTATGCAAAAGTTTGGGCACCCCTGATCATTTTCAAGATTTTCTTTTATAAATCAATGGTTGTTGGGATCAGAAATTTCAGTTAAATATATCATATAGCAGACAAAAGCTGTGATATTTGAAAAGTGAAATGAAGTTTATATGATTTACAGAAAGTGTGCAATCATTACCTAAACAAAAGGTGTATAAATCTGGGCACCGCAACAGTAAAATGACATCAATATTTAGTAGATCCTCCTTTTGAAGATATAACAGCCTCCAAACACTTGCTATAGCTTCCAATGAAAGTCTGGATTCTGGTTGTAGGTATTTTTTACCATTCTTCTTGACA
This sequence comes from Syngnathus floridae, assembly GCF_059516105.1. Lineage (NCBI taxonomy): Eukaryota > Metazoa > Chordata > Actinopteri > Syngnathiformes > Syngnathidae > Syngnathus > Syngnathus floridae. The sequence continues at coordinate 2,453,829 of NC_142423.1, read as the reverse complement.
AAATATCTCCAGTTCAGTCAGGTTTGATGGTTTCCCAGCATGGACAGCCCGGTTTAAATCACACCACAGATTTTCAATAATATTCAGGTCTGGGGACTGAGATGGCCATTCCAAAATGTTGTACTTGTTCCTCTGGATGAATGCCAGTACCTGCACTGGCCCCACAGCATGATGGAACCTCCACCAAATTTGACTGTGGGTAGCAAGTGTTTGTCGTGGAATGCTGTGTTCTTCTTCCTCCATGCATAACACCCCTTCTTATGTCCAAATAACTTAATTCTAGTTTCACAGCACCTTATTCCAAAGTGAAGCTGGCTTGTCCAAATGTGCTTTAGCAATACCTCAAGTGATTGATTGTGGCATGTGCGCAGAAAACGCTTCTGCCGCATTATCCTCCCATACAACATCTTGTACAAAGTTGTACATAGTTGAACTATGCACAGTGTCACCATCTGCATGAAGATCATGTTGTAGGTCTTTGGAGCTACTCTGCGGGTTGATTTTGACTGTTCTCACCATCCTTCGCCTCTGCCTATCTGAGATTTTTCTTGGCCTCCCACTCCAGGCCTTAACAAGAACTGTGCCTGTGGTCTTCCATTTCCTCACTATGTTCCTCACAGTGCAAACTGATAGCTAAAATGTCTGAGCTAGCATTTTGTATCCTTCCCAACTATGACATTGAACAATCTTTGTTTTCAGGTCATTTGTCAGTTGTTTTGAGGCTCCCATGTTGGACTCTTCAGAGAAGATGCACAACTTGCAACTGGCCACCTTAAATACCCGTAACTGGAGATGTTTTGTAAAGAAGAATGGTCAAAATGCCTTCAACCAGAATCCAGACTCTCATTGGAAGCTTTAGGAAGCGTTTAGAGGCTGTTATTTCTGCAAAAGGAGGATTTTTCTGTTGGGGTGCCCAAATTTATGCACCTCCCTACTTTTGTTCAAGTAATGATTGCACACTTTCTGTAAATCCTATAAACTTCATTTCACTTCTCAAATATCACTGTTTGTCCACTATGATATATTCAACTGAAATTGCTGATTCGAACAATCAATGATTTATAAAGGAAAATCATGAAAATGATCAGGGGTGCACAAACGTTTGCATACGACTGCACAATGGCAAAGGAAGAAACGAGTTTGCAGTTATGATGGAAAAAGGCAAGTAGGAACTTAATAGGGCTGTAAGCATTCCATCTGTTTGTATTTTGTAATAGGACCAACATGATGTTCAACTTGTGGCCATCACTCCCCGCTACCACTTAATAATGAATGGCTTTTCTGTCATTCACTCAACCTGCTAAGTGCCTTCTTTTCTTTCTTTCTTGGAACCCTTGGACTTTCTTTAGATGCCATGCAATGCACATTTAATAGGAAGGCACACTATTCTTAGCGTGCGACTGGGGCTACTTGAAATTGCATTGCAGATATGTACATATGTTCGAGAAGAAGCTCCCACCTGCTAACATGGGATCAATTGTTGGATCGAGGTTCAACCGTGTGGTGCAAACCCAATCTCAAGTGCACACTGCACAGGAAACAAACGACAGACTACTCGAGTCGTATTCTAAAGTAACAGATACTGGAGTACATCGCTGCATACAACTGTTGAATATTGTGTCACACACTGAGTTATGCTGCTCCAATCAGAGGAGAAGAATGTGTCGCTCTTGACGGCCGTTGTCAGGGACAGTTTGAGGAAATGCAGACGATCGCAGCACCCAAGTCCCGTCGAACCACACAGAGACCTCTTTGTTAACCACGAAAAGAATGGGCGCGCACACAAACTGTAACCCTTTCCTCCAAGGTAACAGAATAGCATTTGAGGTAGCCTTTTTTTGAGGGGAGAGCTAACTGTTGGCCTGCTGGGTGAGAGGCCTGCTACTGAGGTCCGCCACAATGCCTACATTTCTTGGCGTTTTAAAGGTGAGGTAAGGAAGGATGATACAATGTATATTGGCTGAAATTATATAAACAGCATATTTAGTTAAAACACTTCCAAAAGACAAAAGTGGTAGAAAGAATTTGTGTGCCAATCGGGACAACTTATTTTTTAGCATCACTTTTATTTTCACGGACAGGCAAACCCAACTGACCTTGCGTGCTAACAAACGAACGCTAGACATGCGCGGTCGAATTTCAAAGACTAAAAAGCCAACATAAATCGAAAATGAGCAAGTTGCAACTTTTCCATCTATTAAGAAAAACAAGTCGTTTGGTTGAAATATTTGGTGGACATCACACGCGCACATTCAGCTCGTAATAAAATAAAAATACTAGGTGATTGACAAAAAAGGTAACGCCTAACTTGATGCAGGCACAAATGAGGGACAAAGAAGTTGCGAGGCACAACGAGCCGCTGCCTCACACGTTCGCCCCTCACAAACAAAACAGTGAAGGGGCGAGATGAAATGTTCACTTGGCAGCTTTCCAGTTTTTGCTACGCTAACGAGCAGTTACCGTATTTATTGTAATTATCGCCCAGGGCAATAATTAGAGAAGGTTTATGTCCAACAGGGGGGGTGGGCGATTATTAGAGAACACTTTTTGACCGATCGCCAAGGGGTACTGAAATGGGCGATAATGTGTATATTTTCCTTATGTATTATGCAATACCTGCATCTCACTGGTGTTCTTAACACTAGAACAGCGGCTGTTTTGATCTACCTCTAACAGCGGGGTGCGTCAATTGACACGTTACCGTCGCACATCACATGTTGCGCAAGTCATGTCATCGCGATCGTCTTGTTCGAGCGCACGCCCCGATAACGTAATTGTGTGAGGCTATTGTAGCGGAGTGACGAGTGTGATTGTATCATAATAGAGATGAAGAGAACAAAATCCAAGTCGCATCAGCCTTCAAAAGAAAGAAAGCAGGCTGAAGCGCCAGATGACCGGTGTACATCGTAGCATGGGCGATAATTAGAGGTATCAATGTTTTTTATTTATGTCATCGCTAACACACACTGGGCGATTATTAAAATATGGGCGATAATTAGAATAAATAGGGTACCTCACATTTTCACTCCATGCACGCACTTCAATTTGTCCAATCACAAACCAGTAAAGAGAGACAGGGTGGTGATAAATCTTAAACTGAATCACATTCGGTAGGTTGTTACGCGGGTTGTTACGCAGCAGCAGTTGACCAAGCTGCTTGTTAACTACCTTGCCTTTAGCATTAGCATAGTGAACTTGTACCGTTGGCGGAACTGTGTAATCAGCAGCAGTGTAAAATTTGTTCCAAACCAAATTGCTTTTCATTACAAAGTATGTGTAGTGTGTATACAAAGATAAAAATCTGTTTTTCTAAAAAGGTGCCAAGTGTAAAAAAAACCCAAAAAAACTGATGACAATAAACTGGAATATTTGAAAGGAAGAAACGATATCATCGACCCAAAGGCTGTGTCGGCGATAAAAACAAACAAAAAAATTCAGCTGAGCGTCACGGCCCTGACGTTAACTTAGCGAGTGTGCAGCGAATAAATAAGGGACGAGGTGTGTCGAGGGGCTAGGCGTAGATCTCCGCGGTGGGGGCCTTGGTGTAGATGGGCTTCCTGGCCAGCTCGTAGCTACCCTCGTCTTTCTTCTTCATGCGGTGAAGCAGCAGCACCACAAGCAAAACTGCTACCGTCAAGGCCACCCCACTGCTGCAGATTAGTGCTGCGAGCAAAAGCACAAGCAAAACATCACTATTTGTCTTTCTAAAACTTATATTAGCACTTCCCAGTGGCTTATGTTCAGAACTGACTATTCTCCAGCCCATGCCAGAAGATAGCCTAATACCTCGGAACTGTATGGGTGTGAGGTGCAGGTAGGGCTGGGCGATATGTCTGAAAAGTATAGCAGCATAGAAATATTGGTGGATATTGATCGGAAAGATATTTTAACAGATAATACTTAACCAATGAAAGTGTCAAAAAGTGGAGCATAAAGAGGAAATGCAGTTTTAAACAATGCTTTGTACGGCTGGCCGGCATTTTTTCTAAATACAAGCGTCTCACATCAGACAATATGGGGAACGGCGGCACATGAGAAAGCCTCACCTGCGAGGACCTCCATCCTGGTGAAGACGCCTTCAGCGGCGTGTGACATCAGCACATTGGACGCAAGCCGGCTGCCCGGACGGGGACCGTTCCGCACCGAACGGATCTCATTGTCATCCGGCGCTGTCTCCGACTCTGGGTCGCGGTGGACGGCAGGGCCAGACAGTTCCGGAATCCCGTTGTCTGCCTCTGGACGCTGGCAAATGGCAAAAGGACCGGCATGAGTCTAGGCAGCATCCCGATCTCTCAGCAATCCGAGCAATCGACTCAACAGACGCCAGCCTGAAGTCACCGCCGAAGAATGCTGGTCTCACTTTGTTGGGGCTTTTCCTTCCAAATGTCAACATTACAAATGAACCCAGCCGACTTGAGCACAGAGAGGCCCGATGGGCCAATCCCCCCCCGATGAAGCGTTCGCGTTCGATTAAAGTTGGCCATTCTGAAGATTTGCATCATTGGAGAGAACGGAGGTGGGAAAAGCCACCCATTGCCCTACGTGTCTCTTTTTCTGCATTCTTGACAACCCCGATGCGTTTCAAGATGGCATTTTCAGTTGCGTTTTGGTTTGCTCAACACCGCCTTCAACAAATGTGCGCCGTTTGCTTTCAAAGTGCACATTTGCCTGGTGTTTTTTGCCTCCTGGTTGCCATGGCGTCAGTAAAACACCAACCAAAAAAGGAAAATGAGAAAAGAGAAACGATGTTGACTTTGGACGTCCAAGGGGCTTCGAGACCATTTCAAGCCGCCCCGATTCAGGCCCATGACAATTGCGCGCCCGGTGGCGGCACGGGCACCTTACCTCAGTGGGCGGCAACCAGTCACGTCCGCTCTCGCTCTCTGTGGACAAAAACATCGTTAGGATTGTGCTTGTAGCTTTGAGCGTGGCCGCCACAAAGCGCACAAACCGTTGGCGTCGCCCGACCCCGATGCCTCATCCTCGTAGTCTTCATCTTCCTCGTCATCGTATAAGTCTTCGAAGTAGTCTTCGTAGTAGTCTTCCTCCGTCTGGTCTTGGTCTTCCTGGTCGTCGTCTGTGAAGCCAAAGTCTCCTGACGAATCCCCCGGGTGGTTCTGGAGGCTCTCCACGGCCATGGGAGGCATCCACGTCTCCGTCTCCCTCGCCTGCTGGCACATGGGAATGCAGCGTTGCTTTCCATAATCAAATGCTTCAGGGACTTTGCTTAAGCGGATAAGAGCGTCGATGGGAGCCCTAGGAGAGTTTTGGAGGCTCTCTTGGCAATTCTGTCCAAGTACCGCTTTCCTTTGTGAACATGAATTTGGAGCTCTCGGGGAAAACGGACACTTTTTGTTGCTATTGCTCCGACATCTGCTCTTCGTCGACATGAAACACGGCTTGCCGAGGTTCTCCAGCAGCAACCGTGAATACGCTCGTCTTCACAAGCAGGGCAGCTCAATACCCTCGAAACGCGGTGCGCTCATTTTGGGGTGCCCCCGGATGGCAAACGTGCACGGTGACAACGGAAGAGGCAGACAAGGTCTGGCGGTGAGGGCCTGTCTGGCCGCCAGCTATCTGCTACGGACACACGAACGCACATTTGCCGGATTGGTGACTTTGGCCTGCGCCACAAACGCAATTCAAAACCATCTGATTCGTGCGCAGATGTGATAAGTGCGACACCACAATGGAGAACGGGAAGTTTCCGGAACGTCACCGTTCACACTGTTGTGACGAGGCAGTCGCAGGAAAAGTTTATCAGTCGGTCAAGGTGGGCCCGGGAAGTCGCAAGTTGAGAATAATTGTCAATTTTTGTCTATGTGAAGCCCTTTGAGACTGTTTGTGATTTGGGGCTATACAAATAAACTTGACTTGACTGGCAACGAAATGGTGTCCGCGTTCCAGCCATGTGAGAGACAGACAGGGATCCATGTCCACTGAGAGCCTCAGTACGGGCTCCATTGAGACACTTTCAAGTGTGCAAAATCCTCCGAAGGGCTGCTCGGGGTCAGCTGAGGTCACATTCCACGCGGAAGGAACAAGAAGCGAGGAGGGAACTCAAAAGGAGGAAAGCACAAGGAAGAACAGCCCAGCAAAGAATGTGCTGCAACTCTTTAATCGCCAGTACTAAGCTAACTGGCTACCTGGAGTTGGGGGGTGGGGTGGGGCGGGGGCCTCTTGGAGTATGGGTGTGGGTGGCATCCCGCTTGGCGTTTGGGGGTTAGGCTTAGGCTTCACTGCACTTCTCAACTTCTCAAAATTTGCAGTGCGCGTGCACACAGACAATATCTAGTCCAGTGGTTCTTTTTCCTTGTTTGCACCCCATTCAATTCACCAACCAGTTCTCGCACCCCTAACCCTAAATCATTATTATAATAATAATTGGTTTACTTTACAGCTATAAGGCTTAATTAGCATTATCCCTAATGCCAATTAACACAATGACTTCTTGATTTCCAGAATATTTCATTTTTTTCGGTTACCCGACCATTATCCCCGTAAAATTTTAAATTTACCCCAGAGTATCCTCGCACCCCGAGCACCCCCGGTTAACTAGTGACTAGTCACTCAAACTCGCACGCATATTCGCTGCTTGATTTGAAGTTTGTCAAAGTTGACTTCTCAGACGCACGTCGGAGACCTCCCACGGACTCCTTACGGAATGGTAGCATACACGCGCACGTCCAAACAACCAGCTCACAAACACAGTTAAAGTTGTTGAAAAGTCAAAGGGGGGCCGCGAAAAAGAGTCGCAGCGTTTGCTCAGTTCGCTCGTGAGTCGATGAGCTTTCGGGGTCGCCGTCAGCCACAAGGAAGCTTAGCACCTGGCTTCGACCAGTAAACTTTGTTTTGCTTTTTCAACGTTCCCAGGCAAAGGACGCGAGGGGGGAAACAAGTGCGGACAAAAGGCAAGAAACAAGAAGGCGCGCGGAGAGCGACCTCGACTTACCGACTCAGGGGCGACGCTCGTGAACCAAGTGGGGAAAAGGATCAAGAGGCCGAAAGCCAAAAGGTTGGCCGACGTTCCAAAAGGTGACATTTAGGATGCCTTTCAATTTTATCAACGGCGAGTCAAAAAGGAAGCAACGGTTGCGGGACCTCGACTCAGAGTCTCAGGGTTCAACTTTCTCCAAAGGGAACCCTTGTTCTTGTTGTTCTCTTTGTTCTTGTTGTTATTCTTCTTGTTCTTGTTGTTGTTGTCCTCTGTCAACTTTGACGGACAACTAATACCGACTCTGTTGTCTGATGCCTCGCGTATCGCTTGTGCCCTCGCGGCTCTCCGCCAATAAGCTGCTAACGTCACCGCCTTCATTTCCCGTAATTCTGTCACGCCAACCTTTTGGTCACGCCCTCTCCGCTCATTCCGACCTGCGATCAAGCTCCGGTCAGGCACCTGCGTGAAGCTGGCCCCCCACCCCACGCAAAATTTAAGGAAAATAGTCTGTTTCGTTTGTGCTGGTTTGTGCCGTAAAACTTTTTGTTTGGAAAGTAACGGATTTCTAGTTATAAAAGATTATTTTATAGGTCATCCAGAGTTCACGCAGCCCCCAATCTGCTCCAAATGAACCCAAAATGGTACCGTTGGTTTGTGCTGGTTTATGCCGCAAAAACCTTCGTTTGTGCTGCTACGATTTCGTAGATATTTATTTTATAGCGATGACGTCACCCAGTCCCCCATTTTCCTCCAAATGGACCCAAAATGGTACCCTTCGTTTGTGCTGATTTGTACTGGTTTGTGCTGCAAAAAGTTTGTGTATTATACACTTAATTTATAGCGATGACGTCACTCAGCCCCCATTTAACTCCAAATGGACCCCAAATGGTACCGATTGTTTGTGCCGCAAAAAATTTAGTTTGTGCTCAGTGAATCATTCAATTTCTCATTTATTTAATATTAATTTATTTTCTAGAGATGTCAAATCCTTGCTCCATAGATCGTTAACTAACCATTTGTTTGTGCCATTGACCTTGCTCGCACTTCTTGACCTTTGCAATATTTGGTGTCGTTACAAAGACTTTGTGCATATATTTTTATTTTCACCGTGTTAGTTGGCGCACATGGTTGTATATACAGTTGTACCACTACTTACGAAGGCCTATACTTCCAAACGTTTCGAGATACGAACCAGAGCCTCGCGATTTTTTTGCATCTACTTCCAAACCAATTTTCAAATTCCGAACCGACGCCCCCAGCCAATCCCCCATTGCACCCCATTTCTCCTTTGCTCTGACATTTCCTGTTTGTCTCGGCGCGTTAGTAATGAAAAAAACAAGTAGTGTAGTCCAGTATGTCTCCTAATCTTAAATCAAAAATTTGCTATAAATCATGGAAAATTCATGCGTAGCGTCAAGTTCGCGACGGAGTATAGCTGGTGATGTGCCAAAGTAGCAGTGACGTGAGGCTCCTGACGTCCCCCCCCCCGTAAAATTTGTCCAACACCTAACCGTGTCACAAAAAAGGTAGGGGAACGCTGCTCTAGAGTGGGTTATTCATTATTTAATTTGAACTATTTTAATTAAAATTTCATATCAGCAGTCTTCACACATAAAAACACTCAATAAAGCACATGGAATCAAAAACTTGTTTTCGATCGTGCGTACCACTCCGTTTGAAAATACATGCTCCGAAGTCCCGTTGTCCGAATCAAACCTTTTAACTCCGGAGTTGGTCTTCCTTTAGTGATGACCTCCTACTTTAACCGAAAATCCATAGTAGAAAATCGTTTGGATATGAAATCCTCCATTGTAAACGAAATGTAAAAACGAGGAAAAAAGAAAAAGAAAAAATAAAGTAATGTAAAACGAAATAAATGGACGACTGCTCCTCAGTTGTTCACTGTAACTTTAAACCGGAGATCACTTATTCTACAGGTGGGAGCATGAAGCATCCCGGAATCACTAGCACCCCCTGCCATAAGGCTGGAGAACCTTTTTTTCGTTGCCTCCGAAAGGTCTCTGTTCAAACAGACACAAACACTATTTGAACACTTAAACAGCGACATAGAGACAGAGAGCAGTTCAGTCTAACTGCATAGCCTGTCAGCATAGGCAGCCGTGTGATTACGCAATCCTCAGAGGAGGCTTGGCAGGAAGTTGGTTCCTTCGAGCAAATCGTCTTCGGTTTTAAAATAACTATAAAATTTCAGCGATTTTGATTCATAATGATACAAAACTACTGAAATTAAAAGGAAAATGACTTCATTATAAAAACAATGAATTTGTTTTTTCCCCTTTTCATGATGGCAGGGGAGGCGTGGCTCAGACTGCACATCCCTGCAAAGTAGGTACCCCAGTAAGCCGTTTCCGTGAGGCAGGCAGTACCAGCATGTTTTCATTTAAAACATGCCGAACACACAAAGTGTTTGTCAATTTCCATCTTTAAAAGCTAGTTTCTTTTTCTTTTTGTAACTGTAAGACCCAGATGTAGTAAAACATGTAAAAAAAAAAAAAAAAAAACCTTTCATATAGTGTTGTTAGAGCCCATTGGGCACCATAATGTGGGGGCAATGGCTCAGCGTTCTCGTCGCGCCCCCTGTCAGTACCCAGGCTTGCCCAGGGAAGCAAATGATCCTACCAGCAGACTAAATTTCGAGAGACGCCTGAGAGCCAAGTCAAAGAATCCTGGTCACAGTCCCAAATCCAATAGCAAACAGCTTCAAGATCACCTCGCGGTGGGACCTGCCCTTCGGATACTACAACTAAATGTCGAAGGCCTTTCCGCAGCCAAGTGAAGCCTTATTGATGTCCTCACCTTCCAACACTCGATTGACGTTATCTGCCTCCAAGAGACTCACATTGGCACAGAGGAAGCAGGCCGCTTCACCATCAAGGCTTTGACCTCCTGTGCCACACCCCACATGCCAAACATGGACGGGCCACCTATGTGCGCTCTGACATAGTTGAAGCAAACCACTTGACAACAACATATTTCTCTGACACCATAACTATCGATGCTTTCCATATTGTCAATGTGTACAAGCCCCCTAGTGCCAACTGGGATCTGCAGGTCCTACCCCACTACCCCACCCTGCCATCTACGTGGGAGATTTTAACAGCCACCACCCTGACTGGGGATACCCAGCAGCGGATAGCGATGGAGAGGCACTTTCAGACTGGGCATCCAGAAATGACCATGCCCTGATACACGATCCTAAACAAAGAGGAACCTTCCACTCCGCCAGGTGGAAGAAAGACTATTCTCCTGACCTGTGTTGGGTCAGCTCTTTGAATGGAACGCCCTATCCTGCTCAGATCCTCATCCTTGATGATTTTCTACACAGTCAACACCGCCCCTTGCTTGTACACATTGGCCTACAGCTCCCAGTCATAAACAGCCTAAGGAAGATGCGCTGGAACTTCTGCAAAGCCAACTGGAAGAAATACAGTGAAACTCTGGATAGGAGTGTTGTCACCATCCTACTCCACACCATCACTGTAGATGAAGCCTACAACCGCTTCTACAGCGCCATGTACAAAGCTGCCCACTCAGCCATCCCACGGGGAAGATGGACGACAACCTACACGCGGTCTTCCCTGTGAGTAGCAAGGTCAGGGCACAAGTCCCGCTTGCGAAACTAATGTCGCCAAACAAACGCAGAGCCGGCAGACTGAGGAACGGTGGACGGGCAGTCATCCCGACCGTCGAAAACCGAGGCCTGTCGGTGCTTCAACTTAATGTCGAGGGCCTTACCACCGCCAAACTCGAAGTCCTTCGGCACCTGGCCGACTCCAATGGGGCCGCGGTCTACATGAGATTTAAATCTTTCCATGGAGGAGACCTAGCTGCTCCGCTTTTTGCTCTCTGACGCTGGCCGGTTGTCACTGGCGCAACATCCCGCAAAAAACTCTTGCACTGCAAGAACTGTGATGAAGGAACCGTAGATATTTGCGTGGCCGAAGCAGCGTGGGATTTTTTTTTTTTTTTTTACGCTTTTGTATTTAAGAGACGCACTGCACGACCAACAACATCCTCAAAATTCCTGGGTTTCATTTCGCCGGGTCCATCAATACCAAGCAACACGTTGTGGCAACCTTCGTCCTTACTGGAATAAGCTGGTCGGCCTGTAGCCAATCCCCACCAGGCTCCAACATCGAGTGGCTGGTTACTAAAACCTCAGTCATCAACGTCTACAAGCCCCCACCATCTGAGCTAACCACAACGTCACTCCCATCTGTAACTGCACCCGCAATCTATGCAGGCGATTTCAACTGCCAGCCCACAGATGGGGGTACAACCATTCAACTCCTAGCGGAGTGGCGCTGTGCGAATGGGCCTCCAACACTGATGCCTTGCTACTGTACGACCCCAAGGAACCCCCAACCTTCTTCTCTGCACGCTGGAACACCACCACCAACCTGGCCTTCGCCATCTGCCGCAGCAACGACCCAAGACCGGAGAGGCGTGTTCTTGACAGGTTTCCCCGCTCACACCACCGACCTTTCATCATCAAAGTTCCATCACTGGTGGAACCAGTGCCAGGGAAGCCTGTGAAGAGATGGAACTTCCGAAAAGACAATTTGAGTCGTATACTGAGGAGACGGAAAGGAGGTCTGCCGGCCTGCCAGACCCAGAGTCCACAGATGTGGAAGCAGCCTATGCAGCCTACTGCCAGGTCCTCCTGCGTGCGGCAAAGAAGACCATCCCACGTGGGTACAACAGGAACTACATCCCAGGCTGGGATGGGGAGTGTAGCCGCCTCCTGAGGGAACACCAGAGAGCCAGCTCCAGAGAAGAGGAGGACGCAACGGCAGCAGCACTGCTCGAAAAGCTGGACACCACCGCAAGGCGAGATAGACAGAAGTCATTGAATGAATCTACTTCACCAATTCCAGCCGCAAGGCGTGGCAGACCATCAACCGGCTCACAGGCAGAAATACACCAGCCCACAGATGCCCAGTCACTGCAGACTCCATTGCCTCCCAACTCCTGAAGAATGGCCGCTTCCTGGATGCAGACAAAGACTTTGCACGACTGATATCGCGTGAGGTGTCTTGCATCTCAAGAGCGGCCAATGTCGATTTCAATCTCTCGGGAGCCTTTACAGCAGAGGAACTCAGTGAGGCCATTAGCAAGCTAAAGCCGGGCAAATCCCCGGGCCGTGAATAACATTCACCCGGAGTTCGTCATCCACCAGGGCCCAACAACATCTAGATGGCTTAAAGATTTCTTCACATCATGCTATCGGAGATTAAAGCTACCGAAGATCTGGCGTAGGGCCTCCGTGATAGCTCTGCTGAAGCCAAACAAAGATGCAGAGGACCCCAAGTCATACAGGCCCATCTCACTGCTGAGTGTCCCATTTAAGATCTTGGAAAGAATGATACACAGCTGCATAGAGCCAGTGGTGGACTCACAACTCCCACGGGAACAAGCTGGTTTTCGTCACGGAAGGTCAACAGCAGACCAGATTACCCTACTCTCCCAAGACATCGAGAACAGCTTCCAGGATAAGGAGAAAGCTGGAGTGGCATACCTGGACTTAACTGCCGCATATGACACCGTGTGGCACTGGGGACTCCACCTGAAGCTGCTGAGAACCGTACCGGACCGGCACATGGTGCAGTTCATTATGGAGACGCTTTCCAACCGCAGCTTTACTCTCCAAACCAGCAGTGGGCAGTGCAGTAGGCTCCGTAGACTGAGGAGCGCGGTACCGCAAGGGTCAGTTCTCTCACCAACACTATTTAACATCTATATATACGACCTACCGGACACAGCATCCAGAAAGTATGGCTATGCAGACGACCTTGCCATCATGCTGAGTCAACCAACGTGGAAGGCGACGGAAGACGGCCTGAATGAAGACATGCGCACCATGGCAGCATACTTTCAAAAGTGGCGTCTCCAGCTCAGCATTGGAAAGACTGTTGGTGCATCATACCATCTCAGCACCAGGGAAGCAAGGAGAGAACTGGCAGTGAGCATTGAGGGCAAATGCCTGGAGGTTCAACAAGCCCCGAAGTACTTTGGCGTGCGTCTGGATTGGACCCTATCCTTCAAACAACACCTCGAAGATCTGAAGGCAAAGGTGACATCCAGGGTTGGACTGATCCGCCGCCTTGCTGGAACAACATGGGGAGCCTCTGCTAAGATCTTGCGGATATCAACCCAAGCACTGGTCTTCTCTGCAGCAGAGTACTGTGCTCCAGTTTGGAACAGAAGCCCCCATGCCAAAAAGGTGGATGTGGCAATTAACAACGCCCTCCGAACTATAACAGGATGCCTGAAACCCACCCCTGTGTCCCTCCTGCCTGTCCTCGCGGGAATAGCGCCGGCCAACCTTCGGCGAGAGGCTGCCACCCTCGTTCTCAACAGGAAGGCAAAAAATAACAACTGGCACATCCTGCACAACATTACAACAACTCCAGCTCCACCAAGCAGACTCAAAGCACGCCACCCCTACAACATGGCAGCACAAGAGATGCTCAATTCCATCCCTGAAGACATCTCCAGAGATGCCTGGCTGGCAGCAGCTTGGAAGCAGGAGTGGGAGGCAGCTGTCCCCTCCCTCATGCACCGTTATATCTGGGAACCAGGAGACGGCACCATAGGAGGAGACGAACTACCTCGCCAGCAGTGGACCACACTGAACCGCTTAAGAACTGGTGTTGGGCGCTTCAACACGTCTATGCGGCAGTGGGGACTAACGGACAGTGCGGCATGTGAGTGTGGAGACCCCGAGCAGACAGCCGACCACATCATCAACACCTGCCCCCTATATAGACCACCCTCGGAGGCCGGCCTCTTTGACCTGGGACCAGAGATGCTGGCGTGGCTCCACGACACCAAGTTGGAGCTCTGACGTTACACGAGAGAGAGAGAGCCATCCCACGAGGCTACCGACCCCTGTACGTCCCATGCCTGGACGAAGAAAGCACTGCATTCCTACAAGCCTACAAAACATCAGGGGACCCTGAGATAGCAGACCATCTCATTGAATCACTAACTACAGCTCGGCGAAAGAAATCTAGCAGGAAATGCTGGAGCCTCATCCGCCGTCTAGGAGCTGCACAAAATCCCCCCAGCCAAAACCGAGCATCCGTCACACCCAATCAAGTTGCATCACACCTACTGGCTATTGCAAAAGTAACTCAAGATAAACCCACCAGAAGAGTAGTTTCATCTGAGCTAAAGAAACACCAACAAGTGCTCAGAGAGGGTAGAATTCCAGAGCCTTTTGAAGTTGCTGAACTGGAGAAAGTCCTGCAGGGCCTGAAATGTGGAAAGGCAGCAAGATATGACAACATCTCTCTAGAGTTCATGAAACACCTCGGCTCCCGAACCCAAACCTGGGTGACACTAGGACTGTAAAAACAAACTCGATCCCGAAGAAATGGCGGACAGCAAAAGTTATTGCCATACCAAAACCTGGCAAAGACCACAAACTGCCAGCCAGCTACCGCCCAATCTCCCTACTCAGCGTTCCTTTCAAAATCTTGGAACAACTACTTTTACAACGTATTTCGCCAGGAGTAGAGGAACTTCTTTGTGTGGATCACGCAGGTTTCCGCAAGGACCGCAGCACAGGAGAACAAGTACTGGCCCTATCCACCTTCATCGAAAATGGTTTCGAGAGCAGACTGAAGACAGGGACTGTGTTCCTTGATCTCACAACTGCCTATGATAATGTCTGGCACAAAGGCCTCCTACTCAAACTCACAAATGCGCTCCTTGCCTTGGCAACGGCAATAATACAAACTCTGCTGACAAACAGAAGGTTCAGAGTTCACCTTGGTCAGAACACGAGTGCATGGAGAAGGCAGACAAGCGGGCTACCACAAGGCTCAGTCCTAGCTCCAACATTGTTCAACCTAAATGACCTACCCACCACCAAATCCCGGAAATTCATCTATGCAGATGACATCTGTCTGGCATTTCAAGCACCAGACTTCAACCACCTGGAACGGGTGCTCACAGAAGATCTTGTCAAACTAGACCAGTTCTGTAAAACCTAGCGCCTAAAGCCAAGCCCAGCGAAAACTGTATCCAGCGTATTCCATCTCCATAACGCAGAAGCTGCCAGAGAACTAAACATCTACCTGGGTGGACTCAAGCTGAAGCACGCCTCTAACCCAACCTACCTTGAAGTGACCCTTGACCGGACCCTATCTTTTAAGGAACACCTAAAGGGGATGGCAGCCAAAGTTAAATCAAGGAACAACCAGCTCTGCAAACTTGCTGGTGTGAAATGGGGGGCAGCGGCGTCCACACTGCACACCTCGGGACTGGCCCTTGCATACTCTGCAGCTGAATATTGTGCCCCTGTCTGGTCAAGGTCCCCCCCACACTCACTATGTGGACACCCAGCTCAACACAACCATGAGGTCCATAACTGGGACTGTCGGCTCAACACCACTCCCCTGGCTTCCTGTCCTATCAAACATCCCCCCACACACATATCCGGCGAGAAGCAGCCACTCATAAGATGTTTCAAAAGATCAAAGACCGATCTATACAGACATCTACAACCCACCCACTGTTCGACTCCCGTCCAGATGACCAATTTGGAAGAACACCCCACCAACCGACTTCACCATCCAGTTGGCTTGGAAAATGGAATGGGAGTCCAAGAAGGTCCCAAATAAACACTTGGTGCCAGAACCCAACCATCAGGTCCCTGGCACCAACCTCTCAAGAAGACAGTGGTCCACACTCAATCGTTTCAGGACTGGACATGACCCCTGCTTGGCCAGCCTTCACAAATGGGGCACTAGCCCCACCCCACTGTGTGTTTGTGGAGAGGAGCAAACCATGGAACACATCATAGAAGTACTATTGTTAAAGATGTTATGCTGTGTTGTGTGATGTCATGACGCACAGGCGACAGTTGAATACAGACACAGACTTGAGCACCAGCTATACTCCTCGGTCTCACTCTTATCAATACGTACTGTATTTTTCGGACTAAAAGTCGCCCCGGAATATAGGTCGCATTAGCCATAAAATCAAAGTCAAAGTCTGCTTTATTGTCAGTTTCTTCATGTCAAGACACACAAAGAGATCGAAATTGCGCTTCCCACTATCTCACAGTGACAAGACATATCACATATTATATATATCTATATTATATTATATAAGTCCACGGACAACAAAACATTGAAGTAAACAATACAAAAAGTAAAAACATGAAGGCACATACAATGAATAATAAGAGCAATGAATAAATAATAAATAAATAAATAAATAAATAAATAAATAAATAAATAAATAAATAAATAAGAGCAACATGGTTAAAATGGAGCAATTGTGCATACAGCAGACAGTCAGAATATAGCGCAAAAGTACAGGAGGACTAGTGCAAGGCAGCCAACATGGCCCAAAAGGCCAGGACGTCATGCAGCCGAGGGTGGAGGGGGGAGAGAGTTCAGGATCCTAACAGCCTGGAGTATGAAGCTGTTGGTGAGTCTGCTGGTGCGGGAGCGCAGGCTTCTGTACCTCTTCCCAGAGGGCAGTAAATCAAACAAAGTGTGAGCGGGGTGACTTACATTACTCACAATCGTGGTCGCCTTGCGTGTGAGATAGGAGGTGTAAATGTCGTTCAGGGAGGAGAGTGAAGCACCAATAATCCTACCAGCTGTGTTCACTATGCGCTGCAGGGCCTTCATGTTGCAGTCAGTGCAGCTTCCACCCCACACAGTGATACAACTGGAGAGGACGCTTTCAATGGTGCCACGGTAGAATGTGGTCATGATAGCTGGTGGAGCACTTGCTCGCCTGAGTTTCCGCAGGAAGTACAGGCGGCGCTGAACTTTCTTCGCCGGTGATGCAGTGTTGGTGGTCCAGGAGAGGTCTTCACTGATGTGCACCCCCAGGAATCTGGTGCTGCTCACTCTCTCCACCACAGCACCGTCGATGGTCAGTGGCAGGTGTTGGGTGTAACCCTTCCGGAAGTCAACAACAATCTCCTTGGTCTTGCTGACGTTCAGCAGGAGGTTGTCGTCCCTGCACCATGTGGTCAGAAGGTCGACCTCCGACCTGTATTGAGTCTCGTCGCCCTTGGTAATGAGACCCGCCAGAGTCATGTCGTCAGCAAATTTCACTATGCGGTTGTTGCTGTAGGTTGCAGTGCAGTCATGCGTCAGCAGGGTGAAGAGCAGCGGACGGAGAATGGAGCCTTGGGGGGCTCCCGTGCTCAGCGTGATGCTGCTTGAGATATTGTCGCCAACACGTACTACTTGAGGCCTCTGACAGAGGAAGTCTAGTAGCCAGTTGCAGAGGTAGGTACTGAGTCCCAGTTCGTCGAGTTTGCAGATGAGTCGCTGTGATACAATGGTGTTGAATGCAGAACTGAAGTCCACAAACAGCAATCTCACATACGAGTCTCTTTTTTTCCAGGTGGGTGAGGGCTGAGTGGAGGGCAGAGCAGATTGCATCCTCAGAGGACCGTTTGGCTCGGTATGCAAACTGGAAGGGGTCAAGGGTGGGGGGGAGAATGGATCTGATGTGTGTCATGACAAGCCGCTCAAAGCACTTCATGATGATGGGTGTCAGTGCCACGGGGCGGTAGTCATTGAAGCAGGATGGGGCAGTTTTCTTCAGCACAGGTATGATGGTGGCAGCCTTGAAACATGATGGGACGATGGCTTGCTGTAGGGAAATGTTAAAGATGTCCGTGACGACACCCTTAAGCTCCTCAGTGCAGTCCTTCAGCGCTCGACCTGGGATGTTGCCGGGGCCTGCCGCCTTACGGGTGTTGATAGCAGCAAGCGTCCTCCTCACGCTATCGGCAGAGAGGCACAGGGGCTGCTCGTGTGGAGGGGGAGGGGTCTTCAGCGAGTAAGTGCTGTTCTGAGCGTCAAAGCGAGCAAAGAAGCGGTTCAGATCGTTGAGCAGAGAGATGTTGCCCTCACAGCTCTGCGGCGCGGGCTAGTAGTCGGTGATGGCCTGAATGCCTTGCCATAGGCTCCGTGCATTTCTGCTGTCTTTGAAGTGGGAGGTAATCTTGCAAGTGAATGCCTTTAAAATGCACAATAACGTGAAAAAAAAACATACATAAGTCGCTCTGGAGTATAAGTCGCATTTTGGGGGGAATTTATTCGACAAAATCCAACACCAAGAACAGACATGAACGAGCAACAACAGGCCAAACAATAGGTATGCTAACGTGACATAAACACAAACAAAAAGCTGAGAACGGGCCTGACGTAACATTCAGAGTCATTCAAATAACTATTACATAAACAACGCGTTTATTAAACCATCTGTGTCACTCCAATTCATTAAATCCATCGATCATCCTTTATGTCAACAATGCCGGCCGCGTGTGTGCCGCTGATGGCGCTTGCACTTCAAAATATTCCACGGGCCCATATAACGATATATATAAATTATATATCAAATAACTATTATATAAGCAATAATATTATCAAACCATCTGTGTCACTCCAAATCATTAAATCCATCGATCGTCCTTTATGTCAACAGTGTTGTGCGTAAAAGCCATAATAGCTTTTCAAACCTTCTGTGTCACTTCAAATCATTAAATCATTCAAACACTTCGTCCTCCATGTCACTTACAAACAAAGCCGCTAATGATGCCGGTAGTATGCGGGGCCCTTCGTCATCTTCGTCATCCCGCGATCGAATCTTTGTCCTGTATGTAAACAACCGCCGCACTGCTGACGTCACTTGAAATTCAAATTGCAGTAATCCCTTGCTACATTGCGGTTCGTTTATCGCGGTTTCACTTTTCATGAACTCGTCAGCTGAGTGGAAGGAGCTTTTTTTTTTAATTGTAAAAATTCGTGAAAAAATTCACATATAAGTCACTCCTCAGTATAAGTCACCCCCCCCCCCCCCACCCAAACTATGAGAAAAAACGCGACTTACAGTCAGAAAAATACGGTATATACACACAAACATGGTGTCAGAAGCGACTGGACCCGACCACAGTTTAGCTGGACAGCGCTGTGCTTCACTGCGAGGCCAGTGAAAGGAGGAGAAGCGGGACAGCAAGCAAGGACGAGCGAAACGGCAGTTAGCAACCAGCTAGGCTAGCGACAGCACCCACCATGGCATCGAATATACCGCCACCGGAGGAGATGAAGATGTGCGGCGACCTCGCAAGCAATTGGGACAATTTCAGAGCGGAATTTGAAGACTATTTACTGGCAACGGGATTATCAGAGAAAGAGTCACCAGTACAAGCAGCAACCCTACAGAGAGTAATGGGTAATGAATGTCGTCACATATACAAGCATAACTTGGGACTCACGGCAGACCAAGGGAAGGATGTAAAAGTTATTCTTGATGCTTTGGAGGAGTACTTCAAACCAGCTAGAAACGTCATATTCGAGAGATTTGTTTTTGGAAACTGCAAGCAAGAGGAATGGGAGCCGATTGATGCGTTCGTAACAAAACTGAGGAAGAAAGATGCTTCATGTGACTACGGACAACTCAAAGAGGACTGGATCGGAGACTGACTGGTGCTGGGTGTGAGTGATGAAAATGTGCGCCGCCGGCTGCTCAGACAAAAAGATCTCACACTAGCATATCGGCCATAGATATATGCAGAACGGCAGAGATGACAGACACGAGGATACAAGCAATCACGCAGGACAGGACTCCAGAGACAGTGCATACAATAGATGGCCCGCGACCACGTCCCCTGCCCAGGCAGGAGCGTCCGGACAGAATTCGAAATCAGACCCCGAACACATATGACAGCGCTACGTGCAGATTCTGCGGCAACACGCACAGGCGTGGGCGTGATTTTTGCCCAGCGTTTGGAAAAAACTGTAGGAGCTGTGGGACTGCAAATCATTTTGCCAAAGTTTGCATGAAGAGGGGCCAAGCCACAAGACAGATCCGACTCGATGGTGGACGCAGAAAAGATGCATTTCTCAGCGTTCAACGTGAGGTTGTGGCGGGAGAGAACATCGAGCACCTTGGAAAGGCGGTCGCCGTGTAAGGCTGACGTCACTCCATGAACCACATTATCATCCAGGTACACAACCACGCCTGGAATGCCAGCGAAGATAGTGGCTATGATCTTCTGGAAACAGGTGGGGGTGGAGCTAAGTCCGAAAGGCATGCGCGTGTACCTGAAGACCCATATGGGCGTAAAAAAAGCGGGGAAGTTGCAACTCTCTGGGTGCAGGGGAACCTGCAGGTAGCCCTGGCGGAGACCAAGCTTTGAGAAGACCGCTGAGCTGTGAAACTTGGCTGAGAGCCCCTCTGTTGTGGGCAGCGCGTACTTATCCGGAATCACCGCTTTGTTCACCTGCCTGAGATTGATGCAGAGACATAGGCCACCTGTCTTCTTCTGCGCCACCATAAGGTTGGAGATCCACAGCGATGCGCACACCTGCTCAATGATGCCTCCGTCAAGGACAGGAGTGCCCAATACGTCGATCGTGATCGACCCCTACACCCCACAGTCGACCCCACCCCTACAGTCGGAAAACTCAAAATTACACCAAAAAGTAATACAAGTACGTGAGCACATTGCAAGGCGTACGTGGAAGCATACAATAAAATATAAACCTGACTTTTTCTGTGTCTTCTCGGATGTATTTTTAGCAAGTGTAGGAATTTAGAACAGGTTCCCCCCTCCCCAAGCAAAGTTAAGAGGCCAAAAATAAATTGGTATTTATTTTTTGTTATAAAAGTTAGAAAAAGCAAAAACAAAACTGTTATTTTGGTTTTCTGTGTGTTTTACACAAGGTAATAGAGCAAAAAGTGTGACTTTTGGGATTGTCCGGCATGCATTATTTACTTTTACATTGATTTCTATGGGAAATGTTGCTTCTACTTACAAATGTTTCTACTTACAAACCCGATCACAAAACCAATTAAATTTGTAAGTAGAGGTATCACTGTATGTGGTGAAAATCAATAAAAATAATTCAAATTCAATTACAATGACACGTTAACAATATGAATAATTTATGATGACAAAAGTCTGAGTAAACAATCTCAATTACAAAAATGAACGGCATCTATAATCCATCACACGAATGCTTCATTATAACATTTTGACCGCCTGGCTCCATATTAGGCGATATAGTTTCCGAAACGAGCTAGCAAAACATCAACACATACGTGCAAGCCTTACAATTTTAAATACACACACTTTGTTGGATTTTTGTCCACAATTTAGGGAGCGCGTTATCTGCGCCTCACAGCAAAAGCCATTGCCAATCACCTGTTATCCAATTTACTCACTGCGTGCTTGTTTGATTTCTTCAGATTTAGGAAAATGCTAAGACACTGAAGCAGAAATTAGATTTACACAGGTTGGTTGAGTTCAATCACAATTCTTGTTCAAAAAACTCTGTTTTCAGGAAAGTACAATACAGCGCTGGGCCCTTCAAGAGCGGAAAGTCTCCATTCAGAAAGGCAACGTTCAAGGTTCTTTGGTTAGCTTTGATGGGTGATGAGTCTTTGGGGTGGGGCAAGTTCGCCATGGGAGTGGGTGCTGGTTATGGGCGATTCGATGTGTGTGGGGGCTGTTGTCTTCCATCCCGTCTTTCGGCCTTGGCGATCATCTTTGGCCGAGTCCTTGGCTGGCTCCCTCTGGCACCTGCTGGTTTTATCTCCACGTGACCTTCCTGTGAACATTCTTCTCCAATCTTGGACATACACTGTCGTACCTCATTCTTTCAATTTTGTCATTTTGTACGAAATTATGTTAGCTTTTGGCTGTGACATCATTAATCTATTGCTGTTCTTTTGATACATCATGTCTTTGCTTATTCTTAGTTTAATCATGCTTCCAACCGTATCTTTTCTTTGTTAGGCAAACTATTTCCCTCTGTGCAGAGTGTTCAGTAGTAATCAAAAACTGGCGTCTAGCATTAGTCAAAACACAAGATACAATCAAGTACTGAACGGTCAAGACGACTCTGGCCGTGTCCATGATTCAGAGAAAAAACATCAGGCATGCATTACACAGTTCCTTAAGGGTCATTAAGCTATTTAGGCAATATATCAAAAGTCATTTGTTATTTCAAAGTGCTCAGAAATATATCAGATCATAAAGTTATAAAAACCTTTCTCATCACCACTTATATAAAAATGTCTAGTTATGTCTTCTTTAATGATTTGGTGTGTAGGTATAATTATATGCTTAAAATGTTTCTTTTATTTATTTAATATGTGAATATACTTGTCTGCTTATGTACTTTATTCAATGAGGTTTGAGCATATCTGTTTTTGTAGCTAGGCAGGATTTTTTCTATTTCGACTCCATTCCTTCACTAGCAATTTGTATTACCATTCATCTTTTTGAACGATTTGAAGTTTTTACTAGTCTCTGACTTCAAAATTAGTTATTCATCAGGTTTTTGTGTAAACTATACTGTATGTAGTGGGACAGGTAGTTGGAAGGTAACACCTGTCAACACCTGTCAACAGGAGAAGTAAGACGCCTCCTTCCCTCCACTAGTCTGCGGGAGGCCCTTGGGCAAGGCCGAGTACCCGCTTAGCCTCCCCATCTGGGTTACGTAAAGTCATGGCAGGCAGGCGACGGATGAAGTGGGGGAGCAGCTGGGGGAGCGCCAGAACTGGTCTCGCATTTCTTTGTGCCGGGCAGAAGATACTAATGTAGGTACAATGGCTGGGACTCCTGTCCAGTATGGTCACTGCTCTGGTAGAAAGCAATGGCAAACTACTACCAGTAAACGATGCCATGGAAGCTTGAACCATGAATGCAAATAACGCGAAGAACGATATGGGACTCAGTGGTGAGACCCCCAAGCGAGATGAGTCTCTCCTGTGTATTGGGGAAGAGCCTGACACCGGGAGGAGTACCACCCAAGCTGATGAAGGAAGAACGCCTGATTGTGCTAGAATGAGAAACAACCGGAATAAATGGCTTAAACGGAGACACAAACTGGGAACATGGAACGTAAGAAGTATGCCAGCTGGTAAACTGAACACCATCACAAAGGAAGCAGTTAGAATCGGAGTAGACATCCTAGGGCTGGTCGAGCATCGCTGGCCAGGAAGCGGACATTTTACAACAGATTGCGGTGGTCGCATGGTATATTCAGGCAGGGAAAAGGCAGGCCAGGGAGGAGTGGCAATATATTTGTCAAGAGCAGCAGCTCAAGGTCTCATAGGCTACAAACCAGTTAACGACAGAATTATAACAGTTAGATTGAAGGGCCAGGCAAAAGATATTACATTGATACAAGTATATGCACCAACGTCTGAAGCAACAGATGAAGAATTCGAAGAATTCTACGAGAATTTACAAAAAGAAGTAGACAACAAAGAACGGCAGGACATCTTAATCATTTCAGGAGATTTACATGCCAAAGTCGGAAGCAAAAAAAAACAGTGAGGAAGATGGACTGATCGGAATGTCAGGGCTAGGAGAAAGAAATGAGAGAGGCTCTAGACTTGTTGAATTTGCACTCTCAAATCAATTGGCAATTAAAAACACAATGTTTGAGAAACATCCAAGAAGGCTGCATACATGGACATCACCAGATCGAAAAACAAAAAATCAAATTGACTACATCATGGTTGAAAAGCGATGGTCATCTATAATACAAGATGTCACGACAAAACCAAGTGCTGACTGTGACACAGACCATGAACTTCTCATAGGAACAATGAAACTGAAATTAAAGTGTAAGAAGACAACAACAAGACCTGTCCGTTACGATGTACGAGACACAGATCAGAACTTCACCATAGATACAAGAAACCATTTCCAAGCACTGCTGATTGACATTGAAGAAAAAGAACCGGACGACATTGAAAATGAGGCAAAAAACATATTAATGGAAACAGCTAAAAAACATCTAAAGAAAAAACAAGGCAAAAAACAACCTTGGATGACAGAAGAGACACTAAACAAGATCGACGAAAGAAAAGAAGCAAAGAAATCCTATGGACTACAGAGCAAACAGTACAAAGCAATAGCAAAAGTTGTGAAGCAAATGTGCAAGGAGGATAAGAAGACATACCTGGTTAAAAAGTGCCAGAAAATTGAGGACCATATGAGAAAAAACAAAAGCAGAGAAATGTATGAAGAAATAAAGAGTCTCACAAAAAATTTTCAACCCGGTCTTGGGGTAATTAAGGATGAAAACCGAGAATCAGGCAATTGTGGACAGATGGAGGAGGTACTATGAGGGGATGTACGCACAAAATGATGCAGAAGAAGTATTGGACCAGATAGAACCAGAAACAGAACCACAATTACCACCACTCAGATCAGAAATCGAATAGGCTATCAAATCCCTTAAAGAAGGAAAAAGTCCTGGATGCGACAACATACAAGCAGAAATGTTGAAAGCAAGTGGAGAAGAAGGAGTAGAGGTATACCATAAATTGTGCACAAAGATATGGCAAAAAAAAACTGTGGCCGACTGACTGGAAAAGGGCAATTTTCATAACTTTACCAAAAAAGGGAGACTTACAATTGAACAATATCGCTTATCAGCCATGCAAGTAAAATACTACTCAAAGTTATCATGAAAAGACTGGAAAGTAAACTGGAAGAGGAAGTTAGCAAAACACAAGCAGGATTTAGAAAAAACAGAGGAACGAGAGACCACATTTTCAATCTACGAATGATGATTCAGAAACATCGGGAAGTGAATGTAAATCTTCATACATGCTTCATAGACTACTCAAAAGCCTTTGACTGTGTCAATCCTAAAAAGCTTCCAGCCACATCTGATTAACTTGATTAAATCACTCTACAAGGGCCAACAATCAGCTGTACAACTCGAATGTAGAACAACAGAATGGTTCCCAGTAAAAAAGGGAGTGAGACAAGGGTGCATACTTTCACCACACCTATCTTTACACTGAAGGAATCATGAGGGAAGTGGAACACGACCATAGGAGATGTGAATACAACGAAGCAAGAATGCAGGGGCTGACCATCAGAGACCTAAGGTATGCCGACGACACTGCACTGCTGGCCACTACTCCAAGAGGGCTGGAAAATCTCATCAGGGCGGTCAAACAACACAGCGAAGAGAAAGACCTATATCTGAATGTGAAGAAAACGAAAATTATGGACACGGACAAGTGTGAAGAGAAGGCGGTAATAACGATTGATGATGAAGAAATAGAAAGGGTCAGTCATTTTGAGTATCTTGGAGCCAGAATAGAAGCAAAGGGAAAAACTACCCCAGAAATACGGAGAATACTGGCAATGGCATTTGCCAAAGTGAAAAAGATGGAGAAGCTCTGGAAAGGACAGTGTATAGACACAAAAATGAGAATTCTAAAAAGTACAATATTTCCAATTGCAACTTACGGTTGTGAGGCGTGGACCATCAAAAGTACTGACAGCAAAAAGATCACCGCCTTCGAAATGAAATGCTACAGCAGGATTCTGCGGATATCGTGGATTGATAGGATCTCAAATGGCGAGGTGTTGACACGAATGGGAGTTGCATCACCAGTACTGCTGCAGACTGTGAAAAAATTGAAACTGCAATATTTTGGGCATATCAAACGCCATGAGTCACTTGAAAAACACATTCTGGAAACAAAGATGGAGAGTAAAAGAGGAAGAGGAAGACCAACAAGAAAATGGGAGCAAGACATACAGGACTGGTTGGGGACGACAACAACAGAAGCTGGCAGAATAGCAGAAGACAGAGTGCTGTTTCGCAGGAAGGTTCAAGAGGCAACGTCCTACAGCGGGACAAGCTGAAGAAGAGAGAGATACTGTATGTATATAGAAGACGTTGACAGTCATAATGGCCCTCCTAGGGAAACTATGACTACAATGCGGCCCGAGAAAAAAATGAGTTTGACACCCCTCTTTAGCCTGCTATGACTGCACTGATTGGGGAGTTTTTGAAGCTGCAACTTCAGACCTGCATGAACTCACTGACACTGTCACATCATATATGAGTTTTTGTGAGGATCTGTGTGTGCAGACTAAGACCTTCTGCACGTACAACAACGACAAACCTTGGTTTACACCGAACCTCAGGAGGCTGTGCAAAGTCAAGGAGGAGTACTACAGGAGCGGCGACCGGGACCTGTTCAAGCAGACCAGAAACACACTGAACCAAGAGGTCAGGAAAGCCAGGAGGTGTTACGGGGAGAGCCTGGAGAGACACCTCTCTGCCAATCCTGATCCCTCAACAGTGTGGAAAGGTCTGCGGAGCATCATGGGCCTCAAGAAACAAACCCTCCGTCCTGTGGAGAGCCCAAGGCTTGCAAACCAGCTAAACAGGTTTCATTGCAGGTTTGAGGTCCTCCCACACAACAGGACCTCCTGCGGCACAATCAACATACTCACCTCCCCCGACAACCGCTCTGTCCACACCTCCATCACCGTTGTCACCTACTCTCTCTCTTGCAGAAGCCGCGCCCACATTCCAGATCTGCGCGGAGGAAGTTCGCCAGATGTTCCGGAGACAATTTGAATGACTATAGACCTGTCGCTCTGACATCTGTGGTCATGAAATCTTTCGAGAGGTGAGTGTTGAACCACCTGAAGGATGTCACGGGCCCCCTGCTTAACCCCCTCCAGTCGGTGGATGATGTGGTCAACATGAGACTGTACTATATCCTGCACCGCCTGGACACCCCAAGAACGTACGCCAGGATCCTGTCTGTGTACTTCAGCTCGGCGTTCAACACCATCACTCCTGACATCCTCCAACAGAAGCTCATCCAGCTCACGGTGCTTGCCTCCACCTGTCAGTGGATCACCAGCTTTCTGACCAACAAGAGACAGCGTGTGAGGCTGGGGACCATCATATCTGACACCCGGACCACCAATACTGGTGCCCATCAGGGATGCATCCTTTCCCCACTGCTCTTCTCTCTACACCAACAATTTCTCCTCAGGTGACTCTCCTGTGAAGCTCCTGGAGTATGCAGACGACACCACTCTCATCAGACTGATCCGGGACGGTGACGAGACTGCGTACAGACAGGAGGTCGAGCGGCTGGTCCACTGGTGCAGCCAAAACTACCTGGAGCTGAACCTGCTCAAGACCGTGGAGATGACAGTGGACTTCAGGCGAGACCCTTCACCACTTTCACCCTTCACTATCCGCAGTAATAATATTCCCTCCACAGACACCTTCAAGCTCCTGGGAACCACAATCTCTCGGGACCTGAAATGGACCGGCCACATAGACTCTGTCCGGAAGAAGGCCCAGCAAAGGCTGTACTTCCTGAGACAGCTCAAGAAGTTCAACCTGCCGTGGGAGCTGCTGAAGACCTTCTACACTGCCATCATCCAGTCTGTCCTCTGCACCTCCATCGCTGTCTGGTTTGGATCAGCCTCCAAACAAGACAAGCACAGACTGCAACGGACAATCAGGACTGCAGAAAAGATAATTGGAATCAACATTATCTTGTGTCTACTCTGGAGCGTGCTTATGGATTTTTACGGCCTTCGGTCTCCAGGGGGCGCTCTAGCAGGAAGCAAGAGCGAGACGAAGAAGAGATAATGCGCCGAAGAAGACGCGATCGTCTCGCGCATCACGCACACACCCGCATTCACTCAAAGACAGGAAGCTTTTATACACAAACCGTCATTATGGGGGACAAACCGCCGCTTTTAAGCTATATGTGTCGCTCGCTAGTTTAATGTAATTTAGCGCTTCGTGCATGAATAAGATTAGCATGAACAGACCCTCTTCACGCTCGAAGAAATGCATAAAACCGACGAGAGACTGAGAAAGTGTGAGGCGAAGGATATCTAACGCTATTCCAATCGGACACTAAGGAGGAAGACTTCGATGGTTTCAGTGCACAGGAGGAAGATGAAGACGGCTCTTTTTTTTACTTTTACCGGTATGTTTTTTTTTAACCAGCCCTGTTAGTGCTGTGCTACCGTGTTGCTGCTGTGTTACCGCCACGTCTCAGTGACTTTGCTGTGTTACTTCCGTGTTGCTGCGGTATTACTGCCGCGTCACAGGCAGTGTTTGGAAAGAAATGTTAAGGTATGTTATTAAAGCTTTAAAAAAACTTTGTGTCCAGTCTTTCTTTGCTAATAACTCGCGTGCACACTTCCGCGTTGCTGCGGTACGACTGCTGCGTCACAGGCAATGTTTAGAAAGACATGTTCAAGTATGTTATTAAAACGTTAAAAAGGCTTTCTATGTACTGTCTTTCTTTGTAAAAAACTCGTGTGCACGTGCGGCTTATGTAAGAAAAAAACTGAAATATTCCTGAATTTTAGCTGGTGCGGCTTATAGTCCGGCAATTACGGTGCTCCCCTCCGGACGGCATTATAGAGCTCTTTATGCCAAAACCAGCAGACACAGAGACAGCTTCTTCCCCCAGGCTGTCGCTCTGATGAACTCACACCACTCTTAAGAGTCTCAGAGTCATTGCTGTGCAATAACATCCTGCTCTCCACACACCATTTTTTTAATTGTCTACACTATTTGTACTGTGTCCTCTCTGCATCCATTGCAGCCTGGTCATGCTGGAAGAGAGATCCTCCCATCTGTGGTCTCTTCTCAAGGTTTCTCATTTACCCTAGTTGGAATTTTGAGTTTTCCTTGCCCTCCTGGGAGTTTAAGATCAGGGGATGTTTGAGAATATTTGTCATTTTTCACACGTCCTGAGTGTTTTTAGTCACCTAAATGTTGAACAGAGGCTGTGATGTACCGAAGTCAAATTTCTTGTTTGGCACACTCAAACATGGCAAATACAAATTCTTGAATCTCTTCATACTATAAAGAGTAGTAATCCTGGATGTGGGCTTGGACCTTCTTCTGCAACCCAGCAGAGGCGGCTCCACGGCCGTGTCTCAATCTTTCTGGCATCCCTGAAATACTTCAATTGAGAGTAAATGCAGGCTTCGGGTATTTACTTATAGCATAGTGAGCGTTCAAGACAAAAGAACCGAATGAAAGACGCCCCCAAACTTAACACAACACTTTTGGACTGAGCAATACTATACATATGAGGAAAAATATGGAATTTGCCAGCCTATGAGGTTTCATACTGACACCAGTAATGTGATTCAAAAGAGGGGCATTGCCGATGTTTAGTTTCCAAAGCTATGCGATGGTTGTCTTTGCCATTCACATGGCGAGGACAAATTGCATAATATTTGCAGAATGCGGAAGTAGACAGGGCACTGTCATTGATAGAACTTTTTCACTAGACTCACGCACACACGCGAACTTCAGAAAGCATCAGCCAAAACGTTGAAAAAAATCCTCAGGGCCACTGGGTCAAAACAAGTTGGCTGCATTAGACATAGGAGCAATGACATCACTTCCGTAAGTTCGAGGGCGTAGACACAGAAGCTTGTCTACAGCGTGAAAACCAACAAGTGTTGATGTTTCTTTTGTTTCTGTCAGACAGGAAGTCACAGTCCAGCATCATTGTATGTGGGCGTGGACGCTTTCAGGATGCTCTGAGCATTCTCCTCCAGCAGGGGGCGCCACTGGACTTCTCCAGTCAGAAGCAAGTCTTCGCCGTCCAGAGAGTCAATGAACTGCATCTGAAAAACAAGCACGCTCACTGGGTTAGCCTCAGTGCCGTATGTCAAGCTGACACAGCGAGGGTGAGGGAGATTACGGTTTAAGGCAAATTGAACGGATGCAAGACTCGCCAAGCTGCACGCTTCAACGTCAACACACTTAATTATGACCTACAAGCACCTTTGTATGAAATGCGCTTCAGAAATAATATTGCCCTGTTCCGGAATGGCCAATGGCCTTGCCCACTGCCAGTCTTGAAACACGGTTGTGCATCTGCTTCATTAAAAACAACAACAACAAAAAAATCTTTAAGAAGGAAAATAATTCTGTCACCACTGTGAAGTTTGATTCACAGACGATGAATGGCATTGAGTGCCATTTGCATCACTATTTAGAAAAATCTGAGAACACTGCTTGCGTAAGCATCGGCAAGATGGCTGAGAGTTGGATGAAAACGTCTGCAAGTTGACTGAAACAAGCCTGTGAAATGACACAACGGCTAAATGACACACCTGCTTGCGCACGTACTCTACCATGAGCTCCAGCTGGGCAGAGTCCTCACACTGACAGTTGAACAGATTTCTCCACAGAGCGGCGGCAAGGACGTGGTCGTCGGACAGGATGCCCTGCGCACACGTACCAACGTGAATACCCAAGCGCACGCACAGCCAGCAAGCTACCCTGCGTGTCCAACCAACCTCGTCGTATCCAAACAAAGCAGCATAGAAGGTCTCAGTCATGGCTTTGAGGGCTTCCTTACGATGAATGGCGTCAATCTGCCATACAAACATCAGCATCACTTTGCTATATATTTTATATTAATCTGTCAAAAAAATAGTTTAAAAGCTTGTTTGGGATGAGAACAAAAAACCCCGCAGGGGGAACAAACAGCAATGAGTAGAACTTGTCATTTGCCCTTTATGCAAAGGGCATATGGTCTAACTGCATAGCCTGTCAACATAGGCAGCCGTGTGATTACACAATCCTCAGAGGAGGCTAGACAGGACGTTGGCTCCTCCGAGCGAATCGACTTCAGTTTTAAAATAACTATAAAGTCCAGTCAGACGGGAGCCAGGCAGGCTCTCACGAGCTTCTCGTTGTCTTTACTACAACCCCACATAATCACCTTGGCCTTCATTCCTCTTCATACATGCTTCATCGTTATGTGCAAAGTCGCTTCCGGACTTCCGGGTTGTTCTGACAAATCGTCGCTCTTCGGACACAAAGTATGGCAGCGGACCAAGAGGTATGTACGGCTTCGTGCACCAACTGCACCCTTCTCTTAGAGAGGTTGTCTCTGCTAGAGGGACGTGTCCGCCAGTTAGAGCAGAATAGTGCGATAACAGTAGTTGCGGCGGACACAGACGCGGGCTGTAGTCAGCCCGCTAGCCCGGTTAGCATTAGCCCCAAGCGGCTTGCTAATTGCGATGAGCCAGGTAAGACGCGTAGCCGTCCAAAGTCATCTCGGTCTACTGGCCCTCGCACTTTGGTCATAGGCGACTCCATTACCCGAAACATTACGCTTAAAAATCCAGCCACGGTAATGTGTATTCCTGGGGGCAGAGCACCCGACATAGAAGCTAATCTTAGGGAGCTGACTCGCAATAAGCCTAGTCAACAGCGTAGTTCCACCAACACTAGCTACTCGGACATAGTGATACACGTCGGCTCCAATGATGTTAGGATGAGACAATCAGAGATCACAAAGAAAAACATAGTGAGGACTTGTGATCTTGCCAGAAAGATGAGTCGGCATCGAGTATTTGTCTCTGGCCCCCTGCCTGGGAGAGGCACTGATGAGAGGTTTAGTAGATTAGTCTCCCTTAATCGATGGATGGCTGGGTTCTGTAAAAAGCAGGAACTGTATTTTATAGATAACTGGTCATCCTTCTGGGGCCGCCCCGGCCTGCTGAGGAAGGACGGCTTTCACCCTAACCGTGAAGGCGCCTTCACTCTTTCTAGGAATGTAGATTACTGTTTGAGCCACTCATGACAGGTCACTCTAGAGGAGGCCAGGGCACAGGTGATTAGACCACCTGTGAGGATGGGTTTGGAGTCTGTTAAGTTAAAGTTAACTAGCGCTAGGCTAGACTTTCAGCATACACATAGCTCCTCGTGTAGACTAGAGCGCGACAGTTTAAATAGTGCTGCAGTACACATAAACACACTTTCTACTGGGGTAGTAGACAAATCCAATCACTCCGTCCCAACCGGTCTTGCTGATGAAACGGTGCCTGTTTTAGATAACTTCACATGTGTAACAAATATTCATCATCAAATTCCCACGGTCGTTTCATCCCACCGCCCTAATAAACTTCTGAGAGGTGATATTAGGCCTAGAGAACACAATTTTACTCGCATCCCGTTTAAAAATCTTTCGATAGATACACACCCTGATCAACCGATTACACTTAAATTCGGTTTTATGAATATTAGATCACTTCATACGAAAGCAGTTCTCGTCAATGACCTTATCACGGAACATAATCTAAACGTTTTTGGTCTTTGCGAGACCTGGTTAAAACCTAATGAACTGCTGCCACTTAACGAGGCCTCGCCTCCAAATTTTGTGAGCTCGCATGTGGCACGTCCTCGAAAAAAGGGTGGGGGTGTCGCCCTCATCTCAAATTCTGAGCTTAGATTTAGGCCTCGCTCAATTCACGTATTTAAAACATTTGAAGTTCTCATTGTGCGATCCACTGTGTGACCGTCATTCTATCTTGTTAATTACCGCCCACCTGGGGCTTACTCTGGCTTCCTGGATGAATTTTCAGAATTTGTGGCTGATCTAGTGACAAATGCAGATAATATAGTTATCATGGGTGATTTCAACATCCACATGAATTCACCGTCAGAACCACTGACTTCGGCAACTTTGATACGTTTGGTTTTACGCAAGCTGTACAGGCAGCAACGCATAAGAATGGAAATACCTTAGATCTGGTATTATCCCGGGGACTAGCAACCTCAAATATAGCAGTACTGCCATACACTACTGTTCTGTCTGATCATTTCTTAATAAAATTTGAAATTTTAGTTCCTTGTCAAAGACAAGAGAGCAATCAGAATTATAGCAGCCGTAATTTTAACTCCATGACTGCAACTGCGCTATTTGAGTTACTGTCGCCGGCAACCGCCATGTTTCCCGCATACAGCGGCTCCATTGATAATCTTACAAATGAATTCAATGCGACATTATTAAAAGCCATCGACTCTGTGGCACCGCTACGTCTTAAAACTCGCCGTAGATGGCCAACTCCGTGGTTCACAGATGAAACACGTACGTTTAAACAATTATGTAGAAAGCATGAGCGCAGATGGCGTTTAACCAAACTTGAGGTTTTCCATTAGGCATGGAAGGACAGCCTCCTGAAATATAAAGATGCGCTTATTTTAGCAAAAACTCGTTATTTTTCGCAAGTCATTAATCTTAATAAAAACAATCCTAAATACCTATTTGATACAGTGGCAAAGCTAACTCTGCGCCAGCCGACCCCCGATAGCTCCTTCCACTCAGCTGACGAGTTTATGAAATTTTTTGCTCAAAAGATTGAGTACATTAGGGACGAGATCAAGAATACCATTCCAATCGCTCGGCCGGTTACTAGCGCTGGGGATCATGCAATAACCCTCTCAAATTTTAAAAGCGTGTCCCTTGAAATGCTTACAAAATTGGTTAGTGCGGCTAAACAAACAACATGTTTACTCGACCCGCTTCCAGCCAAACTACTTAAAGAATTATTTCCAATTTTAGGACCGTCCGTCTTAAATATAATCAATCTGTCTGTTTCCTCTGGGATAGTGCCAACAGCCTTTAAAACCGCTATTATTAAACTGCTACTTAAGCGAGCAAATCTTGACCCGGACTGTCTCAGTAATTATAGGCCAGTTTCAAACCTCCCATTCATAGCAAAACTTCTTGAAAAAGTAGTAGCGCAGCAGCTTATTGATTACATGGTCGCTAATAATCGATATGACTCTTTTCAGTCTGGTTTTAGAGCTAATCATTCCACAGAGACAGCACTTGCTAAAGTGACTAATGATCTCCTCATAGCTATGGATACAAATACGTCGTCTGTATTGTTACTACTCGATCTTAGTGCTGCCTTTGACATTGTAGACTTCGATATTTTATTAGGGCGTCTTAAAAGTTGTGTTGGTATCTCAGGGTCAGCACTAAGCTGGTTCAATTCCTATCTATCAGACAGGATGCACCGAGTGGTCCATGGCAATACGTCCTCTGAGCTCTATAATGTTACGTGTGGTGTCCCACAGGGATCGGTACTCGGACCGATTTTATTTAATATTTATATGATTCCGCTTGGGGACATAATACGTAAATATAATATTAGCTTTCAATGCTACGCGGATGACACCCAATTATATATGCCGTTATCGATGACAGATCCGCGGGACTGTTGTAATCTCCAGACGTGCCTTGCGGAGATCAAGCAATGGATGTCTCTCAACTTCCTTCGTCTTAACCCAGATAAAACTGAGATGTTGATAATTGGTCCTACTCGTTATCAACACTTATTTAAGGAAACCACTATAACTATAGATAACCGTACTATCACTCAGAGTGATACAGTAACTAATCTCGGGGTAATATTTGAGCAAACGCTCTCCTTTCAAAAACACATTAAGAATATAACCAGGATTGCGTTTTTTCACCTTCGTAATATTGCTAAGATTCGTCCTATCCTCTCGACCGGGGATGCGGAAACTCTTATACATGCGTTCGTCACGTCGCGCCTGGACTACTGTAATGTATTATTCTCTGGTCTTCCTAAGTCCAGTATCAAAAGTCTACAGTTAGTGCAAAATGCCGCTGCGAGGCTGCTCTCACGGTCAAGAAAATTTTATCACATTACCCCAATATTAGCCAAATTACATTGGCTCCCGGTCCATTTAAGATGTGACTTCAAGGTTCTTCTACTAACCTATAAATCACTGCATGGCTTAGCGCCTTCATATCTCGTCGACCTAGTCGTTCCTTATGTTCCGTCTCGTAACCTTCGTTCGCAAAACGCTAGTCTTTTAGTTACACCGAGGGCCAAGAAAATGTCTGCAGGGTTTAGAGCATTCTCTATTCGGGCTCCAGAGCTTTGGAATGCCCTACCAATGGATATTAGAACTACTACCTCAGTAGAAACATTTAAGACGCGTTTAAAGACACATTTCTATGAGATGGCCTTTAACTAACTTGTAGTGGCCGATTTGTTTGTTTTGTTCTCTCTGCCCACCCCCTCCCCGGCTGGGGAGGGGTTTAGGTGGCTCAAAAGCTGATAGCGGCTAGCTGGATTCTCGGGGACCAATTCAAGATGAAGAAACTGCAGCTCAACCTCCTTGAAGACACTGCCAGGACAATCGAGGGCACCTCCGACATCATCCATTTTTTTCATTGATTTTCATATTATGTATTACTTGTGCCCTCGCTGCATCCATTACAACCTGGTGATCCTGAAAGGGGGATCCTTCCATCTGTGGTCCCTTCTCAAGGTTTCTCATTTTCCCCATGGCAGGGTTTTTTTTTTGTTTTTCCTTGCCCTTTTGGGAGCTTAAGATCAGGGGATGCTTTGAGAATAATTGTCAATTTTGGCTATGCGAAGCCCTTTGAGACTGTTTGTGATTTAGGGCTATACAAATAAACTTGACTTGACTTGACTTGAAAAGAAAAAAGTTGAACGCCATATCGCAGCATTCTTGTGCCTTGTTCTAATATTATGGGATGTCCTTGATGCCTTCCCATCGACTTTGCACTTGTGCCGACGAAAACAAATTGCAGTGGCCAACTGAGGTATGGGGCTGTGACGCACAAGACCGTTGCAAAACATTCGAGGCAGCGTGGACGACTGTGGCCTTCAACAGCTATCGTCGCTCACTCACCCCCATGATCTTGCTGCGCTGCTCCACGTCCTCCCACATGGAGTGGACCACGTAGCGACACATGTACTTGCCCGCCCGGCCCTCCTGACGCATCCGCACCAGACACATCCTGCCAGGTAGCAAGGATGTGGCCTCTCCGTCAAAGTGAGCACTTCAAGACGTCGCTGTACATCGCTAGCTTGTGACACGCGTGCACAAGCGTATAGATGGCTGCGTTGACATGTCGACTGTTTGTGACACAAGCGGCCTGCCTCACCACACATGCAGCTGCGCCACCAGGAACCAGGAGTTGAGTGTGTCGGGCAGCAAGCACCCTGAGACAAAAGCGTCAGCCTTAGTGCGGCTCACGTCAATGAGCGCAGCGGCGCTTTGTACGCACTGTCCAAGAAATCGTCGTAGTTGACCCTCTCCACGCAGCACGTGTACATGCGCAAGGCCGCGATCTTGATTTTCTGCACACAACACAAAGGACATGACGACATCTCGCCTTGGTCAACCACAGCGGGTACCCCCACACACACACTCACTCACCCATTTGTTGTACTTGAGGGGTCCTGTGAAGCCCATGGCCTCAATCAGCTTGGTGAAGCCGCCCACTTCCTCCCGACTGGGTGCCAGCGTCTCCTTCACGCTGCACGTCTGACACGCGCACACACAAGGCAACTTTTTTTCCACATTGATATCGTTACTGGATTTATTTTTTGCCCAGCCATCCATTTTGGGACTGGGACCTGGCCAGCATGCTCGCACTCACTGTTTCTGATGATTGCCCTATGACAACTGCATTGTTCACTTTTGACTGAATCTCATTTGAACACACACACAGAGCAGACACACAAGCATTGGCTGCCAATCGCAACAAATTGAAGCACGCGAGCCAGTCGGGCAGCACACGGCAGGAACCCGTCACACTATTGTGCTTCCAGAAGCGGATGAAATGCAGTCACCACCTAGCGAGCACCTCTGTTTGCCATCTGAAGTGGCGTCCCAACTTTCCTGCCGCCATTCAACTCATGCATGCTTGTGATGACGATACCTGTGCGCTCAGGTACAGCGGGCGCCGTCGCGTCGTCATCAAGGGGACCACACGAGGCCTGCTGATGGACGCTGCCTGTCGGCAAACCGGAGTAACATGCACATACATAAAGGAGGAGACTTGTGACGCGACTCCAACCTGGCACGACAGCAGCTCGCGTTTGACATTGCTGACGTCATCGACGTGAAGTCAAGTCAAAGGACAATAGCATGCCTGGCGACCCCCACCAATCAGGTAAATCCGTGATTTGAATGCTCTCGCATTGGAGTGAAGCAGCCAAATGCACCCCTTTCTCATCCATCTTTTTGCCACCAACCGAGGATGACATCACGGTACCTAAGCACTCAGGAACCGGTGAGCCGTGATGGCATTGCGATGTTCTTTTCAGTCGCCGGCGAAGAAGCGGCATTCCAATGGTTGCGTTGCGCTGCTTCATTGCGACTCGTCAAATTTCGTCTGGAGCGCAGAAACAAGGACCCGACTTCTCCTTGGAACAGCTCACAAGCTACGAAGTGTTTTGTTCATCTGCAACACTACCTGCTTTTGCCCCAATCACGGCACAAATTAGATTTCTTCCCCTTTATTGCTGTTTATTACTACATTCATAAAATATGACTTAACGTTTGTGCATTATATTGCTTTCGTATTAAATATTCAAAGTAGTTTTCGAATCATGATTTTTGGTTACCTATTGTTTCGAATAGTGGCCAGAATGACTTAACTACAGTAATTGAGGCGAGGCGGGGCGGGGGGCACATTGTTGCCGAGATCAAAGTTTAGTACGCTTTTAAATGAAAACTGTTTGCTGACAAGAGAATAAAGATGAAGTCATTTACGAGAGCTTGAAATTGATTTCTAGCAACAACAAAACGGGTCAGGGATGCCGCATTTTCACAGCGTTTCAGGGGTCGTCACTTTGTGAACCTTTGTCCTAGGAAAACGATATTTGTGTTAGATGAGTCGTCTTGGATATGAGCGGACTGACCTTTGAAATTCGACGCGCATGAACGTCTACATCTTTTATATTGAGCTACATAGTGCCACTGCCTCACTTCAACATCTCTGATTATTTCAATTACACCCGCGTTGACGCCAATTGTGGCAACGACCTGACCCGGATTGCTTTGATGGAAAATCAAGGGAATCGTGGCGATAAAAGTTCCAGCCGCGTGTTACGTGGAAAAGCGAAGCTCAGCTAGGCTAACCTTGTGGCACAGGAGGTCGGTTCCGACGGTTCTGGCGGCAGACTGTAGCGGCCGCCGGGACGCGAGCCACAGGACCCACATGACCCGCAAGAAGCCCCAGTAGAGGCAAACCGAACCTTCGAAGGCTACAAACTGCTCAGCGTCTCTACCGGCCGGCGACGCTTGTAGTCAATGTCAACTTAACCAGTCGAGTGTCCGCTAGCAATTGCGTCCGATCGGCAACAAAAGTCCACATCGCCAATAGAAGTGTCCGCCTGACCTAATTTTCTTCTTCCTTTACCTTCTTTCTTTACGTTCCACTCTTTTTTTTACCTTTACTGTATTTCCTTCTTTTTTTCCCCATTCGCTCTTTCTTTGCTTTCAGCAGCTTATTTTCTCTTTGCAATGCTTTTTTTTATTTCGTCATAGCTCAAGGTACCGAGCGAATCACCTGTGCCAAAGAGGCCTATTCGAAAAAGAGTATCAGTGTTTCGATATCACAGGTTTGATCCGCCCATTAGTAGTCAAGCCAAGTCAAGTTTATTTATACAGCCCTACATCACAGGAAAGTCTCAAAGGGCTTAACATGTACAAAAAATTAAGAATTATTTTCGAACATCCCCTTATCTTAAACTTCCAGGAGGGCAAGGAAAAACTAAAAAAACTGGGCTGGGGCGAAAACACAAACTTTGGGAGCAGCCCAATTGTCTGGCCTCGTGTCCTGGGGCAAGAGCCAGCGAAATGTGTGGCACCCCTTTCTCTGTCATTTTGAACCACTGCATTTGTTCATATGTCAATTCAGTTGCCGCTGCGACTCCCTCTTTACCAATCAAAATGGATGATGAAGTT
The DNA here is from genome assembly GCF_059516105.1 of Syngnathus floridae. Lineage (NCBI taxonomy): Eukaryota > Metazoa > Chordata > Actinopteri > Syngnathiformes > Syngnathidae > Syngnathus > Syngnathus floridae. The sequence goes on along the minus strand of NC_142423.1, from coordinate 2,415,486 downwards.
AAATCCCACATGTGCCCTTCAATTTCTTCAAACAAATCCCGATATACATCATCACTTTTTCGGTCATGATATAGAGTGCAATGCAAAGGATCAACAGGTGGGTGGTATGGCGCCAGTGAGCAGATCCAGGGCTTCCACAGTAGGTAGGTCGAGAACACGCCGCCACCAGCAGGGGTCTCTGGCTCCAGCCTGGCCCAGTAGATGGTTGCAGTTTCTGCTTCTGCCGGTAGGGGCGCCATCAGCCACTGACCATGTTGTTGTAGCTGCTGTGAGCACTGGATGCTGACGCCATCTGGAAATTGAATAATCACTCCCTCTGGCCCACACAGAATTCTGGCTTGAACGGCTGACAGCAAGTCCCTTCCCATCAAATTGATCGGAGTGTCTGTGGAATGGATGTATTTGTGCCACAGTCTACACCCTGTCCGGGTGATCACAGTTTCAAGTGGTTTGGTGAAAGGCAGAGTACGTGGTTGTCCCGAGAAGCCGACTAAAGTCGTTGTTTTCTTTGACAGTGAGGATACAGGAAGGGCAGTGTTTATTGATGAATAAGTTGCTCCCGTGTCCACCAGCATCTTCACAGGTTTTCCTTCCACTGTCACATGAAGCATTGGCTCCGCCGGGCCACTGCTTTCCTGGCTCCCCGGGCAGCCCTATTCAAATTGTCCACACCAGAGATCATCATGTTGGTAATACTGACCTCCGTGCGTTTGTGGCTGTTGCCAGGGCCGTCCACCGGATGGAGCTGTTCCTGCCTGTTGCATCGGCGCCCCGGGTTGGTATGGCGGGCCTCCGACTGGGCGGGTGGCTCCGCGCGGTCGATACTGTGGACATGCTTTTGCCCAGTGATCGGTTTCGCCGCAGATGAAACATGCGTTTGTTGAATGGGGCTTGTATGTTGCCCTCCCCGGGTAAGCAGGTGCACTCCCTCCCCGGCCTCTGTATCCGCCCCGGAACTGGCCCCTTCCGCGCCCCACCACCTGAGGAGCCTGTGACATTTGCATTTCCTTTTTCTGTGATTTAGACTGTTTAGCTTCACCATGCATTTTTGCCAACTGTAATTTCAACAACTGTTTAGATAATGCGTCTGTCTCGTTTTCAACTTTAGCTTGTGACTCAGTGAACATTCTGCAGTGATGCAAAAGATGACGTTTAAATCGTTCTTCGGCACAAACCAGAGTGTCAGGATCTGACATTAGCTGCTTCTTCACATCTGGCGGAAGTCCATCCAGCAGCGCCGTTCGGAAGAGCACCTCTGCCTCGTGCGTGAGAGCCGGATGTCGACCTGTGGTTTCAATCCAACTCTCCACACATGTTACATAATGTTGTGCAGGTGACATTTTCACATCATAAGGAAACATAGTGGGGGCCAGATCGGTGGGTTGTGGGAAAGTCAATTTGATGTTTTCAAACAGGGGCGCTGCTACTTGTGGCAAGGGCACTGTCAGGAAGGAGTTGAGCCAGGGCGACCAAATGCAGCTTGAACCAGGTTTTATTGCAGGGAAAAGGAGCTGGAAGGGAGGCAGGTGGGGAACCGACGACACAGACGGGAGGAAGACTCACGGCCAGCAAAACAGACAGACTGACCGACATGAAGTCCCCTTGGACAAGGTTAAAATTCTGACCGTGAGCCTTCAGACAGACCGAGGGAAAACCAGATGACACGAACAGGAACACTGGGCACGAACAGGAATGGACACAACAGTAGACACCGACAGGGAGAAACACACGGGCAGGGCTTAAATACACAGGGTAACAAGAGGAAGCAGGTGACAGACATTACGATAACGAAAGGGGTGTGGCCGAGTGAAGTGCAGGCCGAGCGCGCTGTGGCACGGGCGTGACAGTACCCCCCCCCACAAGGGATGGCTCCCGACGTCCCAAAAAAGAAAAAATCCAAGACTGTCCAACATGGGCCGGGAGGAAATGGGGAGGTGGCCGCACGTCACACACCGCCGAAGGCCGACTGGGTGACAGCCGCTGGATCCACGCCGCCGGAACTGGTGGCGGCCGCAGCATCCGCGCCGTCGGGACTGGATCGGGGGGCGGCCGTGCGTCATGCGCCGTTGAAGCCGACTGGGTGACAGCCGCTGGATCCGCGCCGCCGGAACAAGTGGCGGCCGCAACATCCGCGCCGTCGGATCTGTTTTGGGGGGGGCAACCGTGCATCTTGCATCGCTTGAACTCATCTCCTTGGCGACCATGCAGCAGTTGCGGGAGCCGGCAACGGTTGGTCCAAGCGCTGGTCGCTGTGATGGTCGGTGTCTTCTGTCAGGAAGGAGTTGAGCCAGGGCGACCAAATGCAGCTTGAACCAGGATTTATTGCAGGGAAAAGGAGTTGGAAGGGAGGCAGGTGGGGAACCGACGACACAGACGGGAGGAAGACTCACGGCCAGCAAAACAGACAGACTGACCGACATGAAGTCCCCTTGGACAGGGTTAAAATTCTGACCATGAGCCTTCAGACAGACCGAGGGAAAACCAGATGACACGAACAGGAACACTGGGCACGAACAGGAATGGACACAACAGTAGACACAGACAGGGAGAAACACACGGGCAGGGCTTAAATACACAGGGTAACAAGAGGAAGCAGGTGACAGACATTACGATAACGAAAGGGGTGTGGCCGAGTGAAGTGCAGGCCGAGCGCGCTGTGGCACGGGCGTGACAGGCACCTCCCTCCCCAGTCTCGCTGTGCCTGCTGCTTCCTCAATTGCCTGCAGTTGCACTAGAGAGCATGCTCCTGCCAACATCTGGCGCATGTCACCGAGTGTACAGCTCTGCCCACTCATCAGAGCCAAAAATTTGTTCAGCCACACCTTGCCTCCTCTGTGAAGTGGGGGCATCTTTTCCATCATCGCGGTCACATCACGGAGCACCATGGGCTCGTAGTGTTGACCGCCCGATGTGGTCACCAGCGGACACATCAGTTCATTTTTCTGCACCTCGGCCTGTGTCATCTGTCCCTGACCACTCCTCAAATTATATTTTCTCCGTGTCTCTCTCTCTCCCTGTCTGCACTTCTTTCTACTGTCCTGATTCGCGCACTCCAACATTTTTCTCTGTTGCATCATAACATCATCTTCTTCCTCACCCTCGCTGCTTTCCCACTGTGGACGCTCTTGCTGTCTTCGCGCGCTCTTCGCGTCTTCTCGTCTCCCTTTCTCCATTGCCCATTTTAACATCTGCGTTTCCTGTCTACGCTGCTCATCGGCTTGATCAATTTTCTTTTTTAGCGCCTCATTCTCGGCCGTAAGTCTATGCCAGCTTTCTCCTTTCGTCACATTGGACGGTTGAGGGCTAGGACCGGGGGTGGAGGTGTCCACGCGGGATGTGTCCCCCTCCCGGGCACGTCGCCTCTCTTTATTTACTGCTTGTTCAATCAACTGTACAATACTCTGATCCGCCCTTTCGCCTTCGCCCTCGACATCCACTACCATCCTGCCACCCAGCGTCACCACCGGAGCCATTACTCCGGGGTCGCCGTACGGCGGCGGTCCAACATAGCTCACTCCGAGGATGGGGGCACTCGGGTGTGTCACATCATGCAAAGATGGATAAATGCCCTTGTATTCATTTCTTTCCTCGTCTATTTTCACCGCTTTCTCTACCTCCTCTGCTTTTCTCACATTAACAACACTTTCTACGGGCAGTTTCTTCTGAGTGGCAAAAATGGCTGTTGCAGCTGTCGCAAAATTGTGCAAGGAGCGTCGCTCTTCCTCATTCTCCCTAATGTGCTTCTCGAGCACCTTCCGCTTACGCCAGCCGGCGCCCTTTTTCTCGTCCTCTAAGGCGAGCTTTCTTTTCAGCACACCAGTCTCTTTTTGCTGCAACTGCCGTGCCAGGCGTTCCATGTCCCAAGCTGTTGGGAAGCCCCTAAACAATTTGTCACCTTCCAATTTCGCGAAGACTTTTCGGTGTCTCATTCGCTCCTTCGCCACTCTCTTTCGGTCAATGCCACTCACAATTTGCGCTTCCACATCAGCATACATTCTTTCAATCTCACTCCACTCATTCCTCTCAGCACACACACTCCCCTCATCACACAAACTCCCCCCAATTTGGTTGTTCATTTTGGATATTTTAGTGGTCTGATCTCTCACAGAAGGAACTGTTACCACCGGATATTTTTTGAGGAGGCCTCACTTCCCCTCGGGGATCTCTTTATTAACCCCAGCTATCTGAATACGATCGTCACCGCACCCTTGTCCGCCACGACGAAGCACTAGGTCCCTGACCTATCCGTAGTACGCGTAAGTCCCTGACTTTACCGTACACGTTACACACGTAAGTTCCAAACTTATTCACCGTATGTATCTTCACTTCATGCACACCTTATTTGATCTGAACGACAGTCTCCTCTTAAATTTCCTCTTTCAATTTGCAGAATTTCGACTTATAGTAACAGGTATTCTGCTTACCTTATCGGTGATGAGCTCAGGGTTGAGGAGACGTCGTACCAGCTCAACATTGTGCGCTTATTCCCAACGGTTCGCCGACCGAGAGACAATGTCCCTGACACTGTCCGGTGTCCTGGATGAAGACCACGAGTTGTCAATTACCCTTCTCTTGACATCACGTCGGGGTCACCAAGAAATTGTTAGGTTACGGATTCTAGTTATTGATCTGACTCCAAATTGCGATCAACACTTAACACATAAATTGCTATGTCCTAATCCACACACTGGCGCACCTAACAATTTTGCGAGTTCGTTCTGTCAAAGAGAAGACCAGTAGATCAATTAGACCAAATTTACCAATTATTTATTCCTGACAAAGCGCCTGGGTCCCGGGTCCCTCACACTAAAACTCGTGCGTTTTTGTGACCACCAAAGACGACACATTCTTCCGGGTTGCCCAGTTTTAAAGAAACGCAATATGAATATTAAAGCATGCAAAATATTGTGAGATGATTGGTCGATGGCCATCTCCTCCCCAGTCCAGGTGTCGCTGAGGTCAGACGGTTGGGTTTTCCCCTCGAAGGCCAGTCTCATAGACGTGCTGTTGTTCTCGTTCCTCACCGACCTTGAGATGGTCTCCTCCGGTACTCCCTATCCGGGCCTATTCCACAACCCTTCGAAGAAAACAAGTTCATGCAGTTTGCCTGCACATTCCTCGGCCCCCACCAATCCACACGATCAATCCAATACTAGATATTAATATGATTATAAGTTTAACACAACCTTAAAATATGTTTGCAAACTCCCAAAAGCACATTTCCCTTTAGTGTCGGACAAATTTTACCGGGGGAGTGGCGTGGTGGGTGACGCCAGTGCCTCAGTCATGAACCTCACTACACGTCACTGAAAACTACTATAAGTAAATCTACTTTACTTAAGTAAAGTAAAGTACATTCTTCACGCCAGGAGATGCAACATATTCCCTGATCCGTTGATGCACGGGAAGGCAGTTCACTCATTGACTCGTTCGCGATCGGGAAAGTCAGGATTCGTTCCCTCACTGATCCGTTCTCGCGATGAACTGGGATTGTAAATCACTCACTCATTCACTGACTCGTTCACTCACAGATCCGTTCGTTGGTGAACGGGAAATGCAATTCACTACTCGTTCGTGAACGGGAAGTTACGTCATTTTCTTCTTCGTTTTGTTTTACAGCGAGGTGGCACCAGCTTCAATGCGCATTACGGACACCTACTGGTTGAAGCCATATGAACTGAAAAAAGAACGAATCACTTTAGGAAGTGATTCGTTCACTCTCGTTCACTGAAATAATCTGTTCTTTTGAACGAATTGTTCACTCACAAGCCAACACTCGTGATGTGCATTCCAGTTCTTTTAGATGAACTGAATCTTTAGAATCAATTCACTCAAAAGCTTCGTTCAAACGAATCGTTCCCCCCCCTATATTACAACATCCCGTGGAAACAACCCATACACATCAAACAATACAACTACACAACCCCCCCCCCCACACACACACACACACAAATTATATATAATAATAATTGGCTCGGGTAATTAACAACCTCCTGCTGAACGTCAACAAGACCAAGGAAATCGTTGTTGACTTCCGGAAGGGTCACACAAAACACCTGCCGCTGATCATCGACGGTGCTGTGGTGGAGAGGGTGAGCTGCACCAAGTTCCTGGGGGTGCACATCAGTGAGGACCTCTCCTGGTCCGCAAACACCTCGTCACTGGCAAAGGAAGCTCAGCGCCGCCTGTACTTCCTGCGGAAGCTCAGGCGTGCATGTGCTCCTCAGGCAGTCCTGTCTACATTCTACCGTGGCAACATTGAGAGCGTCCTCACCAGTTGCATCGCTGTCTGGGGTGGTAACTGCACTGAACAGAACTTGAAGGCCCTGCAGCGCATAGTGAATACGGCTGGTAAGATTATTGGTGCTTCGCTCCCCTCCCTGAAGGACATTTACACCTCCCATCTCGCCCGCAAGGCAACCTCGATTGCGAGAGATGTGAGTCACCCGGCTCACTCTTTGTTTGACCTTCTGCCCTCTGGGAAGAGGTACAGGAGCCTGCGCTCCCGCACCACCAGACTCGCCAACAGCTTCTTTCTCCAGGCTGTTAGGACCCTGAACTCGCTACCCCCTTCTGCGTAGCGTGCGGCACTGTTGCGCTATTTTCTGGAATGTCTGCTGTAAGCTCACTTGCTCCTTTTTTTGCTCCTCTTATTTATTTATTTGTTGTGTTATTTATTCATTATTTATTCAGCACGCTGTTATATTTGTTTACTTGTTTGTCTGTTGTGGGCCATGTCATGTCACCGTGGGATAGGGGGGAACGAAATTTCGGTTTCTTTGTGTGTCTTTGGCATGTGGAGAAATTGACAATAAAGCTGACTTTGACTTTGACTTTTGACTTTGACTTTGACTTTGATCCGTTGCCAACAGTCTCTCACCCGGTCGCGAACGGGAAGTTGCGTCACTGACTCGTTCGTGACCGGGAAAGTACGTCACTGACTCGTAAAGTCCCTCCTCCAATTATCACTCGCTGCTGATTGGTCGTTCGTGAAGCTTCATGAATGAGTGACAGACAGCATTGCCGCTATGCCAAAACCCGTTATGCGTACATTTGTTAATTTTGGGGACACCAACTCATATAACAACGTAAAACACATATGTATATTGTCATATAAAGCAGTTAACCAAATGTCTGACTTATGTTTTGATTGGCGAATATAAAAACAAGGAATAAAACACTAGACAAGTTATAACATAAATGTTTATAATAATAATAATAATAATAATAATAATAATAATAATAATAATAATAATAATAATAATAATAACAATAATAATAATAATAAAAGTACATCTCAAACCAGCAATCTAATATTCTAATTTTCTGAGACAGTCCTGTACATTCTGGCTTACATAGTTTACGCTTGGAGACGCAACACGTTCACTGACTGATCCGTTGATGCACGGAAAGGCAGTTCACCCATTGACTCGTTCGCGAACGGGAAAGTCAGGATTCGTTCCGTCACTGATCCGTTCTCGCGATGAACTGGAAATGCGAATCACTCACTCACTGATTCGTTCACTCACAGATTCGTTCGGTGGTGAACGGGAAATGCAATTCACGACTCGTTCGTGAACGGGAAGTTACGTCATTTTCTTCTTCGTTTTGTTTTACGGCGAGGTGGCACCAGCTTCAATGGGCATTACCGACACTTACTGATTGAAGTCATATGAACTGAAAAAAGAACGAATCACTTTAGGAAGTGATTCGTTTACTCTCGTTCACTGAAAAGATTCGTTCTTTTGAACGAATCGGTCACTCCCGAGCCAACACTAACTCGAACGGCACCACAGTGGACGCAAGCTAGCTAGCTAGCTAGTAAGCTAGCTAGCTATCGTAACGGAATTGGTGGCTGCCTTCGAGGGGAAGATGAGCACCAAACAGGTCACCTGCCGGTAAGCGATTGACGGAGGGCCGGTCCATCTCTCTGCCTGTCTGCGCGTGTCGTCTGTCATGCTAATGTTTTTAGCGGTTCCCTTCTCAAGCCTCGTCGGGCTCCACTCTTCGTCCGTCTTCGACCAACCCACGTCCTGTCTGGTGTAAAATCACCGCTTACTTGTATGTTACCACTGAGTAGACAAAAGTGTGAAGACGACTGTCAAAAGTACTCAGCCAATTCATTTCTTGGGGTGTCTACGTAAATACCTATTCAGAAATAAACTACGTGAGTCATTGGTGGGTTGCTTTTCAAATAGCGTGCTAATCTAAAGCACTATTTCATTTTCTCAATTTCTTCACAGCAGCAATACCCAGCGTGTCGAGGATCGTGAATTCGGATTGTATTCTTCTAATTGTTTTTCCATATTTTTATACTTATTTTTTAAATTTTCTAATATTTGTTTTACTATTTTGTCTTTGTTGAATCATCTATCTTTCCAAACTATTTCTGCAAAACTCTCTGCCCCCCCTCCTAAAATGACGATTCCTTCTTCATATAAATATTCTCCCCCTTGTAAAATTACGACTTTTTGCCATTTGATTTTTACTGTAACAAAAACAAGTTTGTCAGCCGCTCATTTCACTGAAACAAAAGACCCCCCTGCACATGTTTTGCTTTGGTTTGAACAATGTTTTGTTCAGCTCAGCTCTTCTGGTGTGGCGAGAGATTTGTCTGCAAATTATTCACACTAAAATTGTGCATCTGTATTTTTGCTTGTGCTTCTTCGATTCACAAATATATATGTGATTTGTTGTGTATTTTTGTTTATAATGTTTGTGCATTTAAATCCTGAGATTTATCATGTGTCATTTGTGCATGTGTATTTTTGTGAATGCGCATTTGTTTGTGAGACTAATGTCACGCCGTTCTCGGGAAAGTCAGGCGCACACCTATCAAAGATTGCGGCGCATAAAGGCCCTCGCGTAGTCCGCTCGCGGGCCGTGTCGCTGTCTCTGTGATGCGGGAACCAGTTAGCTCCTGTTTTCTGCGTTTACAAATAAGAAACTCCAAAACCAGAAAAGGCGAGTTGGGAAACTAACAATTGGGCTTGGGGCAAGCCGCTCCTTTCAGAACGGCGTTTTTGGGTGTCAAATGTTTGAGGACCATGGCAGCGACCTGTCAAGGGGAGGCCGAGCACACCATCGTCTCGTCTCTGCCTGTGTGTGTTTGTTGCGCTGCCTAGATTGCTGTCACCTTTATGCCGCCTTGGCTTGACGTTGCCTTTGCACCGCAGGTACTTCCTGCACGGCGTGTGCCGGGAGGGCAGCCGCTGCATGTTCTCTCACGACCCGTCCAGCAGCAAGCCTTCTACCATCTGCAAGTTCTACCAGAGAGGAGTGTGTGCTTACGGAGAACGATGCAGGTCACCTCCTCGCAAACTTTTCCATGAGAAGAAAATGATCTCGAGGGTTTTTGTAGAGTGTCAAACCCAACGGCAATGTGGGCACAAAGCGCAAGTGGAGTCGAGGCGTATCGCAGTTGTTGCTAAGCCCGAACAAAATGGTCCAGTATGTCGAGACGAACCTCGCTGAGCGCCATGTCAAGATTTTTTTTCCTTTTTCAAACTAACCCTGAGCCGTTTGTAACCTGACGGTGGTCATTTGCAGATACGATCACATCAAACCATCCTACAGAGGAGGGGGCGGAGCTTCAGAGGCCAAAGCGGGTCCTGGAGGTGGAGCTTCGGTCAGACCAGAGGCCAGGAAGCCGATGAGAGAGGCCCAAGGTCAACACGCACACCACAAGACCAAAGGAAATTCACAAGTGCCAAAGTACTTGAGCTCAATTTTGTGCGTGTGTAACTCAGCGGGGCAGCTGGAGTGCCCGTTCGGGGGTGTGGCGGTCAGCCCGGCTCGCGAGGTCCCCGCCACCTCCAATCACTCGTACGTGGACGCCATCAGGACGGGCCTGGAAGCTTCAGCGCCGGAACAAGGTTGGGACGCCACTCGGTCGCTTGGATCACCACAGCTAACGGGCCACCCTCGCGAAGGTCCTGCCCAGATGGGTGGAGCCTACCGGGACCTTTGTCAGCTATGCCCGTATGCCGCCGCTGGCCGGTGCTTCCGCGAGGACGGCTGCCCATATCTCCACGGTGACCAGTGCGAGGTGTGCCGGCTGCGTGTGCTGCACCCTCACGATGCCGAGCAGCGGCGGGCACACGAAAAGGTGACGACGGCCGGCTCTGCTCCGTCGCTGCTGCCAAGGCGTCACCGTGTGGCTCTCCCCGCAGATGTGCCTGCTGGCCTTCGAGAGGGACATGGAGAAAGCCTTCGCCGCGCAGCTCAGCCAAGACAAGGTACTGAGGCCCACGCTGGTGGCCTTCTGACAGGTTCCAAGGCGTTTGCTCAGTCCATCCAATGACTGCTCACTCGCATCTTCTCAGGCAGGTGAGAGGGAGATCATTTTTATTTTTTTTTGCTTTGGAGGTGTGCTCCATCTGCATGGAGGTGGTGGTGCAAAAGGCCGTCCCGTCGGAGCGCCGCTTTGGGATCTTGTCCTCGTGCTGTCACGTCTTTTGCCTGGCGTGCATTCGACAGTGGAGATGCACGCGCAACTTCAGCAACAAGATCATCAAGTGAGGCCACTTTGGCACGCGTGTCTTGCCATTGGTTGGGTTGCGTGTGTGTGTGAGGGGGTGACAGAGAGGGACGTGTCCCCGGGGGTTGGGCATGCCTGTGACGGAGATGTTGCCACAGCAATGACAAGAGCTAGGCTGGAAAATGCCAAAAGGTTGCCGCGTCCATCTCCCGGCAGAGCGTGTCCGGAGTGTCGCGTGCTCTCCGAGTTCGTCATCCCGTCGGTGTACTGGGTGGAGGAGCAGGACGACAAGGACAACCTTGTCGAGCTCTTCAAGTCCGGAGTCAGGTGGGTTCGGATCAGAGCCCGCGGCACCGCTGGCTTCAGCTGCGGCTTCAAACGCCGTCCCGTTCACTGATTCGCTCACCCACCCACGCGCCTTTGTGCTGTGCGCAGCAAGAAGGCCTGCAAGTACTTTGACCAGGGCCGCGGCTCGTGTCCCTTTGGAGGAAAGTGCTTGTACCTCCACGCCTTCCCGGACGGAAGCCGAGCCGAGGCCGAGAAACCGCGCAAGCAGCTGAGCTCAGAGGGGAACATCCGGGTCAGTACCCCTGTCGCTCTTGTGAGCTCCCTTCAACGTGCCGTCCGCTTCTTCTAAATAAACTTGACTTCTTCCCTCCAGTTCATGAACAGCGTGCGCTTGTGGGACTTCATCCAAGAGCGCGAGCAGCACCCGGCAGGCCCACCACTGCCATCGCCCGACGACGACATGGCCGAGCTGCGGGAGCTCTTCATGCAGATGTCGGCGCCCAGCTACGACGGGTCCGAGCCCGCCCCGGAGCGGCAGCCGCAGTAGAGGCCGGCAGTGATGATGTCAGCACCCCCTATCTATTTATAGACGCTAGCAAACTCCTACTGGTGTGCGCCCTCTTTTATTCGTGCCGTTTGCCCCCATCCTAATAAAAGAGATTTGCAGCCAGCCGCTTGTTGCGTTTTGAGCCCAGCACTCCTTCCCGTTCCTTTCTTCTTTTGCTCTGCGTAGTAGCAACGGTGCTGCAGCTTGCTCACAGGGGACGACCGCGAGAACACCATCCTTCTATCTCGTTCCAGCTTGACAAAGATCAAGGACGATGGCGTTCGTGTGGCGGCGGTGGCGCCGTTAACAGCAACAACACAACTAAATAAATACATCATGACACACTGAGCATAATGGTCATATAAGTACATGTTGGTCCAAATAAGGGCTCCCAATTTTTCTCTTTTTTCTTGAAGGCACCACCCTTGGTTGGCTTTCTTCTGCACACTTGTGCCTTGCTTGTCTCTGCCGTGCATGCTCTGGCCTCACGGCTGGTGTAACTTAGATTGCCTTCCTGTCATTGACAGAGAGAAAAAATTTCAAACTTTAGAAAATAGTGATCGGACATAACAGTAGTATGTGGCAGTACCATTATAGTTGGGGTTGCCAAGCCTCGGGATAATATACCAGATCTAAAGTGTTTCCATTTTTATGCGTTGTTGCCTGTATTCCCTGCATGAAACCGAACGTACCAATTATTGTCTGAAATGCCCCAGTAAGTGGTAAATTTATATGAATATTAAAGTCCCCAATAATTATTATCCACATGGGTCACCAGGTCAGCCACGAATTCTGGAAATTCTGATCCAGAAATCTAGAGTAAGCGCTAGGTGGACGGTATATAACAGTGAAACGACAGCAAGGCTGCAGATCGGACAACGAGGACTTAATTTTTTTTAAATGCGTTAATCGAGCGAGTCTGAGATCAGAATCTGAGTTAAGGGCTACACCCCCACCCTTCTTACAAGGATGTGCAACATGCGAGCTCACAAAGTTTGGAGGTGAGGCCTCATTTAGTGACAGCAATTCAAAGTCAAAGTCTGTCAATTTCTTCACATGCCAAGACACACAAAGAGATCGAAATTACGTTCCCACTATCCCACGGTGACAAGACATAGTTCACAATGTACATACAAGTAAACAACACAAGAAAATAAAACAGGAAGGCACAATAAATAATAAACAAATAACACAATAAATAAGTACAGGACACTACGCAGAAGGGGGAAGAGAGTTCAGGATCCTAACAGCCAGGAGAATGAAGCTGTTGGTGAGTCTGGCGGTGCGGGAGCGCAGGCTCCTGTACCTCTTCCCAGAGGGCAGAAGATCAAACAAAGAGTGAGTGGGGTGACTCACATCACTCACAATCGTGGTCACCTTGCGGGCGAGATGGGAGGGGAGTGAAGCACCAATAATCTTACCAGCCGTGTTCACTATGCGCTGCCGGGCCTTCATGTTGTATTCAGTGCAGCTACCACCCCAGACAGTGATACAACTGGAGAGGACGCTTTCAATGGTGCCACGGTAGAATGTAGTCATGACGGCCGGAGGAGCACTTGCTCGCCTGAGTTTCCGCAGGGAGTACTTATACACCGAGTCATAAAATTTAACTTCGTATTCATCGCTTCAAATGTGATGGTAACCAAGGCCGTTTCTCATGCATCTCATTGTGCGTGGGTGTGCGTCCGTCAGGCTCATCAAACAGCTGAATCATTATAAAGCGTTCGTCGCATTAACACGCATCCTCAGCAACAATTTCAAATATTCTCACCTCAATAATGGACATCGAAAGCCAGACAGTGACGATGACTGCTAGGGGGAAGTACTGGGTATTGAGCGAATGTGCGAGTCATCGCGCGTCAAGCAACGACAATAACTACCGGTACGTAAACATTCAATCGCCATGTCTAAATGAATGTCGTTGGCACTTAGAAAATATAATAAATAAATATGGAAGTCTGGCCTTCCAGGGGAAGAGGCCGAATTTTCACTTGTTCTGGCCGACATGGGGAACCAGCCGAGGCAGACACTTTACGGCGGTTGAGTCGTTGGCACTTAGAAAATTTGAACCGGGCGGCGTGCGCAAGTGCGCGGCCCGCTGGAAGTCGAATGAGGCTCCGCGATCTTCTCTGCGGTGCTTATAAAGTGCCGATCCGCTCGGCGGGAACTATTTTCGGCCACCCGGCGCGTGCGCACGGCCTCCCGGCTGTGCCGGGCGGCGTGCGCGAGCTCGCCGGCTGCTGGAAGTCGAATGAGGCTCTGCGATCTCCTCCGCGGTGCTTATAAACAGCTGATCCGCTCGGCGGGAGCTATTCCCGGCCACTTGGCGTGTGTGCACGGCCTCCCAGTGGTGCCGGGCGGCGTGCGCGAGTGCGCTGGCCGCTGGAAGTCGAATGAGGCTCCGCGATCTCCTCCGCGGTGCTTATAAAGTGCCGATCCGCTCGGCTCTGAGCTATTTCCGGCCTCCCGGTGGTGCCGGGCGGCGTGCGCGAGCTCGCCGGCCGCTGGAAGTCGAATGAGGCTCCGTGATCTCCTCCGCGGTGCTTATAAACAGCCGATCCGCTCGGCTGGAGCTATTTCCGGCCACTGCGCATGCGCACGGCCTCCCGGAATTTGAACACATTTCGTCAATAAATTTCGCATATTTCTGATTGAATTTTGAAGTTTAATATAATGCAACAATTGAGCTTGACTTATACAAAGGATATATCATAAAATCGTAAATTTCCGTCGAATTTTAGGGGGTCGACTTATACACCGAGTCGACTTATACACCGGCAAATATATATTAGGTCTATGTGTAGACCTATTTTAGACGTCTATTGTAGGTCTACACATAGACCTAATTTAGACATCTATTTTAGGTCTATAGAATAACCTAAAATAGACATCTATTTTAGATCTACATATAGACCTAAAATAGATGACAAAATTAAATCCATCAAATATGAAATATTAAATCCAAAACCATTATGTAAGTTGTATACATATTGTACAGATGTTGTGATGGTTTGTTTTAAACAACCATTGATCCATGTGAAATGTGGTTATTTCTGTAACCTGAGGCCAATATTAAATCCATCCATCCATCCATCCATCCATCCATCCATCCATCCATCCATCCATCCATCCATCCATCCATCCATCCATCCATCCATCCATCCATCCATCCATTTTCTTTACTGCTTGTCCCCACCATCAAATATGAACTATTAAACCCTAAACCAGCTATAAGTTGTATAAATAATGTACAGAATTTGTATTGCTTTGTTTTAAACAACCAATGGTCCACGTGAAGTGTGGTTATTTCTGTAACCTGATATAGAAGTCTATATTTGGTTATTCCATAGACCTATATAGATGCCAAAATGAAATCCATCAAATCCGAAATATTGAACCCTAAACCGCCTGTAATTTGTACGTACAATCTTGTATCGCTTCGTTCGAAACGCCAGGGGCAGACACGAAGAAGAAGATTTTAATAATTTGGAAGAGAAGAGCTTCTGACACAAATGTTAATGGTCGCTAAATGTTAATTGTAGTGGTTTTCTTAATTAAATAAAATCTCAAGTGAATAAAATCATTATGAAAGTTTATAACTGTATGAGTAGCCTACATTTAAAAAGTAAATATACTTATTTTGGTTTTCAACAAGATATACAAGAGAATATATCTACAGCTCCAAACTCTTTCCCCTACCCGCCCACAAACCCACTGAGGAGAATAGAAATAAGTAAACAAAAAAAAGAACAACAAAAGACAAAAAAAACAACAACAAAAAAAACTTTTGAGGCAAGGCAGACAACATTAATCAACAGTGAGCACTGACAACACATCCATTACAAAACTGGCAATGTGTCCATATATGTTAAATAGGGCTGCCACATCTCTTTATAAGTATTATAGTCATTCCTGATTATATATGTAATTTTTTCCAGTGGGGCACAGCTATTCATTTCCGAGATCCATCTTCCTATCAAAAGTTGAGAGTCTGGTATCCATGTGATGGCTATGCACTTCCTGGCAACGGACAAGGCCAACGAAAGAAACCTCTTCTGAGCTTTTTTTAATTGTGCATCCATACTTATAGTATTTTCTAATAAGCAGGTTTGAGGATCTAATGGAAGATGTAATCCTAGGAGTTGTGTCATGATGTCAGAAAAGTCATGCCAGAATGTATTAAGTTTTGTGCATGACCAAGTGCAGTGCAAGAATGAACCCTCTTCTAGGATACATCTAAAACAGAGGTTGGATATC
Source organism: Syngnathus floridae (assembly GCF_059516105.1). NCBI lineage: Eukaryota > Metazoa > Chordata > Actinopteri > Syngnathiformes > Syngnathidae > Syngnathus > Syngnathus floridae. The sequence goes on along the minus strand of NC_142423.1, from coordinate 2,399,914 downwards.
TCAGATTTATATTTATGTAATTTCTGTGTCGTGAGATAGTTTTGGTGAAGGAAGTTATAATAGGTCAGCCTGTATCTGGAATTAAGAGTGGCAGTTAAACTTTTTGTCAGGTCTAAACACCACCAGACATTAATCCACACGCTGGAAACAAAGAGGAGAAGACAACCAGTATTCCTTTTGCTCGCGAGGAGAATTACGTAGAAGGCCCAGTTACAGTCCTCCACCAATTCTGAGCTCCTCTTCCGCTAACTCCTCTTTTTATTTTGGGTTGCCCTGGTTACAAGAGGCGTTGCTACACTAAAGGGAGGGGAGATTGTGGCTGTAGCAACGCTGATTAACTAGCTAACAATGTTGTGTGGTGCGAGGCCGCATGGCCTTGGCTGATTCGTGACCTCAGGAATGCGGAGTCTGTTCTTAGGTGGTTGACAGCCTCGTTCTCGGCTGTGATCTCCAAACCTGGATGCCGTGTCCCTGTAAAACAATGCTCTCGACTTTCTTGCTACGTTTCGCACAATAATAATGATGAGTAAATAATCAGGTACCACTCGTGCATACACTCCAACAAACGTTAAGTAGATGTGAGATAACTTGCATGAAGTCTACTTAACCAAACATTGAGTAAATATGGGATAACTTAAAAATGGTCCGGGTCAACAACAATTTATGAATAGAAGCTACAAAATATAAAAGAGAGAGAACTTCTCTTGAACTAAACAAAGAACAAAGGTGTTCTGTTCATAACTAGTGAGGGCCTCTCACAGATAATAAAAGGAAGGAAGTATAAGAACTCCTTAAAGCTAGACAGATATGTTGGCTTGAGCGAAGATATGAGACCTCCGGTTCAGGCCGACCAACGCTTCTGCAAAAACAATTATTCTAACACTTTTTCTGCATAATTCAGCCCAGAGCTCAGAGCTTATTGTTACACCCAAATCAGACTCCCATTTTTCCCTCGATTTATGTAAACCTGGTTTTGGGGCAGCGTCCATCAAGAGGGAGTACACTTTTGAAATAAGTCGAGGTGCATTACCATCATGAAACAGTCTTTCCAGATCGCTGAGCATGGGTAAAGTCATTTCAGGTCCCAAAACAGATTTAAAAAAGGATCTTAACTGTAAATAACAAAAGAAGTTTCTGTTGGCCAGTTCATATTTCCTCCGAAGGTCCTCAAAAGACATCAGGTGTCCATTCTCATAACAGTCCTCCAAATAATGAATCCCTTTCTGGTGCCAAGATCCAGGATCTTGTTGCCCACTGACATAGGTATGAGTTTGTTCTGTTTCAATGGTGTTTTGGGTGAAAACATATTTTTTTGTCCAATTTTTTTCCGGACGTCATGCCACATTTTAATAATATGAGTCAAGATAGGGTTGTCAGTCCTTCTAGAGATGGTTGTAGGCGTCCATTTATAGATAAAGTCTGCAGAAACATTTTCTTAAAGAACATACATTCCAATTGAAACCCAAGGTGGGACATTTTTTCAAAAAAAAGGAAACAAGTCGTATTTGGGCAGCCAAATAATGCTTTTCAAGATTAGGCAGTCGAAGACCTCCCAGCCTATAGTCCCATGTAAGTTTTTCCATTGAGACCCTTGGAGTCTTGCCATTCCATATGAATTGTCTAATATGTTTGTTCAGATTCTTAAAAAAAAACTGGATGGCACTGGGACGGTAAGGACTGAAAGAGGTACTGTAGCCTTGGTAATACTATATTCATTTTAATGCAATTTATTCGGCCGACCAAAGTGATGGGTAAATTCATCTATTTCTGTAAATCCTCTATTATTCGACTAACGAGTGGTAAGTAATTAAGTTTGTACACATTCTTAAGGTTGTTATCCATCATAATTCCAAGGTATTTTATCCCGCTCGGAGACCATTTAAAAGGACCTCTTTGCTGATATTCAGTGTAGTAAAAATTTGAGAGTAGAAGAATTTCACATTTGTCGTAATTTATTATAACCAGAAACCAATCCAAATGTGTGCAAAACTGTTTTTAATTTAGGAAGGGGGTCAGAAGGTTTTGTTAAATACAGTATTATATCGTCTGCCATAAGATTCATTTAGTGTCGCCTGGCCCAATTTCACACCCTTTATCCTCGAATCTTGTCTGATTATCTCAGCCAAAATTTCGACCGCTAAAACAAACAGCCCCGGGGATCGAGGGCAACCTTGTCTGCTTGATCTACTGAGGGCAAAAGCAGTGGGCATTTGTTCATTAGTAATTATTTTGGCCTGTGATTTCTTACAAAGTGTTTTGACCCAAATAACAAAATAGGAGCCAAAACCAAATTTATGTAGAACCTTGAATAGGGCCACTCAAGCCTATCGAAGGCCTTTTCGGCGTCCAGGGTAATGGCAGGGTAAGTGCAGTACTGGAAGTTGCCATGTGAATAATATTAAGTAGGCTACACATGTTGCTGGCACAGGATCTCTTCTGAATAAAACCTACCTGGTCTTGGTTTGTCAGTTTTGTTAAGAATTTACTCAACCTGTTTGCTATAACTTTAGAAATTAATTTATAATCTGCGTTTAAGAGAGAGATTGGCCTAAAAGATGCGCATTTTAAGGGGTCCTTATTTTTTTATATGTATTACTGTAATTATCACCCTTGAAAATGAATCAGGGAGACTTTGTGTTTTGTGCTTTGTGCTCATCAAACAGCGAGAAACTGAATCATTATAAAGCGTTCGTCGCATTAACACGCATCCTCAGCAACAATTTCAAATATTCTCACCTCAATAACGGACATCGAAAGCCAGGCAGCGACGATGACTGCTAGGGGGATGTACTGGGTATTGAGCGAATGTGCGAGTCATCGCGTCAAGCAAAGACAATAACTACCGGTACGTAAACATTCAATCGCCATGTCTAAATGAATGTCGTTGGCACTTATATATTAATATTAATATTTAATATTAATATTTGCCAAACTTGGCCAGACTTCCAGGGGAAGAGGCCGACTTTTCACTTGTGGTGGCCAACATGGAGAACCAGCCGAGGCGGACGCTTTACGGCGGTTGAGTCGTTGGCACTTAGAAAATATTCGCCAAACTTGGCCGGACTTCCAGGGGAAGAGGCCAAATTTTCACTTGTTCTGGCCGACATGGGGAACCAGCCGAGGCGGACTCTTTATGGCGCAAGAGCCGTTGGCACTTAGAAAATTTGAACCGGGCGGCGTGCGCAAGTGCGCGGCCCGCTGGAAGTCGAATGAGGCTCCGCGATCTTCTCCGCGGTGCTTATAAAGTGCCGATCCGCTCGGCGGGAGCTATTTTCGGCCACCCGGCGCATGCGCACGGCCTCCCGGCTGTGCCGGGCGGCATGCGCGAGGTCGCCGGCTGCTGGAAGTCGAATGAGGATCCGCGATCTCCTCCGCGGTGCTTATAAACAGCCGATCCGCTCGGCGGGAGCTATTCCCGGCCACTTGGCGCGTGCGCACGGCCTCCCGGTGGTGTCAGGCGGCGTGCGTGAGTGCGCGGCCCGCTGGAAGTCGAATGAGGCTCTGCGATCTCCTCCGCGGTGCTTATAAAGAGCCGATCCGCTCGGCGGGAGCTATTTCCGGCCACTTGGCGCGTGTGCACGGCCTCCCGGTGGTGCCGGGCGGCGTGCGCGAGTGCGCTGGCCGCTGGAAGTCGAATGAGGCTCCGTGATTTCCTCCGCGGTGCTTATAAAGTGCCGATCCACTCGGCTTGGAGCTATTTCCGGCCTCCCGGTGGTGCCGGGCGGCGTGCGCGAGCTCGCCGGCCGCTGGAAGTCGAATGAGGCTCCGTGATCTCCTCCGCGGTGCTTATAAACAGCCGATCCGCTCGGCTGGAGCTATTTCCGGCCACTGCGCATGCGCACGGCCTCCCGGAATTTGAACACATTTCGTCAATAAATTTCGCATATTTCTGATTGAATTTTGAAGTTTAATATAATGCAACAATTGAGCTCGACTTATACAAAGGATATATCATAAAATCGTAAATTTCCGTCAAATTTTAGGGGGTCGACTTATACACCGGCAAATACGGTACTTTGTCGAGGATCTCCTCAATCGCGGCCGTCTACAGTGGCTCTCTCTCCTATTAAGATTGTTGCTTTTGTTATCCGCTCGGAATAGTTTAGCTGTCTTTGTTAAGACCGCGGGAACTCGTTTATTTTCAGTAGTGTGCACTCACACTAGCTGAGTTTAAGATAACGGTTTCGAACCAGATCTGACACTCCTTGATGTCAGGATTAAAACCGTCTCCACTTAAAAAAATAATTCAACGGTATACAGTATGACTAAGATAGTAGAAGAAAAGAAATATAAGGTTTATAAGATTAACATGTCCCCACAATTCAATGTAATTCAGATAAAAATTCATAATTGAAATTATATGATTTAGGATGGAAAAAGATTAAATAGCAAATTACTGTCATTCGCAATCAAAAGACTAGATGTCAGCAGTTAGTCTCAAACCTAATGCTTCTAAACAATCCCTCAATTGAATGTTAATGATTTAAGAGAAGAAGAGTTAAAGAAAAAGGTTTAAATAGAAAATCACTTTTATTCGAAATTAAAAGAATATGACAATAAAAGTTAAAGAAAAGAGTTTAAAAAGAAAATCACTCTCATTCGAAATTAAAAGATTAAATGTCAGCAGATAGTCTCGAGCCTAATGTGTCCCTCAATTGAATGTTAATGAGTTAAGAGAATAAAAGTTAAAGAAAAGAGTTTAAATAGAAAATCACTTTTATTCGAAATTAAAAGATTAAATGTCAGCAGTTAGTCTCAAACCTAATGATTCTAAACAATCTCTCAATTGAATGTGGATGATTTAAGAGAATAAAAGTTAAAGAAAAAAGTTTAAATAGAAATTCAATGTCAATCAAATTTAAAAGATTAAAAATCAACATTTATCATAGAAAAAGAATAAGCAATACTAGTCTTAACTAGAAAATGCAATTTCTGGAGAAATTGCGTGTGAAGGCGAAGACTTTGAATCAGTTCTTGGGGAATGATGCCGAATGATGTTGAAATGAGTTGAATTTCTTGAGAAATGTGGAAAATAGAAGTGTAATACTAAATTTTGGAGAATTTGGTTGAATTTCAAATTTGAAAGTTTGGAATTTTTGGTAAGGGGGAGGTTGTGAAATAGGTAGGCAAAAGATGAACAGTTGAAAGTTGGAACGGGTTGAAATGGTTAAAAAATGCAGAAGTTAGAGCAAATCTTGAATCCCCTCAGAGAATGAATGGGAATTAAAAGAAAAAGCAATTGCGCCAACATTTTTTGAAATTTGGAACAAAAGGAAAAAAAACGGCTTCATGAGGTTCACTTTTGGGGTTAAAATGTTGAAACGGGTTTAATCGGACAAAAATTGCAAAAGTTAGCTAAAAAGTAGCAATTTAGGGCACTTAATGTTGAAATAAGGTCACTTCCGGTTTTATTTGGGTCACTTCTGGTTTGGTCAGAGGCACTTCCGGTCCAGCTGAGGTCACTTCTGGTGTATTTGGGGTCACTTCCGGTTTATTTGGGGTCACTTCCAGTTTGATTTGGGGTCACTTCCGGTTTGATTTGGGGTCACTTCCGGTTTACCTGATGTCACTTCCGGTTCATTTGGGGTCAATTCCGGTTTGATTTGGGGCACTTCCAGTTCATTCTGGGTTCATTTGGGTACTTCAGGGTAAATCCAAGATGGCCGCCACTCTGGAAGTGGGGGTCAAGGGTTGAATTGTGAAAGCATAGTGGAAGTGGGGGTGAAGGGGGTGAATATGGTAAGCATAAGGTGAACAAAGTGAATAAAGTTGGAATGGGTTGAATCGGTGTAAAAATGTAGAAATTAGAAGGGAAAAACTAAATTTTTGGAAAATTTGGTGTGAATTTCAAAATTGAAAATTTGGAAATTTTGGTAATTGGGAAGGTGTGGAATAGGTAGGCAAAAGATGCACAGTTGAAAGTTGGAACGAGTTGAATCGGTGGAAAAATGTAGAAATTAGAAGTGAAAAACTAAATTTAGTGAAATTTTGCAAAATTTTGTGCAAATTTTTAAAGTGAAAACGTTAAATTTTTGAATTTGGCAAGTTTGGGAATGTCCCCAATGTGATTTGAATGTGTTGAATTAAGGGAATTTCAAACTGGAGCAATGTAAATGTGAAATGTTGTATCTGCCATTAAGAATGAATGGGGACGACTAACAAGACCAATATTTTCTTTTTCAGCTTGCAACTTGACCGTCTAGAGCGTACAAGGTAATTACAACTCATTGTTTTAAAAAATACGTTTTTTTTAGCCCTGAAAAGCGAGGGAGTGTGGCGTTTGGGAGGAACGTCGAACTCGGCATCTGCTTCCAGCCACAGACGCCAAATTTCGACGATTATTTCGACTGGTCAACGGTTGTAAATTATTGCGTTGATTAAAAACTTTATTTAACTCTACTCTTAACTTTGCCGTTTCAGATATGCGGGCATGTGTCGCGGAAATGACATGAATAGGCTGAACTCTCGCCAAAATTCAAATCTGTGGGCGCAATGGCCTTGAGCGAGACAGCGGATACAAACACGACGATTATCAACAGAAATATCTTTATTTTCTGCTTGCAAGTGGACCATCTAGAGCGTACACGGTAAGTACAACTCATTGTGTTTAAAAAGATTTACGTTTGTGTAGTTTGCGTTGCGTTGAATCTGTGAATGTTGGTTGAGGCTAAATATTAATGTTTAATTCCATTCCTTTAGGTTCCACAGTGTTTGTTGTCTGTATGTTTTCCACTGCAAGAAGAGGCTCGAATCTTTCACCAGGAGCTACAATGGTGAGTACCCCTTTCGTCCTCCATTTATGTTAAACACTTCCTATTTCATGTCTAACAATACTCGATTTAACAAATAACCATAAATAAATACAGTGTGGGCACTCAAGTTAACATATGTGATTATACTGCCTAATATGTTTATCACAAATATGTCACTAATCACTAATATGTTTATTTGTTTATCACAACACCTTTTGACCTTCAGCAATCGATTATTTCCCTTCATCTACATAGAGACAGAACGATGGTGTCTTAAACATCTCATTCATTTCACCAAATAACTTCACGCAGGTGGATAACGGCCGTCTCGGTCACGCTATGTTGCGTAATGCAGTTTTGAAGAACCAAATGCATTTATTCAATGAATAAGTCAAGCTAGATCTATGTTTATGATGTTGTAAGTTACAGTACCGATTGAAGTTGAGTCCGAAGCCAGTGGAAAACAGCGCTGCGTTTGTGCTCTCCAGGTACAAATGTTGTGATCTCTGACTGACGACCGGGCGAGACTCGAGTAAGAGATTTCCAAATGAGCTCCGGCAGGGCGGGCCAAGGCGGAGCGAACGGACACCCTTCAAGCCGTCAATGACGAGCTGAGAGCCAAACTGATGGACGTCCAGTTAGAACTTCAGCAGGAGAAGAAGAAGGTGAAAACCTCAACAGACAGACACTGCCTGCCTCCCTGCCTGCCTCCCTGCCTGCCTCCCTGCCTGCCTGCCTCCCTCTCTTCCTCCCAGTTTTCCCGATGTAGATTTCACATGCGTGTGCCATGACCCTGGATGACTGAGGAGGTACGTCAAACGCCACGAGCGCGGAACTCTGCCTTCAAGTCTGGCGACAAGGAGACACTGAGGACAGCGAGAGCCAATTGAACCGTGCCATCAGGGTAGCGAAGCGAGAAAACAGTCAAAAAATTCAGGATCGTTTCCACGACGCCAACAACACCAGGAGTTTGTGGCAAGGCTTGTGGGCGATTAAAGACTACAACTCACCCTCCCCCCGGTGGGTGAAGTTGATGCTGACTTCCTCTGCCTGCTGATGTGTTGAAGACCCTGAGGAGAGTCAACCCCAGTAAGGCCCCTGGCCCCGACAACATTCCTGGGCGTTTGTTCAGGGAATGTGCAAGTCAGCTGGCTGGGGTTATCACAGACATTTTTAACACCTTGCTGGGCCAAGCCACAGTGCTAGCGTGCTCTAAGATTGCCTCCATCATTCCGGTGCCGAAGAAACCTCAAATAACCTCATTTAATGATTACCGGCCTGTTGCACTGACTCCGATCATGATAAAGTGCACCGCGCTGCACCGCGCAGCACCGCTGCACCGCGCTGCACCGCACTGCACCGCGCTGCACCGCACTGCACCGCGCTGCACCGGGCTGCGATGACAGGGCGCTGCACCGAGAGGGCAACGTGTAGAGAGGGCGCGCGCGTGCGCTGTGCGGAAGGGGACTGCTCCGAGAGGTTGCCGCGAGGCGAGAGCAGCCCCAACTTGGTGCTGCTGCCTATTGGTGCGGCACCCTCTCAGTGCAACCCCTCGACACTGCGCGCAAGGCCCTCTCGGCGCAGGGCCCTCTCGGCACTACGCCGAGAGGGCGCGCGCCGAGTGGTCGCTGCGTTGCATCAAGGGGGAGCTGTGCCGTGGGAAAACGGGCCACACGGCGAGAACGCACCACACCTAGAGGTTGCGCATCGTAAGGGCGCGGCGCAGAGAGGGCGCCGCACCAAGAGGGCCCTGCGCCGAGAGGGTGTTGGACTGAGAGGTTGCGCGCGCTGTGAGCGCTGTGCCTAGAGGGCGGGCCGAGGTTCCGCCGAGATGGCGAACGCCTGCTGCACCAAGAGGGCACTGCGCCAACAACCCAGGCACGCTGTGCCGAGTGGGCGCTGCACTGACAGGTCAAGCGCGCTGCGCAGAGTGTGCGCTGCGCCCAGAGAATGTGCGCGCTGCGCTGGAAGGGCACGGTGTCTATAGGGCGCCGTGCTGCATCAAGCAGACGCCACGCTGCGACGACAGGGCGCCGCGTTTCGCCGTGCCGAGAAGGCGCAGTGTTGCATCAAGAGAGCGCAGCTCTGAGTGGACGCCACGCTGAGAGGACGGCACGCTGAGAGGACGCCGCACCGAGAAGGCGCCGCACCGACAGTGTGCGAACTCCGCAGAGAAGACACGAGCCCTGCGTGCACTTCGCGTGCTGCGCCGGCAGAGTGGGCCGAGGGTGTAACGCGCCGAGAGGGCGCCGCGCTGAGAAGGCACCGTGCCGAGAGAGTGCTGCGTCGCGCCGAGAGAAAGCTGTGTCGCGCCAAGAGAGTGACGCGAGGATGCCGAAAGGTTGCCACGCCGAGAGGGTCCCGTGATGCGCCACACCGACAGAGAGCCGCGTCGATAGGGTGCCGCACCATGGCGAAAGCGTGCAGCACGGCGCCACGAGGACGCCGCAGATAGAGGGAGCTGCTGCGAGAAGGCGCCGCACCGAGAGAGGTCACGGCGAGAGGGCGCCGCACCAAAAAGGCGCCGCCCTGCGTCGAGGGGGTGCCCGCGCTGCATGCGCTGTGCAAGATACGCGCGCTGCGCACGCTGCGCTGTGATGGCGGGCCGAGGGTGCGTTGCGGCAAGATGCAGCTGTGCGGCAAGGGCGCTGCGCCGAGAGGGTGTTGCGCCAAGAGAACGCTGCGTCGAGAGAGCGCTGCGTCGAGAAGGATCCCGCACTGCGAGCGCTGCTGCGAGAGGGTGCGCCGATGGTCCGCCGAGAGGACACGCGCACCAAGAGGGTGCTACGGCGAGTGGGCGCCGTGCCCAGTCAAGAGGTTCCCGGGCCTACAGGGCGTCGCCCCATTCCGAAAGCGTGCTGCACCGCAGTGCTTGGGCGCCCTCGCAGTGCCCTCACAGCGCTCCGGTGCAGCACCCTTTCGGCACAGGGGGGCGCCCTGTAGGCCCGGGAACCTCTTGACGGGGCAGGGCGCCCACTCGCCGTAGCACCCTCTCGGTGCAGCGCACGCGCCCTCTCGGCGCAGCGGACTCTCGGCGCAGTGCGTGCGTGTCCTCTCGGCGCACACTCGGCGCGGCTTCTCGCAGCAGCGCTCGCAGCGCGGGATCCCTCTCGACGCAGCGCTCTCTTGACGCAGCGTCCTCTTGGCGCAACACCCTCTCGGCGCAGCGCTCTTGCCGCACAGCTCCCTCTCGCCGCAACGCACACTCGTCCCGCCATCACAGCGCAGTGTGCGCAGCGCGCGTATCTCGCGCAGCGCATGCAGTGCGCGCGCGCGCCTCCTCGATGCAGCGCGGCACCCTCTCGGTGCGGCACCCTCTTGCCGTGCGCTCTCTCGGCGTGGCGCCTTCTCGCGGCGGTGCCCTCTATCCACGGCGACCTCGTGGCGCCATGCCACACCCCACCCTTCCACCATGGCGCGGCACCCTATTGGCGCGGCTCTCTCTCAGCGCGGCGCAGCAGGGCGCCCTCTCGGCGTGGCAACCTTTCGCCATCCTCACGTCAATCTCTCGGCGCGACACAGCTTTCTCTCGGCGCAACACAGCGCTCTCTCTGCACGGTGCCCTCTCAGCGCAACGCCCTCTCGGCGCGTCACACCCTCGGCTCCCTCTGCCGGCGCAGCGCGCGGAGCGCGTGCAACGCTCGTGTCTTCTCTGTCGGTGCGGCACCCTCTCGGTGCGGCGTCCTCTCAGCGCAGTGTCCAATCAGAGCGGCGCACCCTTGACGCAACACGGCGCCTTCTCGGCGCGGCGTGACACGGTGCCCTGTCGGAGCAGCGTGGCGCCTTCCTGGTGCGGCACGGCGCCCTCTAGACACCGTGCCCTCCCAGCGCAGCGCGCACGTTCTCTGGGCGCAGCGCACACTCTGCGCAGCGCGCTTGACCTGTCAGTGCAGCGCCCACTCGGCACAGCGTGCCTGGGTTGTCGGCGCAGTGCCCTCTTGGTGCAGCAGGCGTTCGCCATCTCGGCGGAACCTCGGCCCGCCCTCTAGGCACAGCGCTCACAGCGCGCGCACCCTCTCAGTCCAACACCCTCTTGGTGCAGGGCCCTCTGGGTGCAGCGTCCTCTCAGCGTGGCGCCCTCATGGCGCGCGGCCTCTAGGTGCGGTGTCTCTCGCCCCAAGGCCCATCGCCACGGTGACGCTCATTCTCGGTGTGGCATGGCGACCTCTCGACGCGCACCCCCTCGGCGCACCGCTCGGGCCCTCTAGCTGCTGCGCCCTCTCGGCGCCGCGCAGTGCCGTTTCGGCGCAGCGCTTGCAGGTCAGCGCTCGCAGCGCATGCACCCTCGACGCAGGGCCCTCTCGGCACTGCGGCGAGAGGGAGCACGAGCTGCAAGCGCTGCGCCGAGAAGGCACCGCGTCACACCGCGCCAAGAGGACGCCGCGGCGAGACCCGGCACATTATCCTCTCGGTGCAGCCCTTGTGCCCTCTCGGCTCATTGCCCACTCGGCGTAGCGCTCTTGGCACAGCGCCAAGAGGGAGCTTCGCCAAGTGGGCACTGCGCCGAGAGAGCTCGCGTGCTCCGCCGAGAGGATGATGCGCCAAAAGGGCCCACACGCTCCGCCGACAGTGGCACCATCTCCGTCTCTGCGCAGCACGCGCGCGCGCCCTCTCGGCGCCGTGAGGACCTAGTGCTAGGAGGGCCCCGCGCCGAGAAGGCGCGCGCGCTGCGCCAAGAGGGCCTCCACTCTCCGCCGACAAGGCGCCGCGCCGAGTTGGCGCTCCGCCGAGAGGACTACGCGCAATGAAGGTGCTGCACCATGAGGGTGTCGCCCATTTGGGGCGCCCTCCAGGCTTTGCAGCACCCTCGGGGCGCCCTTGCGGCACCCTCTCCGCCAAGGCGGCGCAGTGCCGCCTCGGCGCAGCACGCGCGCGTACCCTCCCGGCACCGAGAAGACGCAGTGCCAAGAGGGCCCTGTGCCGAGAGCTCGCGTGCTCCGCCGAGAGGATGATGCGCCAAAACGGCCCGCGCGCTCTGCCGACAGCGCGCCGCGCCAAGTTGGCCATCTCAGCGCAGCGCCAACTCGGCGCAGCGCCGAGCTCTCAGAGCAGCGCAATCCGTTCCAGAAGGCGGTTCGAGAAGTGAATCGGTCAAATTTCGAATCTATTTTCCCCATTACAAATAATGGAAGAAGATTTATTCCGTTCCAAGACTAAAACAAAACACCTTTTTTAAGCATTTTTTAAGTTGCGCTATTTTGTCCGATCACGCAACTGCAGCGCACCACCAAACGCGCAACCTTAGGACGCCGCCGACGGCAACACTGCATTATTGTAACAGAGCCGTCGCTGAAATTTAGAAAATATTCTTAAAGTCCTGATGTACAAACCAAAATTTAAGTGGACTTCAGGGTGCAGGGAGCTTAATTTGGTCCGATTGGGCAACCGCAGTGCGCCGGGCACTATCTGTCGCATTGCTTTAAGAGAGTCTTTGTGTTTCAGGATGGCTTTACTGCTCCCACTTGCTTTCTTTTGAAGTATGATTGGGGTTTAATACAATCCTCAAAGTAACGAAAATACAATAACGAGCGGAGTCAGTCTGCATCCGGGCCGTGCAGTCCGATTTTCTGGGGTCCTTTCGGCTCATCTTGCGAGGTTCGACCGCCGAATTTTGTTTGACAACCGAAGCAAAGAAATCTCGAATTTTTTGTTCGAATTCCGATTTGTTCGGGAACCGCGACATTCCAAAACCGAGGTTTGACTGTAGTCACATCACAGTGTGATGTGAGCGACGCTGGCGCATCTTGCTGCCGCTGTTCTCCAGTCATTTTCTTTAAAGATTTGCTCCGATATTGTGCACATTCTGCATTAAACCACAAAACCTTGATGGATGTGGTACTGTTTGGCTTCATTCGAGTTAACTTCCTGGCGGACCTGTCTGTCTGGAGCGTGTCTTTGACCGCCTTGATCAGGGGTCGGCAACCCAAAATCTTCAAAGAGCCATATTGACCCCCCCCCCCCCAAAAAAAAAGAAATAACTGTCTGGAGCATCAAAAATCTAAATTCTTTTTATAAGCATATAATACGTGAACTATTTTTGGCCCAGCCATCGCGGTAAGAGACGGTGCAGACGGATAAATACGGAGGACAAATATAAGGCATAGACATGAATTTGGTTTGGCCTGCATGTGATCACCTTTGTGAATGAGCTGCTGCCATTTATGGACTGCACACAGGTGTGTAACCACACCCACACTGTCTGGGCCACAGGGTCAATTAGGGACATGACATATCCATAGTCCATAGTTCAGTTACCAAATAGAAAACAGACAAATTTCTCCATCCTGACTTTATCAACAGACTTAGTAAAAACATCGGCCACTATATCACCCGTAGGGCAATAGAGAAGAAGAATTTTGCCTTCTGAAATAACAGAGCGAACAAAATGGTATCTGATATCAATATGTTTGCATCGCTGTCGACACACAGGGTTTTTGGAGAGAGCAATAGCACCCTGATTGTCCTCAAAAACAGGTATAAAGTTCAAAGTATTGTCCATCCTTTCAATAGGTTAACCAGATATAAGCTTTCTTGAGTTGTTGCAGACAGAGCCATGTATTCGGCCTCACAGGTAGATAAGGCGACTGAGGGCTGTTTCAGAGATTTCAAGGAAACAATAGCCCGAGCCTCGGACAAACTAAAGCAGTAACCAGTAACACTGCGCCGGTTATTCTGGTCAGCTGCCCAGTCTGCATCACTATGGGCAACAAGCTTCAAGTTTACATTTTGCTTTTTATAGCACAACTCCTGGTCCAGTGTGCATTTCAAACATCTCAGAACATGTTTAGCTGCCACCCTGTGCTGTTCTTTAAGTTCAGACAATTATTGGGATAATTTACCAACAACAAAACTTCACAACATTACTCACTGCAAGAAAATCGTCAACCCAAATAATCAACAGGATTCTGTCATTTCCAACATTTTTACAGTAAAAACAATAGTCAGCAATATTTTGAACAAAACCATTTTCAATAAGGAAATCGTTTAACATCCTGTTCCAGTTTTGTCTTGACTGTTTCAAACCATACAGTGACTTATTGAGCTTACACAGTAGTTTCTCTCCTGTTTTAGATTTAACCTCAAACACTTCAGGCTGCTCCTGTCATGCTGACATGTGTCGTCCTGGTCACTTCCTGTTTTATTGTGTAATTTTCCTCTCGTTCCAGTCAGTGTGTCCTTCCCCTGTGCGTCCGGTCACGTGTCTCCCTGATTCCAAGTGTGTGCACCTGCGCCAATGACCAACTGTCTTCACCTGTGTTCCCCTCCTTCTGTGTCCCATATAACCCGCGCCTTTCCCCGTGTCCAGTGCCAGTGCGTCTTGCCTTGCTAAGAAGACTAGCGATCACGAAACCCTCGAGTTCCACGTAGAAGCCTTGTTTGAACGACTTTGATCACCTATGTTAACTTGGTTACATAGTTATCGTCGTTATAGTATTTCCCTCAGTTCGAGGCGCTTTGATTTCCCCTTTTTCTCCCTCGGTTCGAGGCGCCTTAGTTTCCCCCTTTTTTTCCTCATATTGAGGTGCTTTTTGTTACAACTGCCATTGAAGAAAATAAACACATCTTTGGACTTTGGAAACTCTGCATTCAAGTCCTCTCCCTGCTCCGCGCCTGACAGCTCCATGTAAATCACACAGTCTGTAGAGCATGGAGAACTTCTGTTTTAACATTCATCCGATATAGCACTAAATTGTACTGTACTGCGAGCTGCATCAAAACAGGAACAGAAGTCGTATCAGCAGTTGGTGAGAAGGTTTCATTATAGTCTAAACCTGCCACTTGACTACAACCTTTTGCTACATATCTGGTAAAGTCGGCAAAGTAAAAGTATCGTTCTCTATTAGAGAGTCCATTTCCTCTTTCATAGCTTTGGTCCACTGCTTATAGTCTAATCCTGCCACTTGACTGTAACCTGCTCGTCAAAGTAAAAGTATCGTTCTCTATTAGAGACTCCATTTCCTTTTTCATAGCTGTGGCCCACTGCTTTGATTTAGAAGAGCTCAAAGCTTCTTTTGGGGTTCGTGGGACATCACAAGTCATACGATAACAATAATCAATACTTGTGAATGCTTCATCACATTTGACCTCATATCACAATCTGAATAATATTGAGGGGCTCTCCTCTCGCTTTGGATAACGACCACTCTGGCTGCTCTCACCATCACATTTGAAGTTTGAATCACAAAACTCTATTTTTACATCAGGTGGGATTGGTTGTGTCTCATCCGGTTTTGGTTGTGGGGTCTCCACCCTCTTTCTAGACTCAAAATGTTCATACAGGTCGTCTGTCTGAGTGTCACATTCAATAAAACTTTTTGTAAAAAACTTCGCCAGTCTATTTTTGGTTACTTTCTCTGTCTCTGGATAGAAAATAAGATATGCTGAACTGTTTTGGTCATAGCAAACAAATTCATATGAATATCAAAACCCGTACCATTTTTATAGATGAGCTGATTCTGTCCCTCCTTGAAGATGACTGTCGCTCCTTGCGCTGTAGCCGATTTAACAGAAAAGATGTCCTGGGAAAATTATGGCACACAGAGCGCCTCCATCAGGAACATATCCACAACGCGGCCTTTACCGTCTCACAAGCGCAACTTGGCGTGCGTGAGTGCACCGGCCGCCGGGAGTCGAATGAGGCTCTGCGATCTCATCCGCGGTGCTTATAAAGTGCCGATCCGCTCGGCTGGAGCTATTTTCGGCCACCCGGCGCGAGCGCACGGCCTCCCGGTGGTCCCGGGCGGCGTGCGTGAGTGCACCGACCGCCAGAAGTCGAATAAGGCTCCGCGATCTCATCCGCGGTGCTTATAAAGTGCCGATTTGCTTGGCTGGAGCTATTTTCGGCCACCCGGCGCGTGTGCACGGCCTCCCGGTGGTGCCGTGAGCTGATTCTGTCCCTCCTTGAAGATGACTGTCGCTCCTTGCGCTGTAGCCGATTTAACAGAAAAGGTGTCCTGGGAAAATTATGGCACACAGAGCGCCTCCATCAGGAACATATCCACAACGCGGCCTTTACCGTCTCACAAGCGCAACTTGGCGTGCGTGAGTGCACCGGCCGCCGGGAGTCGAATGAGGCTCTGCGATCTCATCCGCGGTGCTTATAAAGTGCCGATTTGCTCGGCTGGAGCTATTTTCGGCCACCCGGCGCGTGTGCACGGCCTCCCGGTGGTGCCGTGCGGCGCGCATGAGCGCGCCGGCTGCTCCAAGTCCCGCAGAAGACCATCAGAGCTCCACGAGGCCGGCCGGGTAGCCTAATGGTAATCACCCGGGCCTGCTGGAGCATTATTCGGCCGTATCGCTCGTGCGCACGGCCTCCCGGTGGTCCTGGTTGCCTCCACGAACTGTTAAAAAAATGTCAAATGAGCCTACCTTAAGAGAGTTAGAGTTACTCCCGTCGTTTGGCCGCTTAAAGTGTCATCGGACGCGGAGCAATGCGAGTGTGTATTAAGTGCGAGAGGTGGTGCAATTTTTCGTCGTGTCCGCCAGAGGGAGGTAATTCCCCGCCACAGCTTCACCGGCTGCTTCCGAATGTCTCCCCGAGAGCTTGGAAGTCCGTGCGGGGGGGGGAAGCGGGCCGTGCAAGGTACCAGATGGAGCTGGACGGTCACCGGCGCTGCTCGTCGTGCGCCCGCGGACCGCTGGAAGTCAAATAAGGCTCAGCGATCTCACCTGCGGTGCTTATAAAGTGCCGATCCGCTCGGCTGGAGCTATTTTCGGCCACCTGGCGCGTGCGCATGGCCTCCCGGTGGTCCCGGGCGGTGTGCATGAGTGCGCCGGCCGCCGGAAGTCGAATGAGGCTCCGCGATCTCATACGCGGTGCTTATAAAGTGCCGATCCGCTCGGCTGGAGCTATTTTCCGCCACCTGGCGCGTGCGCACGGCTTCCCGGTGGTGCCAGGCGGCGTGCGTGAGTGCACCGGCCGCTGGAAGTCAAATCAGGCTCCGCGATCTCATCCGCGGTGCTTATAATGTGCTGATCCGCTCGGCTGGAGCTATTTTCGGCCACCTGGCGCGTGCGCACGGCCTCCCGGTGGTCCCGGGCAACGTGCTTGAGTGTGCCGGTTGCCGGATGTCGAATGAGGCTCTGCGATCTCATCTGCGGTGCTTATAAAGTGCTGATCCGCTCGGCTGGAGCTATTTTCGGCGGGGGAATTACTTCCCTCTGGCGGACGCGGTGAAAATAGCTCCAGCCGAGCGGATCTGCACTTTATAAGCACCGCAGATGAGATTGCGGAGCCTCGTTCGACTTCCGGCGGCCGGCGCACTCACGCACGCCGCCCGGCACCACCGGGAGGCCGTGTGCACGCGCCAGGTGGCCGAAAATAGCTCCAGCCGAGAAGATCGGCACTTTATAAGCACCGTGGATGAGATCGCGGAGCCTCATTCGACTTCTGGCGGCCGGTGCACTCACGCGCGCTGCCCGTGACCACCAGGAGGCCGTGTGCACGCGCCAGGTTGCCGAAAATAGCTCCAGCCGAGCGGATAGGCACTTTATAAGCACCGCGGATGAGATCGCGGAGCCTCATTCGACTTCCGGCAGCCGGCGAACTCACGAGCGCCGCCCGGGACTACCGGGAGGCCGTGCGCACGCGCCGGGAGGCCGAAAATAGCTCCAGCCGAGCGGATCGGCACTTTATAAGCACTGCGGATGAGATTGCGGAGCCTCAATCGACTTTCGGCGGCCGGCGCACTTACGCAGGCCGTCCGGGACCACCGGGAGACCATGCGTACGTGCAAGGTGACCGAAAATAGCTCCAGCCGAGTGGATCGGCACTTTATAAGCACCGCTGATGAGATCGCGGAGCCTTATTCGACTCCCGGCGGCCGGCGCACTCACACACGCTGCCCGGGACCACCGTGAGGCCTGTACACTCGCCGGGTGGCCGAAAATAGCTCTAGCCGAGCGGATTGGCACTTTATAAGCACCGTGGATGAGATCGCGGAAACCTCATTCGACTTCCGGCGGCTGGCGCACTCACGCACGCCGACAGGGACCACAGGGAGGCTATGCGCACGTGCCAGGTGTCCAAAAATTGCTCCAGCCGAGTGGTTCGGCACTGTATAAGCACCACGGATGAGATCGCAGAGCCTCATTCGACTTCCGGCGGCCGGCGCACTCACGCACGCCGCCCGGGACCATCGGGAGACCGTGCGCACGTGCCGAATGGCCAAAAATAGCTCCAGCCGAGCGGATAGGCACTCTACAACCACCGCGGATGAGATCGCGGAGCCTTATTCGACTTCCGGCAGCCGGCGCACTCACGCGCGCCGCCCGGGACCACCGGGAGGCTGTGCGCACGCGCCGGAAGGCCGAAAATAGTTCAAGCCGAGCGGATCGGCACTTTATAAGCACCGCTGATGAGATCGCGGAGCCTCATTAAACTTTCGGCGGCCGGCGCACTCACACGCCCCGCCTGGGACCACCAGGAGGCCCTGCCCACGCGCCGGGTGGCAGAAAATAGCTCCAGCCAAGGGGATCGGCACTTTTTAAGACCAAGCTGAAGACCATCTGGAACAACAAAAATATCTCCACCAGCTCGAAGATCAGACTAATGCGCTCCCTAGTAATCTCAATCTTTCTATATGCTTGGGAATCCTGGACCCTAACAGCAGACACTGAAAAGCGAATAAAGGCACTGGAAATGCGATGCTACAGAAGACTCTTTGGAATATCTTACAAAGACCACATCACAAACGAAGAGGTAAAATCATGTGTACAGAGTGCAATCGGACCATACGTCGACCTACTAACGGCAGTCAAAAGACGGAAACTGGAATGGTACGGCCATGTCACAAAATCAACAGGACTTGCCAAGGCGATCCTGCAAGGCACAGTGAACGGAGCCAGAAAGAGAGGGAGACAGAAAAAGATATGGGAGGGCAACATAAAGGATTGGACAGGCCTAAAAACATACGAGCTATTGAGAACAGCGGAGAACAGAGAGGAATGGAGAAAACTGACTGTCAAATCCTCAGCGGTGCCCCAACGGACAAAGGTCTAAGGGATTGGAAGTGGAAGTGGAAGTGGAAATCGCATTTTCTCGACGAGCTGAGCACGTTTCCTTAATTGTGCCCCTCCCGTCACTCTGGTTAGGTTGGCATAATAAAAAGTGCTTTTGGCGGCTAGAGAGTGCCGAGTTGACCACTGCGCATGAAGAAATGACCATCTGCAGCGTTTGGTTAAGGTTTTAGGTGCATTTTTAATGTTATTGCTTAAATCGCATTTTCTCGACGAGCTGAGCACGGTTTCTGAAATGTGCTCCTCCCGTCGCTCTGGTTGGGTGCGCACAGTAAAAAGAGCTCCTGGCAGCTAGGGAGTGCCGCGTTGACCACTGCGCACGAAGAAATAAGCACCTGCAACGTTTGGTTTAGGTTTTAGGAGCATTTTTAATTTTATTGCTTAAATCGCATTTTCTCGACGAGCTGAGCACGTTTTCTGAAATGTGCTCCTCCCGTCGCTCTGGTTGGGTGCGCACAGTAAAAAGAGCTCCTGGCAGCTAGGGAGTGCCGCGTTGACCACTGCGCACGAAGAAATAACCACCTGCAACGTTTGGTTTAGGTTTTAGGTGCATTTTTAATTTTATTGCTTAAATCGCATTCTCTCGACGAGCTGAGCACGTTTTCTGAAATGTGCTCCTCCCGTCGCTCTGGTTGTGCGCGCATAGTAAAAAGTGCTCCTGGCAGCTAGAGAGTGCCGCGTTGACCACTGCACATGAAGAAATAACCACCTGCAACGTTTGGTTTAGGTTTTAGGTGCATTTTTAATTTTATTGCTTAAATCGCATTTCTCGACGAGCTGAGCACGTTTTCTGAAATGTGCTCCTCCCGTCACTCTGGTTGGGTGTGCATAGTAAAAAGTGCTCTTGGCAGATAGAGAGTGCCGCGTTGACCACTGCGCATAAAAAAATAACCACCTGCAACGTTTGGTTTAGGTTTTAGGTGCATTTTTAATTTTATTGCTTAAATCGCATTTTCTCGACGAGCTGAGTACGTTTTCTGAAATGTGCTCCTTCCGTCACTCTGGTTGGGTGCGCACAGTAAAAAGTGCTCCTCGCAGCTAGGGAGTGCCGCGTTGACCACTGCACATGAAGAAATAAGCACCTGCAACGTTTGGTTTAGGTTTTAGGTGCATTTTTAATTTTATTGCTTAAATCGCATTTTCTCGACGAGCTGAGCACGTTTTCTGAAATGTGCTCCTCCCGTCACTCTGGTTGGGTGCGCACAGTAAAAAGTGCTCCTGGCAGCTAGGGAGTGCCGCGTTGACCACTGCGCATGAAGAAATAAGCACCTGCAACGTTTGGTTTAGATTTTAGGTTCATTTTTAATTTTATTGCTTAAATCGCATTTTCTCGACGAGCTGAGCACGTTTTCTGAAATGTGCTCCTCCCGTCGCTCTGGTTGGGTGCGCACAGTAAAAAGAGCTCCTGGCAGCTAGGGAGTGCCGCGTTGACCACTGCGCACGAAGAAATAAGCACCTGCAACGTTTGGTTTAGGTTTTAGGTGCATTTTTAATTTTATTGCTTAAATCGCATTTTCTCGACGAGCTGAGCACGTTTTCTGAAATGTGCTCCTCCCGTCACTCTGGTTGGGTGTGCACAGTAAAAAGTGCTCCTGGCAGCTAGGGAGTGCCGCGTTGACCACTGCGCATGAAGAAATAAGCACCTGCAACGTTTGGTTTAGGTTTTAGGTGCATTTTTAATTTTATTGCTTAAATCGCATTTTCTCGACGAGCTGAGCACGTTTTCTGAAATGTGCTCCTCCCGTCACTCTGGTTGGGTGTGCATAGTAAAAAGTGCTCTTGGCAGCTAGAGAGTGCCGAGTTGACCACTGCGCATAAAGAAATAACCACCTGCAACGTTTGGTTCAGGTTTTAGGTGCATTTTTAATTTTATTGCTTAAATCGCATTCTCTCGACGAGCTGAGCACGTTTTCTGAAATGTGCTCCTCCCGTCGCTCTGGTTGGGTGTGCACAGTAAAAAGAGCTCCTGGCAGCTAGGGAGTGCCGCGTTGACCACTGCGCACGAAGAAATAAGCACCTGCAACGTTTGGTTTAGGTTTTAGGTGCATTTTTAATTTTATTGCTTAAATTGCATTTTCTCGACGAGCTGAGCACGTTTTCTGAAATGTGCTCCTCCCGTCACGCTGGTTGGGTGCGCACAGTAAAAAGTGCTCCTGGCAGCTAGGGAGTGCCGCGTTGACCACTGCGCATGAAGAAATAAGCACCTGCAACGTTTGGTTTAGATTTTAGGTTCATTTTTAATTTTATTGCTTAAATCGCATTTTCTCGACGAGCTGAGCACGTTTTCTGAAATGTGCTCCTCCCGTCGCTCTGGTTGGGTGTGCACAGTAAAAAGAGCTCCTGGCAGTTAGGGAGTGCCGCGTTGACCACTGCGCACGAAGAAATAAGCACCTGCAACGTTTGGTTTAGGTTTTAGGTGCATTTTTAATTTTATTGCTTAAATCGCATTTTCTCGACGAGCTGAGCACGTTTTCTGAAATGTGCTCCTCCCGTCACTCTGGTTGGGTGCGCACAGTAAAAAGTGCTCCTGGCAGCTAGGGAGTGCCGCGTTGACCACTGCGCATGAAGAAATAAGCACCTGCAACGTTTGGTTTAGGTTTTAGGTGCATTTTTAATTTTATTGCTTAAATCGCATTTTCTCGACGAGCTGAGCACGTTTTCTGAAATGTGCTCCTCCCGTCGCTCTGGTTGGGTGCGCGTAGTAAAAAGTGCTCCTGGCAGCTAGGGAGTGCCGCGTTGACCACTGCGCACGAAGAAATAAGCACCTGCAACGTTTGGTTTAGGTTTTAGGTGCATTTTTAATTTTATTGCTTAAATCGCATTTTCTCGACGAGCTGAGCACGTTTTCTGAAATGTGCTCCTCCCGTCACTCTGGTTGGGTGTGCATAGTAAAAAGTGCTCTTGGCAGCTAGAGAGTGCCGCGTTGACCACTGCGCTTGAAGAAATAAGCACCTGCAACGTTTGGTTTAGGTTTTAGGTGCATTTTTAATTTTATTGCATAAATCGCATTTTCTCGACGAGCTGAGCACGTTTTCTGAAATGTGCTCCTCCCGTCGCTCTGGTTGTGAGCGCATAGTAAAAAGTGCTCCTGGCAGCTAGAGAGTGCCGCGTTGACCACTGCACATGAAGAAATAAGCACCTGCAACGTTTGGTTTAGGTTTTAGGTGCATTTTTAATTTTATTGCTTAAATCGCATTTTCTCGACGAGCTGAGTACGTTTTCTGAAATGTGCTCCTCCCGTCACTCTGGTTGGGTGCGCATAGTAAAAAGTGCTCTTGGCAGCTAGAGAGTGCCACGTTGACCACTGCGCATGAAGAAATAACCACCTGCAACGTTTGGTTTAGGTTTTGGGTGAATTTTTAATTTTATTGCTTAAATCGCATTTTCTCGACGAGCTGAGCACGTTTTCTGAAATGTGCTCCTCCCGTCACTCTGGTTGGGTGTGCATAGTAAAAAGTGCTCTTGACAGCTAGAGAGTGCCGCGTTGACCACTGCGCATGAAGAAATAACCACCTGCAACGTTTGGTTTAGGTTTTAGGTGCATTTTTAATTTAATTGCTTAAATCGCATTTTCTCGACGAGCTGAGCACGTTTTATGAAATGTGCTCCTCCCGTCGCTCTGGTTGGGTGCGCACAGTAAAAAGAGCTCCTGGCAGCTAGGGAGTGCCGCGTTGACCACTGCGCACGAAGAAATAAGCACCTGCAACGTTTGGTTTAGGTTTTAGGAGCATTTTTAATTTTATTGCTTAAATCGCATTTTCTCGACGAGCTGAGCACGTTTTCTGAAATGTGCTCCTCCCGTCGCTCTGGTTGGGTGCGCACAGTAAAAAGAGCTCCTGGCAGCTAGGGAGTGCCGCGTTGACCACTGCGCACGAAGAAATAACCACCTGCAACGTTTGGTTTAGGTTTTAGGTGCATTTTTAATTTTATTGCTTAAATCGCATTCTCTCGACGAGCTGAGTACGTTTTCTGAAATGTGCTCCTTCCGTCACTCTGGTTGGGTGCGCACAGTAAAAAGTGCTCCTCGCAGCTAGGGAGTGCCGCGTTGACCACTGCACATGAAGAAATAAGCACCTGCAACGTTTGGTTTAGGTTTTAGGTGCATTTTTAATTTTATTGCTTAAATCGCATTTTCTCGACGAGCTGAGCACGTTTTCTGAAATGTGCTCCTCCCGTCACTCTGGTTGGGTGCGCACAGTAAAAAGTGCTCCTGGCAGCTAGGGAGTGCCGCGTTGACCACTGCGCATGAAGAAATAAGCACCTGCAACGTTTGGTTTAGATTTTAGGTTCATTTTTAATTTTATTGCTTAAATCGCATTTTCTCGACGAGCTGAGCACGTTTTCTGAAATGTGCTCCTCCCGTCGCTCTGGTTGGGTGCGCACAGTAAAAAGAGCTCCTGGCAGCTAGGGAGTGCCGCGTTGACCACTGCGCACGAAGAAATAAGCACCTGCAACGTTTGGTTTAGGTTTTAGGTGCATTTTTAATTTTATTGCTTAAATCGCATTTTCTCGACGAGCTGAGCACGTTTTCTGAAATGTGCTCCTCCCGTCACTCTGGTTGGGTGTGCACAGTAAAAAGTGCTCCTGGCAGCTAGGGAGTGCCGCGTTGACCACTGCGCATGAAGAAATAAGCACCTGCAACGTTTGGTTTAGGTTTTAGGTGCATTTTTAATTTTATTGCTTAAATCGCATTTTCTCGACGAGCTGAGCACGTTTTCTGAAATGTGCTCCTCCCGTCACTCTGGTTGGGTGTGCATAGTAAAAAGTGCTCCTGGCAGCTAGAGAGTGCCGCGTTGACCACTGCGCATGAAGAAATAAGCACCTGCAACGTTTGGTTTAGGTTTTAGGTGCATTTTTAATTTTATTGCTTAAATCGCATTTTCTCGACGAGCTGAGTACGTTTTCTGAAATGTGCTCCTCCCGTCACTCTGGTTGGGTGCGCATAGTAAAAAGTGCTCTTGGCAGCTAGAGAGTGCCACGTTGACCACTGCGCATGAAGAAATAACCACCTGCAACGTTTGGTTTAGGTTTTGGGTGAATTTTTAATTTTATTGCTTAAATCGCATTTTCTCGACGAGCTGAGCACGTTTTCTGAAATGTGCTCCTCCCGTCACTCTGGTTGGGTGTGCATAGTAAAAAGTGCTTTGACAGCTAGAGAGTGCCGTGTTGACCACTGCGCATGAAGAAATAACCACCTGCAACGTTTGGTTTAGGTTTTAGGTGCATTTTTAATTTAATTGCTTAAATCGCATTTTCTCGACGAGCTGAGCACGTTTTATGAAATGTGCTCCTCCCGTCACTCTGGTTGTGTGCACACAGTAAAAATTGCTCTTGGCAGCTGGAGAGTGCCGCGTTGACCACTGCTTATGAAGAAATAAGCACCTGCAACGTTTGGTTTAGATTTTAGGTTCATTTTTAATTTTATTGCTTAAATCGCATTTTCTCGACGAGCTGAGCACGTTTTCTGAAATGTGCTCCTCCCGTCGCTCTGGTTGGGCGCGCACAGTAAAAAGAGCTCCTGACAGCTAGGGAGTGCCGCGTTGACCACTGCGCACGAAGAAATAAGCACCTGCAACGTTTGGTTTAGGTTTTAGGTGAATTTTTAATTTTATTGCTTAAATCGCATTCTCTCGACGAGCTGAGCACGTTTTCTGAAATGTGCTCCTCCCGTCGCTCTGGTTGGGTGCGCGTAGTAAAAAGTGCTCCTGGCAGCTAGAGAGTGCCGCGTTGACCACTGCGCATGAAGAAATAAGCACCTGCAACGTTTGGTTTAGGTTTTAGGTGCATTTTTAATTTTATTGCTTAAATCGCATTTTCTCGACGAGCCGAGCACGTTTTCTGAAATGTGCTCCTCCCGTCGCTCTGGTTGTGCGCGCATAGTAAAAAGTGCTCCTGGCAGCTAGAGAGTGCCGCGTTGACCACTGCGCATGAAGAAATAAGCACCTGCAACGTTTGGTATAGGTTTTAGGTGCATTTTTAATTTTATTGCTTAAATCGCATTTTCTCGACGAGCTGAGAACGTTTTCTGAAATGTGTTCCTCCCGTCGCTCTGGTTGTGCGCGCATAGTAAAAAGTGCTCCTGGCAGCTAGGGAGTGCCGCGTTGAC
Organism: Syngnathus floridae; assembly: GCF_059516105.1. Taxonomy (NCBI): domain Eukaryota; kingdom Metazoa; phylum Chordata; class Actinopteri; order Syngnathiformes; family Syngnathidae; genus Syngnathus; species Syngnathus floridae. The sequence continues at coordinate 2,375,038 of NC_142423.1, read as the reverse complement.
CACTGCGCACGAAGAAATAAGCACCTGCAACGTTTGGTTTATGTTTTAGGTGCATTTTTAATTTTATTGCTTAAATCGCATTTTCTCGACGAGCTGAGCACGTTTTCTGAAATGTGCTCCTCCCGTCACTCTGGTTGGGTGCACATAGTAAAAAGAGCTCCTGGCAGCTAGGGAGTGCCGCGTTGACCACTGCGCACGAAGAAATAAGCACCTGCAACGTTTGGTTTAGGTTTTAGGTGCATTTTTAATTTTATTGCTTAAATCGCATTTTCTAGACAAGCTGAGCACGTTTTCTGAAATGTGCTCCTCCCGTCGCTCTGGTTGGGTGCGCACAGTAAAAAGAGCTCCTGGCAGCTAGGGAGTGCCGCGTTGACCACTGCGCACGAAGAAATAAGCACCTGCAACGTTTGGTTCAGGTTTTAGGTGCATTTTTAATTTTATTGCTTAAATCGAATTTTATCGACGAGCTGAGCACGTTTTCTGAAATGTGCTCCTCCCGTCACTCTGGTTGGGTGCGCATAGTAAAAAGTGCTCTTGACAGCTAGAGAGTGCCGCGTTGACCACTGCGCATGAAGAAATAACCGCCTGCAACGTTTGGTTTAGGTTTTAGGTGCATTTTTAATTTTATTGCTTAAATCGCATTTTCTCGACGAGCTGAGCACGTTTTCTGAAATGTGCTCCTCCCGTCACTCTGGTTGGGTGCGCACAGTAAAAAGTGCTCCTGGCAGCTAGGGAGTGCCGCGTTGACCACTGCGCACGAAGAAATAAGCACCTGCAACGTTTGGTTTAGGTTTTAGGTGCATTTTTAATTTTATTGCTTAAATCGCATTCTCTCGACGAGCTGAGCACGTTTTCTGAAATGTGCTCCTCCTGTCGCTCTGGTTGGGTGCGCACAGTAAAAAGAGCTCCTGGCAGCTAGGGAGTGCCGCGTTGACCACTGCGCATGAAGAAATAAGATCCTGCAACGTTTGGTTTAGGTTTTAGGTACATTTTTAATTTTATTGCTTAAATTAAATTTTCTCGACGAGCTGAGCACGTTTTCTGAAATGTGCTCCTCCCGTCACTCTGGTTGGGTGCGCATAATAAAAAGTGCTCTTGGCAGCTAGAGAGTGCCGCGTTGACCACTGCGCTGGAAGAAATAAGCACCTGCAACGTTTGGTTTAGGTTTTAGGTGCATTTTTAATTTTATTGCTTAAATCGCATTCTCTCGACGAGCTGAGCACGTTTTCTGAAATGTGCTCCTCCCGTCGCTCTGGTTGGGTGCGCGTAGTAAAAAGTGCTCCTGGCAGCTAGAGAGTGCCGCGTTGACCACTGCGCATGAAGCAATAAGCACCTGCAACGTTTGGTTTAGGTTTTAGGTGCATTTTTAATTTTATTGCTTAAATTGCATTTTCTCGACGAGCTGAGCACGTTTTCTGAAATGTGCTCCTCCCGTCACTCTGGTTGGGTGCGCATGATAAAAAGTACTCTTGGCAGCTAGAGAGTGCCGCGTTGACCACTGCGCTTGAAGAAATAAGCACCTGCAACGTTTGGTTTAGGTTTTAGGTGCATTTTTAATTTTATTGCTTAAATCGCATTTTCTCGACGAGCCGAGCACGTTTTCTGAAATGTGCTCCTCCCGTCGCTCTGGTTGTGCGCGCACAGTAAAAAGAGCTCCTGACAGCTAGGGAGTGCCGCGTTGACCACTGCGCACGAAGAAATAAGCACCTGCAACGTTTGGTTTAGGTTTTAGGTGAATTTTTAATTTTATTGCTTAAATCGCATTCTCTCGACGAGCTGAGCACGTTTTCTGAAATGTGCTCCTCCCGTCGCTCTGGTTGGGTGCGCGTAGTAAAAAGTGCTCCTGGCAGCTAGAGAGTGCCGCGTTGACCACTGCGCATGAAGAAATAAGCACCTGCAACGTTTGGTTTAGGTTTTAGGTGCATTTTTAATTTTATTGCTTAAATCGCATTTTCTCGACGAGCCGAGCACGTTTTCTGAAATGTGCTCCTCCCGTCGCTCTGGTTGTGTGCGCATAGTAAAAAGTGCTCCTGGCAGCTAGAGAGTGCCGCGTTGACCACTGCGCATGAAGAAATAAGCACCTGCAACGTTTGGTATAGGTTTTAGGTGCATTTTTAATTTTATTGCTTAAATCGCATTTTCTCGACGAGCTGAGAACGTTTTCTGAAATGTGTTCCTCCCGTCGCTCTGGTTGTGCGCGCATAGTAAAAAGTGCTCCTGGCAGCTAGGGAGTGCCGCGTTGACCACTGCGCACGAAGAAATAAGCACCTGCAACGTTTGGTTTATGTTTTAGGTGCATTTTTAATTTTATTGCTTAAATCGCATTTTCTCGACGAGCTGAGCACGTTTTCTGAAATGTGCTCCTCCCGTCACTCTGGTTGGGTGCACATAGTAAAAAGAGCTCCTGGCAGCTAGGGAGTGCCGCGTTGACCACTGCGCACGAAGAAATAAGCACCTGCAACGTTTGGTTTAGGTTTTAGGTGCATTTTTAATTTTATTGCTTAAATCGCATTTTCTCGACAAGCTGAGCACGTTTTCTGAAATGTGCTCCTCCCGTCGCTCTGGTTGGGTGCGCACAGTAAAAAGAGCTCCTGGCAGCTAGGGAGTGCCGCGTTGACCACTGCGCACGAAGAAATAAGCACCTGCAACGTTTGGTTCAGGTTTTAGGTGCATTTTTAATTTTATTGCTTAAATCGCATTTTATCGACGAGCTGAGCACGTTTTCTGAAATGTGCTCCTCCCGTCACTCTGGTTGGGTGCGCATAGTAAAAAGTGCTCTTGACAGCTAGAGAGTGCCGCGTTGACCACTGCGCATGAAGAAATAACCGCCTGCAACGTTTGGTTTAGGTTTTAGGTGCATTTTTAATTTTATTGCTTAAATCGCATTTTCTCGACGAGCTGAGCACGTTTTCTGAAATGTGCTCCTCCCGTCACTCTGGTTGGGTGCGCACAGTAAAAAGTGCTCCTGGCAGCTAGGGAGTGCCGCGTTGACCACTGCGCATGAAGAAATAAGCACCTGCAACGTTTGGTTTAGATTTTAGGTTCATTTTTAATTGTATTGCTTAAATCGCATTTTCTCGACGAGCTGAGCACGTTTTCTGAAATGTGCTCCTCCCGTCGCTCTGGTTGGGTGCGCACAGTAAAAAGAGCTCCTGGCAGCTAGGGAGTGCCGCGTTGACCACTGCGCACGAAGAAATAAGCACCTGCAACGTTTGGTTTAGGTTTTAGGTGCATTTTTAATTTTATTGCTTAAATCGCATTCTCTCGACGAGCTGAGCACGTTTTCTGAAATGTGCTCCTCCTGTCGCTCTGGTTGGGTGCGCGTAGTAAAAAGTGCTCCTGGCAGCTAGAGAGTGCCGCGTTGACCACTGCGCATGAAGAAATAAGATCCTGCAACGTTTGGTTTAGGTTTTAGGTACATTTTTAATTTTATTGCTTAAATTAAATTTTCTCGACGAGCTGAGCACGTTTTCTGAAATGTGCTCCTCCCGTCACTCTGGTTGGGTGCGCATAATAAAAAGTGCTCTTGGCAGCTAGAGAGTGCCGCGTTGACCACTGCGCTTGAAGAAATAAGCACCTGCAACGTTTGGTTTAGGTTTTAGGTGCATTTTTAATTTTATTGCTTAAATCGCATTCTCTCGACGAGCTGAGCACGTTTTCTGAAATGTGCTCCTCCCGTCGCTCTGGTTGGGTGCGCGTAGTAAAAAGTGCTCCTGGCAGCTAGAGAGTGCCGCGTTGACCACTGCGCATGAAGCAATAAGCACCTGCAACGTTTGGTTTAGGTTTTAGGTGCATTTTTAATTTTATTGCTTAAATTGCATTTTCTCGACGAGCTGAGCACGTTTTCTGAAATGTGCTCCTCCCGTCACTCTGGTTGGGTGCGCATGATAAAAAGTACTCTTGGCAGCTAGAGAGTGCCGCGTTGACCACTGCGCTTGAAGAAATAAGCACCTGCAACGTTTGGTTTAGGTTTTAGGTGCATTTTTAATTTTATTGCTTAAATCGCATTTTCTCGACGAGCCGAGCACGTTTTCTGAAATGTGCTCCTCCCGTCGCTCTGGTTGTGCGCGCATAGTAAAAATTGCTCCTGGCAGCTAGAGAGTGCCGCGTTGACCACTGCGCATGAAGAAATAAGCACCTGCAACGTTTGGTTTAGGTTTTAGGTGCATTTTTAATTTTATTGCTTAAATTGCATTTTCTCGACGAGCTTAGCACGTTTTCTGAAATGTGCTCCTCCCGACGCTCTGGTTGGGTGCGCACAGTAAAAAGAGCTCCTGGCAGCTAGGGAGTGCCGCGTTGACCACTGCGCACGAAGAAATAAGCACCTGCAACGTTTGGTTTAGGTTTTAGGTGCATTTTTAATTTTATTGCTTAAATCGCATTCTCTCGACAAGCTGAGCACGTTTTCTGAAATGTGCTTCTCCCGTCGCTCTGGTTGGGTGCTCATAATAAAAAGTGCTCTTGGCAGCTAGAGAGTGCCGCGTTGACCACTGCGCTTGAAGAAATAAGCACCTGCAACGTTTGGTTTAGGTTTTAGGTGCATTTTTAATTTTTTTGCTTAAATCGCATTTTCTCGACGAGCCGAGCACGTTTTCTGAAATGTGCTCCTCCCGTCGCTCTGGTTGTGCGCGCATAGTAAAAAGTGCTCCTGGCAGCTCGAGAGTGCCGCGTTGACCACTGCGCATGAAGAAATAAGCACCTGCAACGTTTGGTTTAGGGTTTAGGTGCATTTTTAATTTTATTGCTTAAATTGCATTTTCTCGACGAGCTGAGTACGTTTTCTGAAATGTGCTCCTTCCGTCACTCTGGTTGGGTGCGCACAGTGAAAAGTGCTCCTGGCAGCAAGGGAGTGCCGCGTTGACCACTGCGCATGAAGAAATAACCACCTGCAACGTTTGGTTTAGGTTTTAGGTGCATTTTTAATTTTATTGCTTAAATCGCATTTTCTCGACGAGCTGAGCACGTTTTCTCAAATGTGCTCCTCCCGTCACTCTGGTTGGGTGCGCACAGTAAAAAGTGCTCCTGGCAGCTAGGGAGTGCCGCGTTGACCACTGACCATGAAGAAATAAGCACCTGCAACGTTTGGTTTAGGTTTTAGGTGCATTTTTAATTTTATTGATTAAATCGCATTTTCTCGACGAGCTGAGCACGTTTTCTGAAATGTGCTCCTCCCGTCGCTCTGGTTGGGTGCGCACAGTAAAAAGAGCTCCTGGCAGCTAGGGAGTGCCGCGTTGACCACTGCGCACGAAGAAATAAGCACCTGCAACGTTTGCTTTAGGTTTTAGGTGCATTTTTAATTTTATTGCTTAAATCGCATTCTCTCGACGAGCTGAGCACGTTTTCTGAAATGTGCTCCTCCCGTCGCTCTGGTTGGGTGCGCGTAGTAAAAAGGCCTCCTGGCAGCTAGAGAGTCCCGCGTTGACCACTGCGCATGAAGAAAAAAGCACCTGCAACGTTTGGTTTAGGTTTTAGGTGCATTTTTAATTTTATTGCTTAAATCGCATTTTCTCGACGAGCTGAGCACGTTTTCTGAAATGTGCTCCTCCCGTCACTCTGGTTGGGTGCGCATAGTAAAAAGTGCTCTTGGCAGCTAGAGAGTGCCGCGTTGACCACTGCGCATGAAGAAATAAGCACCTGCAACGTTTTGTTTAGGTTTTAAGTACATTTTTTATTTTATTGCTTAAATCACATTTTCTCGACGAGCTGAGCACGTTTTCTGAAATGTGCTCCTCCCGTCGCTCTGGTTGGGTGCGCACAGTAAAAAGAGCTCCTGGCAGCTAGGGAGTGCCGCGTTGACCACTGCGCACGAAGAAATAAGCACCTGCAACGTTTGGTTTAGGTTTTAGGTGCATTTTTAATTTTATTGCTTAAATCGCATTTTCTCGACGAGCTGAGCACGTTTTCTGAAATGTGCTCCTCCCGTCACTCTGGTTGGGCGCGCATAGTAAAAAGTGCTCTTGGCAGCTAGAGAGTGCCGCGTTGACCACTGCGCATGAAGAAATAACCACCTGCAACGTTTGTTTTAGGGTTTAGGTGCATTTTTAATTTTATTGCTTAAATCGCATTTTCTCGACGAGCTGAGCACGTTTTCTGAAATGTGCTCCTCCCGTCACTCTGGTTGGGTGTGCATAGTAAAAAGTGCTCTTGGCAGCTAGAGAGTGCCGAGTTGACCACTGCGCATAAAGAAATAACCACCTGCAACGTTTGGTTCAGGTTTTAGGTGCATTTTTAATTTTATTGCTTAAATCGCATTTTCTCGACGAGCTGAGAACGTTTTCTGAAATGTGCTCCTCCCGTCGCTCTGGTTGGGTGCGCACAGTAAAAAGAGGTCCTGGCAGCTAGGGAGTGCCGCGTTGACCACTGCGCACGAAGAAATAAGCACCTGCAACGTTTGGTTTAGGTTTGAGATGCATTTTTAATTTTATTGCTTAAATTGCATGCTCTCGACGAGCTGAGCACGTTTTCTGAAATGTGCTCCTCCAGTCACTCTGGTTGGGTGCGCATAGTAAAAAGTGCTCTTGGCAGCTAGAGAGTGCCGCGTTGACCACTGCGCATGAAGAAATAAGCACCTGCAACGTTTTGTTTAGGTTTTAGGTGCATTTTTAATTTTATTGCTTAAATTGCATTTTCTCGACGAGCTGAGCACGTTTTCTGAAATGTGCTCCTCCCGTCGCTCTGGTTGGGTGCGCACAGTAAAAAGAGCTCCTGGCAGCTAGGGAGTGCCGCGTTGACCACTGCGCACGAAGAAATTAGCACCTGCAACGTTTGGTTTAGGTTTTAGGTGCATTTTTAATTTTATTGCTTAAATCGCATTCTCTCGACGAGCTGAGCACGTTTTCTGAAATTTGCTTCCCCATCGTTCTGGTTGGGTGCGCATAATAAAAAGTGCTCTTGGCAGCTAGAGAGTGCCGCGTTGACCACTGCGCTTGAAGAAATAAGCACCTGCAACGTTTGGTTTAGGTTTTAGGTGCATTTTTAATTTTTTTGCTTAAATCGCATTTTCTCGACGAGCCGAGCACGTTTTCTGAAATGTGCTCCTCCCGTCGCTCTGGTTGTGCGCGCATAGTAAAAAGTGCTCCTGGCAGCTAGAGAGTGCCGCGTTGACCACTGCGCATGAAGAAATAAGCACCTGCAACGTTTGGTTTAAGGTTTAGGTGCATTTTTAATTTTATTGCTTAAATTGCATTTTCTCGACGAGCTGAGTACGTTTTCTGAAATGTGCTCCTTCCGTCACTCTGGTTGGGTGCGCACAGTAAAAAGTGCTCCTGGCAGCTAGGGAGTGCCGCGTTGACCACTGCGCATGAAGAAATAACCACCTGCAACGTTTGGTTTAGGTTTTAGGTGCATTTTTAATTTTATTGCTTAAATCGCATTTTCTCGACGAGCTGAGCACGTTTTCTCAAATGTGCTCCTCCCGTCACTCTGGTTGGGTGCGCACAGTAAAAAGTGCTCCTGGCAGCTAGGGAGTGCCGCGTTGACCACTGACCATGAAGAAATAAGCACCTGCAACGTTTGGTTTAGGTTTTAGGTGCATTTTTAATTTTATTGCTTAAATCGCATTTTCTCGACGAGCTGAGCACGTTTTCTGAAATGTGCTCCTCCCGTCGCTCTGGTTGGGTGCGCACAGTAAAAAGAGCTCCTGGCAGCTAGGGAGTGCCGCGTTGACCACTGCGCACGAAGAAATAAGCACCTGCAACGTTTGCTTTAGGTTTTAGGTGCATTTCTAATTTTATTGCTTAAATCGCATTCTCTCGACGAGCTGAGCACGTTTTCTGAAATAAACTCCTCCCGTCGCTCTGGTTGGGTGCGCGTAGTAAAAAGGCCTCCTGGCAGCTAGAGAGTCCCGCGTTGACCACTGCGCATGAAGAAAAAAGCACCTGCAACGTTTGGTTTAGGTTTTAGGTGCATTTTTAATTTTATTGCTTAAATCGCATTTTCTCGACGAGCTGAGCACGTTTTCTGAAATGTGCTCCTCCCGTCACTCTGGTTGGGTGCGCATAGTAAAAAGAGCTCCTGGCAGCTAGGGAGTGCCGCGTTGACCACTGCGCACGAAGAAATAAGCACCTGCAACGTTTGGTTTAGGTTTTAGGTGCATTTTTAATTTTATTGCTTAAATCGCATTTTCTCGACGAGCTGAGCACGTTTTCTGAAATGTGCTCCTCCCGTCACTCTGGTTGGGCGCGCATAGTAAAAAGTGCTCTTGGCAGCTAGAGAGTGCCGCGTTGACCACTGTACATGAAGAAATAACCACCTGCATTGTTTGGTTTAGGTTTTAGGTGCATTTTTAATTTTATTGCTTAAATCGCAATTCTCGACGAGCTGAGCACGTTTTCTGAAATGTGCTCCTCCCGTCACTCTGGTTGGGTGTGCATAGTAAAAAGTGCTCTTGGCAGATAGAGAGTGCCGAGTTGACCACTGCGCATAAAGAAATAACCACCTGCAACATTTGGTTTAGGTTTTAGGTGCATTTTTAATTTTATTGCTTAAATCGCATTTTCTCGACGAGCTGAGTACGTTTTCTGAAATGTGCTCCTTCCGTCACTCTGGTTGGGTGCGCACAGTAAAAAGTGCTCCTGGCAGCTAGGGAGTGCCGCGTTGACCACTGCACATGAAGAAATAAGCACCTGCAACGTTTGGTTTAGGTTTTAGGTGCAATTTTAATTTTATTGCTTAAATCGCATTTTCTCGACGAGCTGAGCACGTTTTCTGAAATGTGCTCCTCCCGTCACTCTGGTTGGGTGCGCACAGTAAAAAGTGCTCCTGGCAGCTAGGGAGTGCCGCGTTGACCACTGCGCATGAAGAAATAAGCACCTGCAACGTTTGGTTTAGATTTTAGGTTCATTTTTAATTTTATTGCTTAAATCGCATTTTCTCGACGAGCTGAGCACGTTTTCTGAAATGTGCTCCGCCCGTCACTCTGGTTGGGTGCGCACAGTAAAAAGTGCTCCTGGCAGCTAGGGAGTGCCGCGTTGACCACTGCGCATGAAGAAATAACCACCTGCAACGTTTGGTTTAGGTTTTGGGTGCATTTTTAATTTTATTGCTTAATCGCATTTTCTCGACGAGCTGAGCACGTTTTCTGAAATGTGCTCCTCCCGTCACTCTGGTTGGGTGTGCATAGTAAAAAGTGCTCTTGACAGCTAGAGAGTGCCGCGTTGACCACTGCGCATGAAGAAATAACCACCTGCAACGTTTGTTTTAGGGTTTAGGTGCATTTTTAATTTTATTGCTTAAATCGCATTTTCTCGACGAGCTGAGCACGTTTTCTGAAATGTGCTCCTCCCGTCACTCTGGTTGGGTGTGCATAGTAAAAAGTGCTCTTGGCAGCTAGAGAGTGCCGAGTTGACTACTGCGCATAAAGAAATAACCACCTGCAACGTTTGGTTCAGGTTTTAGGTGCATTTTTAATTTTATTGCTTAAATCGCATTTTCTCGACGAGCTGAGAACGTTTTCTGAAATGTGCTCCTCCCGTCGCTCTGGTTGGGTGCGCACAGTAAAAAGAGGTCCTGGCAGCTAGGGAGTGCCGCGTTGACCACTGCGCACGAAGAAATAAGCACCTGCAACGTTTGGTTCAGGTTTGAGATGCATTTTTAATTTTATTGCTTAAATTGCATGCTCTCGACGAGCTGAGCACGTTTTCTGAAATGTGCTCCTCCAGTCACTCTGGTTGGGTGCGCATAGTAAAAAGTGCTCTTGGCAGCTAGAGAGTGCCGCGTTGACCACTGCGCATGAAGAAATAAGCACCTGCAACGTTTTGTTTAGGTTTTAGGTGCATTTTTAATTTTATTGCTTAAATTGCATTTTCTCGACGAGCTGAGCACGTTTTCTGAAATGTGCTCCTCCCGTCGCTCTGGTTGGGTGCGCACAGTAAAAAGAGCTCCTGGCAGCTAGGGAGTGCCGCGTTGACCACTGCGCACGAAGAAATTAGCACCTGCAACGTTTGGTTTAGGTTTTAGGTGCATTTTTAATTTTATTGCTTAAATCGCATTCTCTCGACGAGCTGAGCACGTTTTCTGAAATTTGCTTCCCCGTCGCTCTGGTTGGGTGCGCATAATAAAAAGTGCTCTTGGCAGCTAGAGAGTGCCGCGTTGACCACTGCGCTTGAAGAAATAAGCACCTGCAACGTTTGGTTTAGGTTTTAGGTGCATTTTTAATTTTTTTGCTTAAATCGCATTTTCTCGACGAGCCGAGCACGTTTTCTGAAATGTGCTCCTTCCGTCACTCTGGTTGGGTGCGCACAGTAAAAAGTGCTCCTGGCAGCTAGGGAGTGCCGCGTTGACCACTGCACATGAAGAAATAAGCACCTGCAACGTTTGGTTTAGGTTTTAGGTGCATTTTTAATTTTATTGCTTAAATCGCATTTTCTCGACGAGCTGAGCACGTTTTCTGAAATGTGCTCCTCCCGTCACTCTGGTTGGGTGCGCACAGTAAAAAGTGCTCCTGGCAGCTAGGGAGTGCCGCGTTGACCACTGCGCATGAAGAAATAAGCACCTGCAACGTTTGGTTTAGATTTTAGGTTCATTTTTAATTTTATTGCTTAAATCGCATTTTCTCGACGAGCTGAGCACGTTTTCTCAAATGTGCTCCTCCCGTCACTCTGGTTGTGTGCGCACAGTAAAAAGTGCTCCTGGCAGCTAGGGAGTGCCGCGTTGACCACTGACCATGAAGAAATAAGCACCTGCAACGTTTGGTTTAGGTTTTAGGTGCATTTTTAATTTTATTGCTTAAATCGCATTTTCTCGACGAGCTGAGCACGTTTTCTGAAATGTGCTCCTCCCGTCGCTCTGGTTGGGTGCGCACAGTAAAAAGAGCTCCTGGCAGCTAGGGAGTGCCGCGTTGACCACTGCGCACGAAGAAATAAGCACCTGCAACGTTTGCTTTAGGTTTTAGGTGCATTTTTAATTTTATTGCTTAAATCGCATTCTCTCGACGAGCTGAGCACGTTTTCTGAAATAAACTCCTCCCGTCGCTCTGGTTGGGTGCGCGTAGTAAAAAGGCCTCCTGGCAGCTAGAGAGTCCCGCGTTGACCACTGCGCATGAAGAAAAAAGCACCTGCAACGTTTGGTTTAGGTTTTAGGTGCATTTTTAATTTTATTGCTTAAATCGCATTTTCTCGACGAGCTGAACACGTTTTCTGAAATGTGCTCCTCCCGTCACTCTGGTTGGGTGCGCATAGTAAAAAGAGCTCCTGGCAGCTAGGGAGTGCCGCGTTGACCACTGCGCACGAAGAAATAAGCACCTGCAACGTTTGGTTTAGGTTTTAGGTGCATTTTTAATTTTATTGCTTAAATCGCATTTTCTCGACGAGCTGAGCACGTTTTCTGAAATGTGCTCCTCCCGTCACTCTGGTTGGGCGCGCATAGTAAAAAGTGCTCTTGGCAGCTAGAGAGTGCCGCGTTGACCACTGCACATGAAGAAATAACCACCTGCATTGTTTGGTTTAGGTTTTAGGTGCATTTTTAATTTTATTGCTTAAATCGCAATTCTCGACGAGCTGAGCACGTTTTCTGAAATGTGCTCCTCCCGTCACTCTGGTTGAGTGTGCATAGTAAAAAGTGCTCTTGGCAGATAGAGAGTGCCGAGTTGACCACTGCGCATAAAGAAATAACCACCTGCAACATTTGGTTTAGGTTTTAGGTGCATTTTTAATTTTATTGCTTAAATCGCATTTTCTCGACGAGCTGAAGACGTTTTCTGAAATGTGCTCCTTCCGTCACTCTGGTTGGGTGCGCACAGTAAAAAGTGCTCCTGGCAGCTAGGGAGTGCCGCGTTGACCACTGCACATGAAGAAATAAGCACCTGCAACGTTTGGTTTAGGTTTTAGGTGCATTTTTAATTTTATTGCTTAAATCGCATTTTCTCGACGAGCTGAGCACGTTTTCTGAAATGTGCTCCTCCCGTCACTCTGGTTGGGTGCGCACAGTAAAAAGTGCTCCTGGCAGCTAGGGAGTGCCGCGTTGACCACTGCGCATGAAGAAATAAGCACCTGCAACGTTTGGTTTAGATTTTAGGTTCATTTTTAATTTTATTGCTTAAATCGCATTTTCTCGACGAGCTGAGCACGTTTTCTGAAATGTGCTCCGCCCGTCACTCTGGTTGGGTGCGCACAGTAAAAAGTGCTCCTGGCAGCTAGGGAGTGCCGCGTTGACCACTGCGCATGAAGAAATAACCTCCTGCAACGTTTGGTTTAGGTTTTGGGTGCATTTTTAATTTTATTGCTTAATCGCATTTTCTCGACGAGCTGAGCACGTTTTCTGAAATGTGCTCCTCCCGTCACTCTGGTTGGGTGTGCATAGTAAAAAGTGCTCTTGACAGCTAGAGAGTGCCGCGTTGACCACTGCGCATGAAGAAATAACCACCTGCAACGTTTGTTTTAGGGTTTAGGTGCATTTTTAATTTTATTGCTTAAATCGCATTTTCTCGACGAGCTGAGCACGTTTTCTGAAATGTGCTCCTCCCGTCACTCTGGTTGGGTGTGCATAGTAAAAAGTGCTCTTGGCAGCTAGAGAGTGCCGAGTTGACCACTGCGCATAAAGAAATAACCACCTGCAACGTTTGGTTCAGGTTTTAGGTGCATTTTTAATTTTATTGCTTAAATCGCATTTTCTCGACGAGCTGAGAACGTTTTCTGAAATGTGCTCCTCCCGTCGCTCTGGTTGGGTGCGCACAGTAAAAAGAGGTCCTGGCAGCTAGGGAGTGCCGCGTTGACCACTGCGCACGAAGAAATAAGCACCTGTAACGTTTGGTTTAGGTTTGAGATGCATTTTTAATTTTATTGCTTAAATTGCATGCTCTCGACGAGCTGAGCACGTTTTCTGAAATGTGCTCCTTCAGTCACTCTGGTTGGGTGCGCATAGTAAAAAGTGCTATTGGCAGCTAGAGAGTGCCGCGTTGACCACTGCGCATGAAGAAATAAGCAACTGCAACGTTTTGTTTAGGTTTTAGGTGCATTTTTTATTTTATTGCTTAAATCGCATTCTCTCGACGAGCTGAGCACGTTTTCTGAAATGTGCTCCTCCCGTCGCTCGGGTTGGGTGCGCGTAGTAAAAAGTGCTCCTGGCAGCGCGAGAGTGCCGCGTTGACCACTGCGCATGAAGAAATAAGCACCTGCAACGTTTGGTTTAGATTTTAGGTTCATTTTTAATTTTATTGCTTAAATCGCATTCTCTCGACGAGCTGAGCACGTTTTCTGAAATGTGCTCCTCCCGTCGCTCTGGTTGGGTGCGCATAGTAAAAAGTGCTCCTGGCAGCTAGAGAGTGCCGCGTTGACCACTGCGCATGAAGAAATAAGCACCTGCAACGTTTGGTTTAGGTTTTAGGTGCATTTTTAATTTTATTGCTTAAATCGCATTTTCTCGACGAGCTGAGCACGTTTTCTCAAATGTGCTCCTCCCGTCACTCTGGTTGGGTGCGCACAGTAAAAAGTGCTCCTGGCAGCTAGGGAGTGCCGCGTTGACCACTGCGCATCAAGAAATAAGCACCTGCAACGTTTGGTTTAGGTTTCAGGTGCATTTTTAATTTTATTGCTTAAATCGCATTTTCTCGACAAGCTGAGCACGTTTTCTGAAATGTGCTTCTCCCGTCGCTCTGGTTGGGTGCGCACAGTAAAAAGAGCTCCTGGCAGCTAGGGAGTGCCGCGTTGACCACTGCGAACGAAGAAATAAGCACCTGCAACGTTTGGTTTAGGTTTTAGGTGCATTTTTAATTTTATTGCTTAAATCGCATTTTATCGACGAGCTGAGCACGTTTTCTGAAATGTGCTCCTTCCGTCACTCTGGTTGGGTGCGCATAGTAAAAAGTGCTCTTGGCAGCTAGAGAGTGCCGCGTTGACCACTGTGCATGAAGAAATAAGCACCTGCAACGTTTGGTTTAGGTTTTAGGTGCATTTTTTATTTTATTGCTTAAATCGCATTCTCTCGACGAGCTGAGCACGTTTTCTGAAATGTGCTCCTCCCGTCGCTCTGGTTGGGTGCGCGTAGTAAAAAGTGCTCCTGGCAGCTAGAGAGTGTCGCGTTGACCACTGTGCATGAAGAAATAAGCACCTGCAACGTTTGGTTTAGGTTTTAGGTGCATTTTTACTTTTATTGCTTAAATCGCATTTTCTCGACGAGCTGAGAACGTTTTCTGAAATGTGCTCCTCCCGTCGCTCTGGTTGGGTGCGCACAGTAAAAAGAGCTCCTGGCAGTTAGGGAGTGCCGCGTTGACCACTGCGCACGAAGAAATAAGCACCTGCAACGTTTGGTTTAGGTTTTAGGTGCATTTTTAATTTTATTGCTTAAATCGCATTCTCTCGACGAGCTGAGCACGTTTTCTGAAATGTGCTCCTCCCGTCACTCTGGTTGGGTGCGCATAGTAAAAAGTGCTGTTGGCAGCTAGAGAGTGCCGCGTTGACCACTGCGCATGAAGAAATAAGCACCTGCAACGTTTTGTTTAGGTTTTAGGTGCATTTTTTATTTTATTGCTTAAATCGCATTCTCTCGACGAGCTGAGCACGTTTTCTGAAATGTGCTCCTCCCGTCGCTCTGGTTGGGTGCGCGTAGTAAAAAGTGCTCTTGACAGCTAGAGAGTGCCGCGTTGACCACTGCGCACGAAGAAATAAGCACCTGCAACGTTTGCTTTAGGTTTTAGGTGCATTTTTTATTTTATTGCTTAAATCGCATTCTCTCGACGAGCCGAGCACGTTTTCTGAAATGTGCTCCTCCCGTCGCTCTGGTTGTGCGCGCATAGTAAAAAGTGCTCCTGGCAGCTAGAGAGTGCCGCGTTGACCACTGCTTATGAAGAAATAAGCACCTGCAACGTTTGGTTTAGGTTTTAGGTGCATTTTTAATTTTATTGCTTAAATCGCATTCTCTCGACGAGCTGAGCACGTTTTCTGAAATGTGCTCCTCCCGTCACTCTGGTTGGGTGCGCACAGTAAAAAGTGCTCCTGGCAGCTAGGGAGTGCCGCGTTGACCACTGCGCATGAAGAAATAAGCACCTGCAACGTTTGGTTTAGGTTTTAGGTGCATTTTTAATTTTATTGCTTAAATCGCATTTTCTCGACGAGCTGAGCACGTTTTCTGAAATGTGCTCCTCCCGTCGCTCTGGTTGGGTGTGCACAGTAAAAAGAGCTCCTGGCAGCTAGGGAGTGCCGCGTTGACCACTGCGCACGAAGAAATAAGCACCTGCAACGTTTGGTTTAGGTTTTAGGTGCATTTTTAATTTTATTGCTTAAATCGCATTCTCTCGACGAGCTGAGCACGTTTTCTGAAATGTGCTCCTCCCGTCGCTCTGGTTGGGTGCGCACAGTAAAAAGAGCTCCTTGCAGCTAGGGAGTGCCGCGTTGACCACTGCGCACGAAGAAATAAGCACCTGCAACGTTTTGTTTAGGTTTTAGGTGCATTTTTAATTTTATTGCTTAAATCGCATTCTCTCGACGAGCTGAGCACGTTTTCTGAAATGTGCTCCTCCCGTCACTCTGGTTGGGTGCGCATAGTAAAAAGTGCTCTTGGCAGCTAGAGAGTGCCGCGTTGACCACTGCGCATGAAGAAATAAGCACCTGCAACGTTTTGTTTAGGTTTTAGGTGCATTTTTTATTTTATTGCTTAAATCGCATTCTCTCGACGAGCTGAGCACGTTTTCTGAAATGTGCTCCTCCCGTCGCTCTGGTTGGGTGCGCACAGTAAAAAGAGCTCCTGGCAGCTAGGGAGTGCCGCGTTGACCACTGCGCACGAAGAAATAAGCACCTGCAACGTTTGATTTAGGTTTTAGGTGCATTTTTAATTTTATTGCTTAAATCGCATTTTCTCGACGAGCTGAGCACGTTTTCTGAAATGTGCTCCTCCCGTCACTCTGGTTGGGTGTGCATAGTAAAAAGTGCTCTTGACAGCTAGAGAGTGCCGCGTTGACCACTGCGCACGAACAAATAACCACCTGCAACGTTTGGTTTAGGTTTTAGGTGCATTTTTAATTTTATTGCTTAAATCGCATTTTCTCGACGAGCTGAGCACGTTTTCTGAAATGTGCTCCTCCCGTCACTCTGGTTGGGTGCGCACAGTAAAAAGTGCTCCTGGCAGCTAGGGAGTGCCGCGTTGACCACTGCGCATGAAGAAATAAGCACCTGCAACGTTTGGTTTAGGTTTCAGGTGCATTTTTAATTTTATTGCTTAAATCGCATTTTCTCGACAAGCTGAGCACGTTTTCTGAAATGTGCTCCTCCCGTCGCTCTGGTTGGGTGCGCACAGTAAAAAGAGCTCCTGGCAGCTAGGGAGTGCCGCGTTGACCACTGCGCACGAAGAAATAAGCACCTGCAACGTTTGGTTTAGGTTTTAGGTGCATTTTTAATTTTATTGCTTAAATCGCATTTTATCGACGAGCTGAGCACGTTTTCTGAAATGTGCTCCTCCCGTCACTCTGGTTGGGTGCGCATAGTAAAAAGTGCTCTTGGCAGCTAGAGAGTGCCGCGTTGACCACTGCGCATGAAGAAATAATCACCTGCAACGTTTGGTTTAGGTTTTAGGTGCATTTTTTATTTTATTGCTTAAATGGCATTCTCTCGACGAGCTGAGCACGTTTTCTGAAATGTGCTCCTCCCGTCGCTCTGGTTGGGTGCGCGTAGTAAAAAGTGCTCCTGGCAGCTAGGGAGTGCCGCGTTGACCACTGCGCACGAAGAAATAAGCACCTGCAACGTTTGCTTTAGGTTTTAGGTGCATTTTTAATTTTATTGCTTAAATCGCATTCTCTCGACGAGCTGAGCACGTTTTCTGAAATGTGCTCCTCCCGTCGCTCTGGTTGGGTGCGCGTAGTAAAAAGTCCTCCTGGCAGCTAGAGAGTCCCGCGTTGACCACTGCGCATGAAGAAAAAAGCACCTGCAACGTTTGCTTTAGGTTTTAGGTGCATTTTTAATTTTATTGCTTAAATCGCATTTTCTCGACGAGCTGAGCACGTTTTCTGAAATGTGCTCCTCCCGTCACTCTGGTTGGGTGCGCATAGTAAAAAGTGCTCTTGGCAGCTAGAGAGTGCCGCGTTGACCACTACGCATGAAGAAATAACCACCTGCAACGTTTGGTTTAGGTTTTGGGTGCATTTTTAATTTTATTGCTTAAATCGCATTTTCTCGACGAGCTGAGCACGTTTTCTGAAATGTGCTCCTCCCGTCACTCTGGTTGGGTGTGCATAGTAAAAAGTGCTCTTGACAGCTAAAGAGTGCCGCGTTGACCACTGCGCATGAAGAAATAACCACCTGCAACGTTTGGTTTAGGTTTTAGGTGCATTTTTAATTTTATTGCTTAAATCGCATTTTCTCGACGAGCTGAGCACGTTTTCTGAAATGTGCTCCTCCCGTCACTCTGGTTGGGTGCGCACAGTAAAAAGTGCTCCTGGCAGCTAGGGAGTGCTGCGTTGACCACTGCGCATGAAGAAATAAGCACCTGCAACGTTTGGTTTAGGTTTCAGGTGCATTTTTAATTTTATTGCTTAAATCGCATTTTCTCGACAAGCTGAGCACGTTTTCTGAAATGTGCTCCTCCCGTCGCTCTGGTTGGGTGCGCACAGTAAAAAGAGCTCCTGGCAGCTAGGGAGTGCCGCGTTGACCACTGCGCACGAAGAAATAAGCACCTGCAACGTTTGGTTTAGGTTTTAGGTGCATTTTTAATTTTATTGCTTAAATCGCATTTTATCGACGAGCTGAGCACGTTTTCTGAAATGTGCTCCTCCCGTCACTCTGGTTGGGTGCGCATAGTAAAAAGTGCTCTTGGCAGCTAGAGAGTGCCACGTTGACCACTGCGCATGAAGAAATAAGCACCTGCAACGTTTGGTTTAGGTTTTAGGTGCATTTTTTATTTTATTTCTTAAATCGCATTCTCTCGACGAGCTGAGCACGTTTTCTGAAATGTGCTCCTCCCGTCGATCTGGTTGGGTGCGCGTAGTAAAAAGTGCTCCTGGCAGCTAGAGAGTGCCGCGTTGACCACTGCGCATGAAGAAATAAGCACCTGCAACGTTTGGTTTAGGTTTTAGGTGCATTTTTAATTTTATTGCTTAAATCGCATTTTCTCGACGAGCTGAGCACGTTTTCTGAAATGTGCTCCTCCCGTTACTCTGCTTGGGTGCGCACAGTAAAAAGTGCTCCTGGCAGCTAGGGAGTGCCGCGTTGACCACTGCGCATGAAGAAATAAGCACCTGCAACGTTTGGTTTAGATTTTAGGTTCATTTTTAATTTTATTGCTTAAATCGCATTTTCTCGACGAGCTGAGCACGTTTTCTGAAATGTGCTCCTCCCGTCGCTCTGGTTGGGTGCGCACAGTAAAAAGAGCTCCTGGCAGCTAAGGAGTGCCGCGTTGACCACTGCGCACGAAGAAATAAGCACCTGCAACGTTTGCTTTAGGTTTTAGGTGCATTTTTTATTTTATTGCTTAAATCGCATTCTCTCGACGAGCTGAGCACGTTTTCTGAAATGTGCTCCTCCCGTCGCTCTGGTTGGGTGCGCGTAGTAAAAAGTCCTCCTGGCAGCTAGAGAGTGCCGCGTTGACCACTGCGCATGAAGAAATAAGCACCTGCAACGTTCGGTTTACTTTTTAGGTGCATTTTTAATTTTATTGCTTAAATCGCATTCTCTCGACGAGCTGAGCACGTTTTCTGAAATGTGCTCCTACCGTCACTCTGGTTGGGTGCGCATAGTAAAAAGTGCTCTTGGCAGCTAGAGAGTGCCGCGTTGACCACTGCGCACAAAGAAATAAGCACCTGCAACGTTTGGTTTAGGTTTTAGATGCATTTTTAATTTTATTGCTTAAATTGCATGCTCTCGACGAGCTGAGCACGTTTTCTGAAATGTGCTCCTCCCGTCGCTCTGGTTGTGCGCACATAGTAAAAAGTGCTCCTGGCAGCTAGAGAGTGCCGCGCTGACCACTGCGCATGAAGAAATAAGCACCTGCAACGTTTGGTTTAGGTTTTAGGTGCATTTTTAATTTTATTGCTTAAATCGCATTTTCTCGACGAGCTGAGTACGTTTTCTGAAATGTGCTCCTCCCGTCGCTCTGGTTGGGTGCGCACAGTAAAAAGAGCTCCTGGCAGCTAGGGAGTGCCGCGTTGACCACTGCGCACGAAGAAATAAGCACCTGCAACGTTTTGTTTAGGTTTTAGGTGCATTTTTAATTTTATTGCTTAAATCGCATTTTCTCGACGAGCTGAGCACGTTTTCTGAAATGTGCTCCTCCCGTCGCTCTGGTTGGGCGCGCATAGTAAAAAGTGCTCTTGGCAGCTAGAGAGTGCCGCGTTGACCACTGCACATGAAGAAATAACCACCTGCAACGTTTGGTTTAGGTTTTAGGTGCATTTTTAATTTTATTGCTTAAATCGCATTTTCTCGACGAGCTGAGCACGTTTTATGAAATGTGCTCCTCCCGTCGCTCTGGTTGTGCGCACATAGTAAAAAGTGCTCCTGGCAGCTAGAGAGTGCCGCGTTGACCACTGCGCATGAAAAAATAAGCACCTGCAACGTTTGGTTTAGGTTTTAGGTGCATTTTTAATTTTATTTCTTAAATCGCATTTTCTCAACGAAATGAGCATGTTTTCTGAAATGTGCTCCTCCCGTCGCTCTGGTTGGGTGCGCGTAGTAAAAAGTCCTCCTGGCAGCTAGAGAGTGCCGCGTTGACCACTGCGCATGAAGAAATAAGCACCTGCAACGTTCGGTTTAGGTTTTAGGTGCATTTTTAATTTTATTGCTTAAATCGCATTCTCTCGACGAGCTGAGCACGTTTTCTGAAATGTGCTCCTCCCGTCACTCTGGTTGGGTGCGCATAGTAAAAAGTGCTCCTGGCAGCTAGAGAGTGCCGCGTTGACCACTGCGCATGAAGAAATAAGCACCTGCAACGTTTGGTTTAGGTTTTAGGTGCATTTTTAATTTTATTGCTTAAATTGCATTTTCTCGACGAGCTGAGTACGTTTTCTGAAATGTGCTCCTCCCGTCACTCTGGTTGGGTGTGCATAGTAAAAAGTGCTCTTGACAGCTAGAGAGTGCCGCGTTGACCACTGCGCATGAAGAAATAACCACCTGCAACGTTTGGTTTAGGTTTTAGGTGCATTTTTAATTTTATTGCTTAAATCGCATTTTCTCGACGAGCTGAGCACGTTTCCTGAAATGTGCTCCTCCCGTCGCTCTGGTTGGGTGCGCACAGTAAAAAGAGCTCCTGGCAGCTAGGGAGTGCCGCGTTGACCACTGCGCACGAAGAAATAAGCACCTGCAACGTTTGGTTTAGGTTTTAGGTTCATTTTTAATTTTATTGCTTAAATCGCATTTTCTCGACGAGCTGAGCACGTTTTCTGAAATGTGCTCCTCCCGTCACTCTGGTTGGGTGCGCATAGTAAAAAGTGCTCTTGGCAGCTAGAGAGTGCCGCGTTGACCACTGCGCTTGAAGAAATAAGCACCTGCAACGTTTGGTTTAGGTTTTAGGTACATTTTTAATTTTATTGCTTAAATCGCATTTTCTCGACGAGCTGAGCACGTTTTATGAAATGTGCTCCTCCCGTCGCTCTGGTTGTGCGCACATAGTAAAAAGTGCTCCTGGCAGCTAGAGAGTGCCGCGCTGACCACTGCGCATGAAGAAATAAGCACCTGCAACGTTTGGTTTAGGTTTTAGGTGCATTTTTAATTTTATTGCTTAAATCGCATTTTCTCGACGAGCTGAGTACGTTTTCTGAAATGTGCTCCTCCCGTCGCTCTGGTTGGGTGCGCACAGTAAAAAGAGCTCCTGGCAGCTAGGGAGTGCCGCGTTGACCACTGCGCACGAAGAAATAAGCACCTGCAACGTTTTGTTTAGGTTTTAGGTGCATTTTTAATTTTATTGCTTAAATCGCATTTTCTCGACGAGCTGAGAACGTTTTCTGAAATGTGCTCCTCCCGTCGCTCTGGTTGGGTGCGCACAGTAAAAAGAGCTCCTGGCAGTTAGGGAGTGCCGCGTTAACCACTGCGCACGAAGAAATAAGCACCTGCAACGTTTGGTTTAGGTTTTAGTTGCATTTTTAATTTTATTGCTTAAATCGCATTCTCTCGACGAGCTGAGCACGTTTTCTGAAATGTGCTCCTCCCGTCACTCTGGTTGGGTGCGCATAGTAAAAAGTGCTCTTGGCAGCTAGAGAGTGCCGCGTTGACCACTGCGCATGAAGAAGTAAGCACCTGCAACGTTTTGTTTAGGTTTTAGGTGCATTTTTTATTTTATTGCTTAAATCGCATTCTCTCGACGAGCTGAGCACGTTTTCTGAAATGTGCTCCTCCCGTCGCTCTGGTTGTGCGCGCATAGTAAAAAGTGCTCCTAGCAGCTAGAGAGTGCCGCGTTGACCACTGCGCATGAAGAAATAAGCACCTGCAACGTTTGATTTAGGTTTTAGGTGCATTTTTAATTTTATTGCTTAAATCGCATTTTCTCGACGAGCTGAGCACGTTTTCTGAAATGTGCTCCTCCCGTCGCTCTGGTTTGGTGCGCACAGTAAAAAGAGCTCCTGGCAGCTAGGGAGTGCCGCGTTGACCACTGCGCACGAAGAAATAAGCACCTGCAACGTTTGGTTTAGGTTTTAGGTGCATTTTTAATTTTATTGCTTAAATCGCATTCTCTCGACGAGCTGAGCACGTTTTCTGAAATGTGCTCCTCCCGTCGCTCTGGTTGGGTGCGCGTAGTAAAAAGTCCTCCTGGCAGCTAGAGAGTGCCGCGTTGACCACTGCGCATGAAGAAATAAGCACCTGCAACGTTTGGTTTAGGTTTTAGGTACATTTTTAATTTTATTGGATAAATCGCATTTTCTCGACGAGCTGAGAACGTTTTCTGAAATGTGCTCCTCCCGTCGCTCTGGTTGGGTGCGCACAGTAAAAAGAGCTCCTGGCAGCTAGGGAGTGCCGCGTTGACCACTGCGCACGAAGAAATAAGCACCTGCAACGTTTGGTTTAGGTTTTAGGTGCATTTTTAATTTTATTGCTTAAATCGCATTTTCTCGACGAGCTGAGCACGTTTTCTGAAATGTGCTCCTCCCGTCACTCTGGTTGGGCGCGCATAGTAAAAAGTGCTCTTGGCAGCTAGAGAGTGCCGCGTTGACCACTGCACATGAAGAAATAACCACCTGCATTGTTTGGTTTAGGTTTTAGGTGCATTTTTAATTTTATTGCTTAAATCGCAATTCTCGACGAGCTGAGCACGTTTTCTGAAATGTGCTCTTCCCGTCACTCTGGTTGGGTGTGCATAGTAAAAAGTGCTCTTGGCAGATAGAGAGTGCCGAGTTGACGACTGCGCATAAAGAAATAACCACCTGCAACATTTGGTTTAGGTTTTAGGTACATTTTTAATTTTATTGCTTAAATCGCATTTTCTCGACGAGCTGAGTACGTTTTCTGAAATGTGCTCCTTCCGTCACTCTGGTTGGGTGCGCACAGTAAAAAGTGCTCCTGGCAGCTAGGGAGTGCCGCGTTGACCACTGCACATGAAGAAATAAGCACCTGCAACGTTTGGTTTAGGTTTTAGGTGCATTTTTAATTTTATTGCTTAAATCGCATTTTCTCGACGAGCTGAGCACGTTTTCTGAAATGTGCTCCTCCCGTCACTCTGGTTGGGTGCGCGTAGTAAAAAGAGCTCCTGGCAGCTAGGGAGTGCCGCGTTGACCACTGCGCACGAAGAAATAAGCACCTGCAACGTTAGGTTTAGGTTTTAGGTGCATTTTTAATTTTATTGCTTGAATCGCATTTTCTCGACGAGCTGAGCACGTTTTCTGAAATGTGCTCCTCCCGTCACTCTGGTTGGGTGCGCACAGTAAAAAGAGCTCCTGGCAGCTAGGGAGTGCCGCGTTGACCACTGCGCATGAAGAAATAAGCACCTGCAACGTTTGGTTTGGGTTTTAGGTGCATTTTTAATTTTATTGCTTAAATTGCATTTTCTCGACAAGCTGAGCACGTTTTCTGAAATGTGCTCCTCCCGTCACTCTGGTTGGGTGCGCATAGTAAAAAGTGCTCTTGGCAGCTAGGGAGTGCCGCGTTGACCACTGCGCATGAAGAAATAAGCACCTGCAACGTTTGGTTTAGGTTTTAGGTGCATGTTTTATTTTATTGCTTAAATCGCATTTTCTCGACGAGCTGAGCACGTTTTCTGAAATGTGCTCCTCCCGTCGCTCTGGTTGGGTGCGCGTAGTAAAAAGTCCTCCTGGCAGCTAGAGAGTGCCGCGTTGACCACTGCGCATGAAGAAATAAGCACCTGCAACGTTCGGTTTAGGTTTTAGGTGCATTTTTAATTTTATTGCTTAAATCGCATTCTCTCGACGAGCTGAGCACGTTTTCTGAAAGGTGCTCCTCCCGTCACTCTGGTTGGGTGCGCATAGTAAAAAGTGCTCCTGGCAGCTAGAGAGTGCCGCGTTGACCACTGCGCATGAAGAAATAAGCACCTGCAACGTTTGGTTTAGGTTTTAGGTGCATTTTTAATTTTATTGCTTAAATTGCATTTTCTCGACGAGCTGAGTACGTTTTCTGAAATGTGCTCCTCCCGTCACTCTGGTTGGGTGTGCATAGTAAAAAGTGCTCTTGACAGCTAGAGAGTGCCGCGTTGACCACTGGCGCATGAAGAAATAACCACCTGCAACGTTTGGTTTAGGTTTTAGGTGCATTTTTAATTTTATTGCTTAAATCGCATTTTCTCGACGAGCTGAGCACGTTTTCTGAAATGTGCTCCTCCCGTCGCTCTGGTTGGGTGCGCACAGTAAAAAGAGCTCCTGGCAGTTAGGGAGTGCCGCGTTAACCACTGCGCACGAAGAAATAAGCACCTGCAACGTTTGGTTTAGGTTTTAGTTCTATTTTTAATTTTATTGCTTAAATCGCATTCTCTCGACGAGCTGAGCACGTTTTCTGAAATGTGCTCCTCCCGTCACTCTGGTTGGGTGCGCATAGTAAAAAGTGCTCTTGGCAGCTAGAGAGTGCCGCGTTGACCACTGCGCATGAAGAAGTAAGCACCTGCAACGTTTTGTTTAGGTTTTAGGTGCATTTTTTATTTTATTGCTTAAATCGCATTCTCTCGACGAGCTGAGCACGTTTTCTGAAATGTGCTCCTCCCGTCGCTCTGGTTGTGCGCGCATAGTAAAAAGTGCTCCTAGCAGCTAGAGAGTGCCGCGTTGACCACTGCGCATGAAGAAATAAGCACCTGCAACGTTTGATTTAGGTTTTAGGTGCATTTTTAATTTTATTGCTTAAATCGCATTTTCTCGACGAGCTGAGCACGTTTTCTGAAATGTGCTCCTCCCGTCGCTCTGGTTTGGTGCGCACAGTAAAAAGAGCTCCTGGCAGCTAGGGAGTGCCGCGTTGACCACTGCGCACGAAGAAATAAGCACCTGCAACGTTTGGTTTAGGTTTTAGGTGCATTTTTAATTTTATTGCTTAAATCGCATTCTCTCGACGAGCTGAGCACGTTTTCTGAAATGTGCTCCTCCCGTCGCTCTGGTTGGGTGCGCGTAGTAAAAAGTCCTCCTGGCAGCTAGAGAGTGCCGCGTTGACCACTGCGCATGAAGAAATAAGCACCTGCAACGTTTGGTTTAGGTTTTAGGTACATTTTTAATTTTATTGGATAAATCGCATTTTCTCGACGAGCTGAGAACGTTTTCTGAAATGTGCTCCTCCCGTCGCTCTGGTTGGGTGCGCACAGTAAAAAGAGCTCCTGGCAGCTAGGGAGTGCCGCGTTGACCACTGCGCACGAAGAAATAAGCACCTGCAACGTTTGGTTTAGGTTTTAGATGCATTTTTAATTTTATTGCTTAAATTGCATGCTCTCGACGAGCTGAGCACGTTTTCTGAAATGTGCTCCTCCCGTCACTCTGGTTGGGTGCGCATAGTAAAAAGTGCTCTTGGCAGCTAGAGAGTGCCGCGTAGACCACTGCGCATGAAGAAATAAGCACCTGCAACGTTTTGTTTAGGTTTTAAGTGCATTTTTTATTTTATTGCTTAAATCGCATTTTCTCGACGAGCTGAGCACGTTTTCTGAAATGTGCTCCTCCCGTCGCTCTGGTTGGGTGCGCACAGTAAAAAGAGCTCCTGGCAGCTAGGGAGTGCCGCGTTGACCACTGCGCACGAAGAAATAAGCAACTGCAACGTTTGGTTTAGGTTTTAGGTGCATTTTTAATTTTATTGCTTAAATCGCATTTTCTCGACGAGCTGAGCACGTTTTCTGAAATGTGCTCCTCCCGTCACTCTGGTTGGGCGCGCATAGTAAAAAGTGCTCTTGGCAGCTAGAGAGTGCCGCGTTGACCACTGCACATGAAGAAATAACCACCTGCATTGTTTGGTTTAGGTTTTAGGTGCATTTTTAATTTTATTGCTTAAATCGCAATTCTCGACGAGCTGAGCACGTTTTCTGAAATGTGCTCCTCCCGTCACTCTGGTTGGGTGTGCATAGTAAAAAGTGCTCTTGGCAGATAGAGAGTGCCGAGTTGACGACTGCGCATTAAGAAATAACCACCTGCAACATTTGGTTTAGGTTTTAGGTACATTTTTAATTTTATTGCTTAAATCGCATTTTCTCGACGAGCTGAGTACGTTTTCTGAAATGTGCTCCTTCCGTCACTCTGGTTGGGTGCGCACAGTAAAAAGTGCTCCTGGCAGCTAGGGAGTGCCGCGTTGACCACTGCACATGAAGAAATAAGCACCTGCAACGTTTGGTTTAGGTTTTAGGTGCATTTTTAATTTTATTGCTTAAATCGCATTTTCTCGACGAGCTGAGCACGTTTTCTGAAATGTGCTCCTCCCGTCACTCTGGTTGGGTGCGCACAGTAAAAAGAGCTCCTGGCAGCTAGGGAGTGCCGCGTTGACCACTGCGCACGAAGAAATAAGCACCTGCAACGTTTGGTTTAGGTTTTAGGTGCATTTTTAATTTTATTGCTTAAATCGCATTTTCTCGACGAGCTGAGCACGTTTTCTGAAATGTGCTCCTCCCGTCGCTCTGGTTGGGTGCGCGTAGTAAAAAGTGCTCCTGGCAGCTAGAGAGTGCCGCGTTGACCACTGCGCATGAAAAAATAAGCACCTGCAACGTTTGGTTTAGGTTTTAGGTGCATTTTTAATTTTATTGCTTAAATCGCACTTTCTCGACGAGCTGAGCACGTTTTCTGAAATGTGCTCCTCCCGTCGCTCTGGTTGGGTGCGCGTAGTAAAAAGTGCTACTGGCAGCTAGAGAGTGCCGCGTTGACCACTGCACATGAAAAAATAAGCACCTGCAACGTTTGGTTTAGGTTTTAGGTGCATTTTTAATTTTATTGCTTAAATCGCATTCTCTCGACCAGCTGAGCACATTTTCTGAAATGTGCTCCTCCCGTCTCTCTGGTTGGGTGCGCGTAGTAAAAAGTCCTCCTGGCAGCTAGAGAGTGCCGCGTTGACCACTGCGCATGAAGAAATAAGCAGCTGCAACGTTTGGTTTAGGTTTTAGGTGCATTTTAAATTTTATTGCTTGAATCGCATTTTCTCGACGAGCTGAGCACGTTTTCTGAAATGTGCTCCTCCCGTCACTCTGGTTGGGTGCGCACAGTAAAAAGTGCTCTTGGCAGGTAGGGAGTGCCGCGTTGACCACTGCGCATGAAGAAATAAGCACCTGCAACGTTTGGTTTAGGTTTTAGGTGCATTTTTAATTTTATTGCTTAAATAGCATTTTCTCGACGAGCTGAGCACGTTTTCTGAAATGCGCTCCTCCCGTCGCTCTGGTTGGGCGCGCATAGTAAAAAGGGCTCTTGGCAGCTAGAGAGTGCCGCGTTGACCACTGCGCATGAAGAAATAACCACCTGCAACGTTTGGTTTAGGTTTTAGGTGCATTTTTTATTTTATTGCTTAAATCGCATTTTCTCGACGAGCTGAGCACGTTTTCTGAAATGTGCTCCTCCCGTCACTCTGGTTGGGTGTGCATAGTAAAAAGTGCTATTGGCAGCTAGAGAGTGCCGAGTTGACCACTGCGCATAAAGAAATAACCGCCTGCAACGTTCCGTTCAGGTTTTAGGTGCATTTTTAATTTTATTGCTTAAATCGCATTTTCTCGACGACCTGAGCACGTTTTCTGAAATGTGCTGCTCCCGTCACTCTGGTTGGGTGCGCATAGTAAAAAGTGCTCTTGGCAGCTAGAGAGTGCCGCGTTGACCACTGCGCATGAAGAAATAAGCACCTGCAACGTTTGGTTTAGGTTTGAGGTGCATTTTTTATTTTATTGCTTAAATCGCGTTTTCTCGACGAGCTTAGCACGTTTTCTGAAATGTGCTCCTCCCGTCGCCCTGGTTGGGTGCGCGTAGTAAAAAGTGCTCCTGGCAGCTAGAGAGTGCCGCGTTGACCACTGCGCATGAAGAAATAAGCACCTGCAACGTTTGGTTTAGGTTTTAGGTACATTTTTAATTTTATTGCTTAAATCGCATTTTCTCGACGAGCTGAGCACGTTTTCTGAAATGTGCTCCTACCGTCACTCTGGTTGGGTGCGCATAGTAAAAAGTGCTCTTGGCAGCCAGAGAGTGCCGCGTTGACCACTGCGCATGAAGAAATAAGCACCTGCAACGTTTGGTTTAGGTTTTAGGTGCATTTTTAATTTTATTGCTTAAATCGCATTTTCTCGACGAAATGAGCATGTTTTCTGAAATGTGCCCCTCCCGTCGCTCTGGTTGTGCGCGCATAGTAAAAAGTGCTCCTGGCAGGCATAGTGCCGCGTTGACCACTGCGCATGAAGAAATAAGCACCTGCAACGTTTGGTTTAGGTTTTATGTGCATTTTTAATTTTATTGCTTAAATCGCATTCTCTCGACGAGCTGAGCACGTTTTCTGAAATGTGCTCCTCCCGTCACTCTGGTTGGGTGCGCATAGTAAAAAGTGCTCTTGGCAGCTAGAGAGTGCCGCGTTGACCACTGCGCATGAAGAAATAAGCACCTGCAACGTTTGGTTTAGGTTTTAGGTGCATTTTTAATTTTATTTCTTAAATCGCATTTTCTTAACGAAATGAGCATGTTTTCTGAAATGTGCTCCTCCCGTCGCTCTGGTTGTGCGCGCATAGTAAAAAGTGCTCCTGGCAGCTAGAGAGTGCCGCGTTGACCACTGCGCATGAAGAAATAAGCACCTGCAACGTTTGGTTTAGGTTTTAGGTGCATTTTTAATATTATTGCTCAAATCGCATTTTCTCGACGAGCTGAGCACGTTTTCTGAATTGTGCTCCTCCCGTCGCTCTGGTTGTGCGCGCACAGTAAAAAGTGCTCCTGGCAGCTAGAGAGTGCCGCGTTGACCACTGCGCATGAAGAAATAAGCACCTGCAACGTTTGGTTTAGGTTTTAGGTGCATTTTTAATTTTATTGCTTAAATCGCATTTTCTCGACGAGCTGAGTACGTTTTCTGAAATGTGCTCCTTCCGTCACTCTGGTTGGGTGCGCACAGTAAAAAGTGCTCCTGGCAGCTAGGGAGTGCCGCGTTGACCACTGCGCATGAAGAAATAAGCACCTGCAACGTTTGGTTTAGGTTTTAGGTGCATTTTTAATTTTATTGCTTAAATCGCATTTTCTCGACTAGCTGAGCACGTTTTCTGAAATGTGCTCCTCCCGTCGCTCTGGTTGTGCGCGCATAGTAAAAAGTGCTCCTGGCAGCTAGAGAGTGCCGCGTCGACCACTGCGCATGAAGAAATAAGCACCTGCAACGTTTGGTTTAGGTTTTAGGTGCATTTTTAATTTTATTGCTTAAATCGCATTTTCTCGACGAGCTGAGCACGTTTTCTGAAATGTGCTCCTCCCGTCGCTCTGGTTGGGTGCGCGTAGTAAAAAGTGCTCCTGGCAGCTAGAGAGTGCAGCGTTGACCACTGCGCATGAAGAAATAAGCACCTGCAACGTTTGGTTTAGGTTTTAGGTGCATTTTTAATTTTATTGCTTAAATCGCATTCTCTCGACGAGCTGAGCACGTTTTCTGAAATGTGCTCCTCCCGTCGCTCTGGTTGGGTGCGCGTAGTAAAAAGTGCTCCTGGCAGCTAGAGAGTGCCGCGTTGACCACTGCGCATGAAAAAATAAGCACCTGCAACGTTTGGTTTAGGTTTTAGGTGCATTTTTAATTTTATTGCTTAAATCGCACTTTCTCGACGAGCTGAGCACGTTTTCTGAAATGTGCTCCTCCCGTCGCTCTGCTTGGGTGTGCGTAGTAAAAAGTGCTACTGGCAGCTAGAGAGTGCCGCGTTGACCACTGCACATGAAAAAATAAGCACCTGCAACGTTTGGTTTAGGTTTTAGGTGCATTTTTAATTTTATTGCTTAAATCGCATTCTCTCGACGAGCTGAGCACATTTTCTGAAATGTGCTCCTCCCGTCTCTCTGGTTGGGTGCGCGTAGTAAAAAGTCCTCCTGGCAGCTAGAGAGTGCCGCGTTGACCACTGCGCATGAAGAAATAAGCACCTGCAACGTTTGGTTTAGGTTTTAGGTGCATTTTAAATTTTATTGCTTGAATCGCATTTTCTCGACGAGCTGAGCACGTTTTCTGAAATGTGCTCCTCCCGTCACTCTGGTTGGGTGCGCACAGTAAAAAGCGCTCCTGGCAGCTAGGGAGTGCCGCGTTGACCACTGCGCATGAAGAAATAAGCACCTGCAACGTTTGGTTTGGGTTTTAGGTGCATTTTTAATTTTATTGCTTAAATCGCATTTTCTCGACAAGCTGAGCACGTTTTCTGAAATGTGCTCCTCCCGTCACTCTGGTTGGGTGCGCATAGTAAAAAGTGCTCTTGGCAGCTAGGGAGTGCCGCGTTGACCACTGCGCATGAAGAAATAAGCACCTGCAACGTTTGGTTTAGGTTTTAGGTGCATTTTTAATTTTATTGCTTAAAACGCATTTCCTCGACCTGCTGAGCACGTTTTCTGAAATGTGCTCCTCCCGTCGCTCTGGTTGTGCGCGCATAGTAAAAAGTGCTCCTGGCAACTAGAGAGTGCCGCGTTGACCAC
Source organism: Syngnathus floridae (assembly GCF_059516105.1). Taxonomy (NCBI): domain Eukaryota; kingdom Metazoa; phylum Chordata; class Actinopteri; order Syngnathiformes; family Syngnathidae; genus Syngnathus; species Syngnathus floridae. The sequence goes on along the minus strand of NC_142423.1, from coordinate 2,345,124 downwards.
TGCGCATGAAAAAATAAGCACCTGCAACGTTTGGTTTAGGTTTTAGGTGCATTTTTAATTTTGTTGCTTAAATCGCATTTTCTCGACGAGCTGAGCACGTTTTCTTAAATGTGCTCCTCCCGTCGCTCTGGTTGGGTGCGCGTAGTAAATAGTGCTCCTGGCTGCTAGAGAGTGCCGCGTTGATCACTGCGCATGAAGAAATAAGCACCTGCAACGTTTGGTTTAGGTTTTAGGTGCATTTTTAATTTTATTGCTTAAATCGCATTCTCTCGACGAGCTGAGCACGTTTTCTGAAATGTGCTCCTCCCGTCGCTCTGGTTGGGTGCGCATAGTAAAAAGTGCTCCTGGCAGCTAGAGAGTGACGCGTTGACCACTGCGCATGAAAAAATAAGCACCTGCAACGTTTGGTTTGGGTTTTAGGTGCATTTTTAATTTTATTGCTTAAATCGCATTTTCTCGACAAGCTGAGCACGTTTTCTGAAATGTGCTCATCCCGTCACTCTGGTTGGGTGCGCATAGTAAAAAGTGCTCTTGGCAGCTAGGGAGTGCCGCGTTGACCACTGCGCATGAAGAAATAAGCACCTGCAACGTTTGGTTTAGGTTTTAGGTGCATTTTTAATTTTATTGCTTAAAACGCATTTCCTCGACCTGCTGAGCACGTTTTCTGAAATGTGCTCCTCCCGTCGCTCTGGTTGTGCGCGCATAGTAAAAGGTGCTCCTGGCAACTAGAGAGTGCCGCGTTGACCACTGCGCATGAAAAAATAAGCACCTGCAACGTTTGGTTTAGGTTTTAGGTGCATTTTTAATTTTATTGCTTAAATCGCATTTTCTCGACGAGCTGAGCACGTTTTCTTAAATGTGCTCCTCCCGTCGCTCTGGTTGGGTGCGCGTAGTAAATAGTGCTCCTGGCTGCTAGAGAGTGCCGCGTTGATCACTGCGCATGAAGAAATAAGCACCTGCAACGTTTGGTTTAGGTTTTAGGTGCATTTTTAATTTTATTGCTTAAATCGCATTCTCTCGACGAGCTGAGCACGTTTTCTGAAATGTGCTCCTCCCGTCGCTCTGGTTGGGTGCGCATAGTAAAAAGTGCTCCTGGCAGCTAGAGAGTGCCGCGTTGACCACTGCGCATGAAAAAATAAGCACCTGCAACGTTTGGTTTGGGTTTTAGGTGCATTTTTAATTTTATTGCTTAAATCGCATTTTCTCGACAAGCTGAGCACGTTTTCTGAAATGTGCTCCTCCCGTCACTCTGGTTGGGTGCGCATAGTAAAAAGTGCTCTTGGCAGCTAGGGAGTGCCGCGTTGACCACTGCGCATGAAGAAATAAGCACCTGCAACGTTTGGTTTAGGTTTTAGGTGCATTTTTAATTTTATTGCTTAAAACGCATTTCCTCGACCTGCTGAGCACGTTTTCTGAAATGTGCTCCTCCCGTCGCTCTGGTTGTGCGCGCATAGTAAAAAGTGCTCCTGGCAACTAGAGAGTGCCGCGTTGACCACTGCGCATGAAAAAATAAGCATCTGCAACGTTTGGTTTAGGTTTTAGGTGCATTTTTAATTTTATTGCTTAAATCGCATTTTCTCGACGAGCTGAGCACGTTTTCTTAAATGTGCTCCTCCCGTCGCTCTGGTTGGGTGCGCGTAGTAAATAGTGCTCCTGGCTGCTAGAGAGTGCCGCGTTGATCACTGCGCATGAAGAAATAAGCACCTGCAACGTTTGGTTTAGGTTTTAGGTGCATTTTTAATTTTATTGCTTAAATCGCATTCTCTCGACGAGCTGAGCACGTTTTCTGAAATGTGCTCCTCCCGTCGCTCTGGTTGGGTGCGCGTAGTAAAAAGTGCTCCTGGCAGCTAGAGAGTGCCGCGTTGACCACTGCGCATGAAGAAATAAGCACCTGCAACGTTTGGTTTAGGTTTTAGGTGTATTTTTAATTTTATTGCTTAAATCGCATTTTCTCGACGAGCTGAGCACGTTTTCTGAAATGTGCTCCTCCCGTCACTCTGGTTGGGTGCGCACAGTAAAAAGAGCTCCTGGCAGCTAGGGAGTGCCGCGTTGACCACTGCGCACGAAGAAATAAGCACCTGCAACGTTTGGTTTAGGTTTTAGGTGCATTTTTATTTTTATTGCTTAAATCGCATTTTCTCGACGAGCTGAGCACGTTTTCTGAAATGTGCTCCTCCCGTCGCTCTGGTTGGTGCGCGTAGTAAAAAGTCCTCCTGGCAGCTAAAGAGTGCCGCGTTGACCACTGCGCATGAAGAAATAAGCACCTGCAACGTTTGGTTTAGGTTTTAGGTGCATTTTTAATTTTATTGCTTAAATCGCATTCTCTCGACGAGCTTAGCACGTTTTCTGAAATGTGCTCCTCCCGTCGCTCTGGTTGGGTGCGCACAGTAAAAAGAGCTCCTGGCAGCTAGGGAGTGCCGCGTTGACCACTGCGCACGAAGAAATAAGCACCTGCAACGTTTGGTTTAGGTTTTAGGTGCATTTTTAATTTTATTGCTTAAATCGCATTCTCTCGACGAGCTGAGCACGTTTTCTGAAATGTGCTTCTCCCGTCGCTCTGGTTGGGTGCTCATAATAAAAAGTGCTCTTGGCAGCTAGAGAGTGCCGCGTTGACCACTGCGCTTGAAGAAATAAGCACCTGCAACGTTTGGTTTAGGTTTTAGGTGCATTTTTAATTTTTTTGCTTAAATCGCATTTTCTCGACGAGCCGAGCACGTTTTCTGAAATGTGCTCCTCCCGTCGCTCTGGTTGTGCGCGCATAGTAAAAAGTGCTCCTGGCAGCTAGAGAGTGCCGCGTTGACCACTGCGCATGAAGAAATAAGCACCTGCAACGTTTGGTTTAGGGTTTAGGTGCATTTTTAATTTTATTGCTTAAATTGCATTTTCTCGACGAGCTGAGTACGTTTTCTGAAATGTGCTCCTTCCGTCACTCTGGTTGGGTGCGCACAGTAAAAAGTGCTCCTGGCAGCTAGGGAGTGCCGCGTTGACCACTGCGCATGAAGAAATAACCACCTGCAACGTTTGGTTTAGGTTTTAGGTGCATTTTTAATTTTATTGCTTAAATCGCATTTTCTCGACGAGCTGAGCACGTTTTCTCAAATGTGCTCCTCCCGTCACTCTGGTTGGGTGCGCACAGTAAAAAGTGCTCCTGGCAGCTAGGGAGTGCCGCGTTGACCACTGACCATGAAGAAATAAGCACCTGCAACGTTTGGTTTAGGTTTTAGGTGCATTTTTAATTTTATTGATTAAATCGCATTTTCTCGACGAGCTGAGCACGTTTTCTGAAATGTGCTCCTCCCGTCGCTCTGGTTGGGTGCGCACAGTAAAAAGAGCTCCTGGCAGCTAGGGAGTGCCGCGTTGACCACTGCGCACGAAGAAATAAGCACCTGCAACGTTTGCTTTAGGTTTTAGGTGCATTTTTAATTTTATTGCTTAAATCGCATTCTCTCGACGAGCTGAGCACGTTTTCTGAAATGTGCTCCTCCCGTCGCTCTGGTTGGGTGCGCGTAGTAAAAAGGCCTCCTGGCAGCTAGAGAGTCCCGCGTTGACCACTGCGCATGAAGAAAAAAGCACCTGCAACGTTTGGTTTAGGTTTTAGGTGCATTTTTAATTTTATTGCTTAAATCGCATTTTCTCGACGAGCTGAGCACGTTTTCTGAAATGTGCTCCTCCCGTCACTCTGGTTGGGTGCGCATAGTAAAAAGTGCTCTTGGCAGCTAGAGAGTGCCGCGTTGACCACTGCGCATGAAGAAATAAGCACCTGCAACGTTTTGTTTAGGTTTTAAGTACATTTTTTATTTTATTGCTTAAATCACATTTTCTCGACGAGCTGAGCACGTTTTCTGAAATGTGCTCCTCCCGTCGCTCTGGTTGGGTGCGCACAGTAAAAAGAGCTCCTGGCAGCTAGGGAGTGCCGCGTTGACCACTGCGCACGAAGAAATAAGAACCTGCAACGTTTGGTTTAGGTTTTAGGTGCATTTTTAATTTTATTGCTTAAATCGCATTTTCTTGACGAGCTGAGCACGTTTTCTGAAATGTGCTCCTCCCGTCACTCTGGTTGGGCGCGCATAGTAAAAAGTGCTCTTGGCAGCTAGAGAGTGCCGCGTTGACCACTGCGCATGAAGAAATAACCACCTGCAACGTTTGTTTTAGGGTTTAGGTGCATTTTTAATTTTATTGCTTAAATCGCATTTTCTCGACGAGCTGAGCACGTTTTCTGAAATGTGCTCCTCCCGTCACTCTGGTTGGGTGTGCATAGTAAAAAGTGCTCTTGGCAGCTAGAGAGTGCCGAGTTGACCACTGCGCATAAAGAAATAACCACCTGCAACGTTTGGTTTGGGTTTTAGGTGCATTTTTAATTTTATTGCTTAAATCGCATTTTCTCGACGAGCTGAGAACGTTTTCTGAAATGTGCTCCTCCCGTCGCTCTGGTTGGGTGCGCACAGTAAAAAGAGGTCCTGGCAGCTAGGGAGTGCCGCGTTGACCACTGCGCACGAAGAAATAAGCACCTGCAACGTTTGGTTTAGGTTTGAGATGCATTTTTAATTTTATTGCTTAAATTGCATGCTCTCGACGAGCTGAGCACGTTTTCTGAAATGTGCTCCTCCAGTCACTCTGGTTGGGTGCGCATAGTAAAAAGTGCTCTTGGCAGCTAGAGAGTGCCGCGTTGACCACTGCGCATAAAGAAATAAGCACCTGCAACGTTTTGTTTAGGTTTTAGGTGCATTTTTAATTTTATTGCTTAAATTGCATTTTCTCGACGAGCTGAGCACGTTTTCTGAAATGTGCTCCTCCCGTCGCTCTGGTTGGGTGCGCACAGTAAAAAGAGCTCCTGGCAGCTAGGGAGTGCCGCGTTGACCACTGCGCACGAAGAAATTAGCACCTGCAACGTTTGGTTTAGGTTTTAGGTGCATTTTTAATTTTATTGCTTAAATCGCATTCTCTCGACGAGCTGAGCACGTTTTCTGAAATTTGCTTCCCCGTCGCTCTGGTTGGGTGCGCATAATAAAAAGTGCTCTTGGCAGCTAGAGAGTGCCGCGTTGACCACTGCGCTTGAAGAAATAAGCACCTGCAACGTTTGGTTTAGGTTTTAGGTGCATTTTTAATTTTTTTGCTTAAATCGCATTTTCTCGACGAGCCGAGCACGTTTTCTGAAATGTGCTCCTCCCGTCGCTCTGGTTGTGCGCGCATAGTAAAAAGTGCTCCTGGCAGCTAGAGAGTGCCGCGTTGACCACTGCGCATGAAGAAATAAGCACCTGCAACGTTTGGTTTAAGGTTTAGGTGCATTTTTAATTTTATTGCTTAAATTGCATTTTCTCGACGAGCTGAGTACGTTTTCTGAAATGTGCTCCTTCCGTCACTCTGGTTGGGTGCGCACAGTAAAAAGTGCTCCTGGCAGCTAGGGAGTGCCGCGTTGACCACTGCGCATGAAGAAATAACCACCTGCAACGTTTGGTTTAGGTTTTAGGTGCATTTTTAATTTTATTGCTTAAATCGCATTTTCTCGACGAGCTGAGCACGTTTTCTCAAATGTGCTCCTCCCGTCACTCTGGTTGGGTGCGCACAGTAAAAAGTGCTCCTGGCAGCTAGGGAGTGCCGCGTTGACCACTGACCATGAAGAAATAAGCACCTGCAACGTTTGGTTTAGGTTTTAGGTGCATTTTTAATTTTATTGCTTAAATCGCATTTTCTCGACGAGCTGAGCACGTTTTCTGAAATGTGCTCCTCCCGTCGCTCTGGTTGGGTGCGCACAGTAAAAAGAGCTCCTGGCAGCTAGGGAGTGCCGCGTTGACCACTGCGCACGAAGAAATAAGCACCTGCAACGTTTGCTTTAGGTTTTAGGTGCATTTTTAATTTTATTGCTTAAATCGCATTCTCTCGACGAGCTGAGCACGTTTTCTGAAATAAACTCCTCCCGTCGCTCTGGTTGGGTGCGCGTAGTAAAAAGGCCTCCTGGCAGCTAGAGAGTCCCGCGTTGACCACTGCGCATGAAGAAAAAAGCACCTGCAACGTTTGGTTTAGGTTTTAGGTGCATTTTTAATTTTATTGCTTAAATCGCATTTTCTCGACGAGCTGAGCACGTTTTCTGAAATGTGCTCCTCCCGTCACTCTGGTTGGGTGCGCATAGTAAAAAGAGCTCCTGGCAGCTAGGGAGTGCCGCGTTGACCACTGCGCACGAAGAAATAAGCACCTGCAACGTTTGGTTTAGGTTTTAGGTGCATTTTTAATTTTATTGCTTAAATCGCATTTTCTCGACGAGCTGAGCACGTTTTCTGAAATGTGCTCCTCCCGTCACTCTGGTTGGGCGCGCATAGTAAAAAGTGCTCTTGGCAGCTAGAGAGTGCCGCGTTGACCACTGTACATGAAGAAATAACCACCTGCATTGTTTGGTTTAGGTTTTAGGTGCATTTTTAATTTTATTGCTTAAATCGCAATTCTCGACGAGCTGAGCACGTTTTCTGAAATGTGCTCCTCCCGTCACTCTGGTTGGGTGTGCATAGTAAAAAGTGCTCTTGGCAGATAGAGAGTGCCGAGTTGACCACTGCGCATAAAGAAATAACCACCTGCAACATTTGGTTTAGGTTTTAGGTGCATTTTTAATTTTATTGCTTAAATCGCATTTTCTCGACGAGCTGAGCACGTTTTCTGAAATGTGCTCCTTCCGTCACTCTGGTTGGGTGCGCACAGTAAAAAGTGCTCCTGGCAGCTAGGGAGTGCCGCGTTGACCACTGCACATGAAGAAATAAGCACCTGCAACGTTTGGTTTAGGTTTTAGGTGCAATTTTAATTTTATTGCTTAAATCGCATTTTCTCGACGAGCTGAGCACGTTTTCTGAAATGTGCTCCTCCCGTCACTCTGGTTGGGTGCGCACAGTAAAAAGTGCTCCTGGCAGCTAGGGAGTGCCGCGTTGACCACTGCGCATGAAGAAATAAGCACCTGCAACGTTTGGTTTAGATTTTAGGTTCATTTTTAATTTTATTGCTTAAATCGCATTTTCTCGACGAGCTGAGCACGTTTTCTGAAATGTGCTCCGCCCGTCACTCTGGTTGGGTGCGCACAGTAAAAAGTGCTCCTGGCAGCTAGGGAGTGCCGCGTTGACCACTGCGCATGAAGAAATAACCACCTGCAACGTTTGGTTTAGGTTTTGGGTGCATTTTTAATTTTATTGCTTAATCGCATTTTCTCGACGAGCTGAGCACGTTTTCTGAAATGTGCTCCTCCCGTCACTCTGGTTGGGTGTGCATAGTAAAAAGTGCTCTTGACAGCTAGAGAGTGCCGCGTTGACCACTGCGCATGAAGAAATAACCACCTGCAACGTTTGTTTTAGGGTTTAGGTGCATTTTTAATTTTATTGCTTAAATCGCATTTTCTCGACGAGCTGAGCACGTTTTCTGAAATGTGCTCCTCCCGTCACTCTGGTTGGGTGTGCATAGTAAAAAGTGCTCTTGGCAGCTAGAGAGTGCCGAGTTGACCACTGCGCATAAAGAAATAACCACCTGCAACGTTTGGTTCAGGTTTTAGGTGCATTTTTAATTTTATTGCTTAAATCGCATTTTCTCGACGAGCTGAGAACGTTTTCTGAAATGTGCTCCTCCCGTCGCTCTGGTTGGGTGCGCACAGTAAAAAGAGGTCCTGGCAGCTAGGGAGTGCCGCGTTGACCACTGCGCACGAAGAAATAAGCACCTGCAACGTTTGGTTCAGGTTTGAGATGCATTTTTAATTTTATTGCTTAAATTGCATGCTCTCGACGAGCTGAGCACGTTTTCTGAAATGTGCTCCTCCAGTCACTCTGGTTGGGTGCGCATAGTAAAAAGTGCTCTTGGCAGCTAGAGAGTGCCGCGTTGACCACTGCGCATGAAGAAATAAGCACCTGCAACGTTTTGTTTAGGTTTTAGGTGCATTTTTAATTTTATTGCTTAAATTGCATTTTCTCGACGAGCTGAGCACGTTTTCTGAAATGTGCTCCTCCCGTCGCTCTGGTTGGGTGCGCACAGTAAAAAGAGCTCCTGGCAGCTAGGGAGTGCCGCGTTGACCACTGCGCACGAAGAAATTAGCACCTGCAACGTTTGGTTTAGGTTTTAGGTGCATTTTTAATTTTATTGCTTAAATCGCATTCTCTCGACGAGCTGAGCACGTTTTCTGAAATTTGCTTCCCCGTCGCTCTGGTTGGGTGCGCATAATAAAAAGTGCTCTTGGCAGCTAGAGAGTGCCGCGTTGACCACTGCGCTTGAAGAAATAAGCACCTGCAACGTTTGGTTTAGGTTTTAGGTGCATTTTTAATTTTTTTGCTTAAATCGCATTTTCTCGACGAGCCGAGCACGTTTTCTGAAATGTGCTCCTTCCGTCACTCTGGTTGGGTGCGCACAGTAAAAAGTGCTCCTGGCAGCTAGGGAGTGCCGCGTTGACCACTGCACATGAAGAAATAAGCACCTGCAACGTTTGGTTTAGGTTTTAGGTGCATTTTTAATTTTATTGCTTAAATCGCATTTTCTCGACGAGCTGAGCACGTTTTCTGAAATGTGCTCCTCCCGTCACTCTGGTTGGGTGCGCACAGTAAAAAGTGCTCCTGGCAGCTAGGGAGTGCCGCGTTGACCACTGCGCATGAAGAAATAAGCACCTGCAACGTTTGGTTTAGATTTTAGGTTCATTTTTAATTTTATTGCTTAAATCGCATTTTCTCGACGAGCTGAGCACGTTTTCTCAAATGTGCTCCTCCCGTCACTCTGGTTGGGTGCGCACAGTAAAAAGTGCTCCTGGCAGCTAGGGAGTGCCGCGTTGACCACTGACCATGAAGAAATAAGCACCTGCAACGTCTGGTTTAGGTTTTAGGTGCATTTTTAATTTTATTGCTTAAATCGCATTTTCTCGACGAGCTGAGCACGTTTTCTGAAATGTGCTCCTCCCGTCGCTCTGGTTGGGTGCGCACAGTAAAAAGAGCTCCTGGCAGCTAGGGAGTGCCGCGTTGACCACTGCGCACGAAGAAATAAGCACCTGCAACGTTTGCTTTAGGTTTTAGGTGCATTTTTAATTTTATTGCTTAAATCGCATTCTCTCGACGAGCTGAGCACGTTTTCTGAAATAAACTCCTCCCGTCGCTCTGGTTGGGTGCGCGTAGTAAAAAGGCCTCCTGGCAGCTAGAGAGTCCCGCGTTGACCACTGCGCATGAAGAAAAAAGCACCTGCAACGTTTGGTTTAGGTTTTAGGTGCATTTTTAATTTTATTGCTTAAATCGCATTTTCTCGACGAGCTGAGCACGTTTTCTGAAATGTGCTCCTCCCGTCACTCTGGTTGGGTGCGCATAGTAAAAAGAGCTCCTGGCAGCTAGGGAGTGCCGCGTTGACCACTGCGCACGAAGAAATAAGTACCTGCAACGTTTGGTTTAGGTTTTAGGTGCATTTTTAATTTTATTGCTTAAATCGCATTTTCTCGACGAGCTGAGCACGTTTTCTGAAATGTGCTCCTCCCGTCACTCTGGTTGGGCGCGCATAGTAAAAAGTGCTCTTGGCAGCTAGAGAGTGCCGCGTTGACCACTGCACATGAAGAAATAACCACCTGCATTGTTTGGTTTAGGTTTTAGGTGCATTTTTAATTTTATTGCTTAAATCGCAATTCTCGACGAGCTGAGCACGTTTTCTGAAATGTGCTCCTCCCGTCACTCTGGTTGAGTGTGCATAGTAAAAAGTGCTCTTGGCAGATAGAGAGTGCCGAGTTGACCACTGCGCATAAAGAAATAACCACCTGCAACATTTGGTTTAGGTTTTAGGTGCATTTTTAATTTTATTGCTTAAATCGCATTTTCTCGACGAGCTGAAGACGTTTTCTGAAATGTGCTCCTTCCGTCACTCTGGTTGGGTGCGCACAGTAAAAAGTGCTCCTGGTAGCTAGGGAGTGCCGCGTTGACCACTGCACATGAAGAAATAAGCACCTGCAACGTTTGGTTTAGGTTTTAGGTGCATTTTTAATTTTATTGCTTAAATCGCATTTTCTCGACGAGCTGAGCACGTTTTCTGAAATGTGCTCCTCCCGTCACTCTGGTTGGGTGCGCACAGTAAAAAGTGCTCCTGGCAGCTAGGGAGTGCCGCGTTGACCACTGCGCATGAAGAAATAAGCACCTGCAACGTTTGGTTTAGATTTTAGGTTCATTTTTAATTTTATTGCTTAAATCGCATTTTCTCGACGAGCTGCGCACGTTTTCTGAAATGTGCTCCGCCCGTCACTCTGGTTGGGTGCGCACAGTAAAAAGTGCTCCTGGCAGCTAGGGAGTGCCGCGTTGACCACTGCGCATGAAGAAATAACCTCCTGCAACGTTTGGTTTAGGTTTTGGGTGCATTTTTAATTTTATTGCTTAATCGCATTTTCTCGACGAGCTGAGCACGTTTTCTGAAATGTGCTCCTCCCGTCACTCTGGTTGGGTGTGCATAGTAAAAAGTGCTCTTGACAGCTAGAGAGTGCCGCGTTGACCACTGCGCATGAAGAAATAACCACCTGCAACGTTTGTTTTAGGGTTTAGGTGCATTTTTAATTTTATTGCTTAAATCGCATTTTCTCGACGAGCTGAGCACGTTTTCTGAAATGTGCTCCTCCCGTCACTCTGGTTGGGTGTGCATAGTAAAAAGTGCTCTTGGCAGCTAGAGAGTGCCGAGTTGACCACTGCGCATAAAGAAATAACCACCTGCAACGTTTGGTTCAGGTTTTAGGTGCATTTTTAATTTTATTGCTTAAATCGCATTTTCTCGACGAGCTGAGAACGTTTTCTGAAATGTGCTCCTCCCGTCGCTCTGGTTGGGTGCGCACAGTAAAAAGAGGTCCTGGCAGCTAGGGAGTGCCGCGTTGACCACTGCGCACGAAGAAATAAGCACCTGCAACGTTTGGTTTAGGTTTGAGATGCATTTTTAATTTTATTGCTTAAATTGCATGCTCTCGACGAGCTGAGCACGTTTTCTGAAATGTGCTCCTTCAGTCACTCTGGTTGGGTGCGCATAGTAAAAAGTGCTATTGGCAGCTAGAGAGTGCCGCGTTGACCACTGCGCATGAAGAAATAAGCAACTGCAACGTTTTGTTTAGGTTTTAGGTGCATTTTTTATTTTATTGCTTAAATCGCATTCTCTCGACGAGCTGAGCACGTTTTCTGAAATGTGCTCCTCCCGTCGCTCGGGTTGGGTGCGCGTAGTAAAAAGTGCTCCTGGCAGCGCGAGAGTGCCGCGTTGACCACTGCGCATGAAGAAATAAGCACCTGCAACGTTTGGTTTAGGTTTTAGGTGCATTTTTAATTTTATTGCTTAAATCGCATTTTCTCGACGAGCTGAGCACGTTTTCTCAAATGTGCTCCTCCCGTCACTCTGGTTGGGTGCGCACAGTAAAAAGTGCTTCTGGCAGCTAGGGAGTGCCGCGTTGACCACTGCGCATCAAGAAATAAGCACCTGCAACGTTTGGTTTAGGTTTCAGGTGCATTTTTAATTTTATTGCTTAAATCGCATTTTCTCGACAAGCTGAGCACGTTTTCTGAAATGTGCTTCTCCCGTCGCTCTGGTTGGGTGCGCACAGTAAAAAGAGCTCCTGGCAGCTAGGGAGTGCCGCGTTGACCACTGCGCACGAAGAAATAAGCACCTGCAACGTTTGGTTTAGGTTTTAGGTGAATTTTTAATTTTATTGCTTAAATCGCATTTTATCGACGAGCTGAGCACGTTTTCTGAAATGTGCTCCTTCCGTCACTCTGGTTGGGTGCGCATAGTAAAAAGTGCTCTTGGCAGCTAGAGAGTGCCGCGTTGACCACTGTGCATGAAGAAATAAGCACCTGCAACGTTTGGTTTAGGTTTTAGGTGCATTTTTTATTTTATTGCTTAAATCGCATTCTCTCGACGAGCTGAGCACGTTTTCTGAAATGTGCTCCTCCCGTCGCTCTGGTTGGGTGCGCGTAGTAAAAAGTGCTCCTGGCAGCTAGAGAGTGTCGCGTTGACCACTGTGCATGAAGAAATAAGCACCTGCAACGTTTGGTTTAGGTTTTAGGTGCATTTTTACTTTTATTGCTTAAATCGCATTTTCTCGACGAGCTGAGAACGTTTTCTGAAATGTGCTCCTCCCGTCGCTCTGGTTGGGTGCGCACAGTAAAAAGAGCTCCTGGCAGTTAGGGAGTGCCGCGTTGACCACTGCGCACGAAGAAATAAGCACCTGCAACGTTTGGTTTAGGTTTTAGGTGCATTTTTAATTTTATTGCTTAAATCGCATTCTCTCGACGAGCTGAGCACGTTTTCTGAAATGTGCTCCTCCCGTCACTCTGGTTGGGTGCGCATAGTAAAAAGTGCTGTTGGCAGCTAGAGAGTGCCGCGTTGACCACTGCGCATGAAGAAATAAGCACCTGCAACGTTTTGTTTAGGTTTTAGGTGCATTTTTTATTTTATTGCTTAAATCGCATTCTCTCGACGAGCTGAGCACGTTTTCTGAAATGTGCTCCTCCCGTCGCTCTGGTTGGGTGCGCGTAGTAAAAAGTGCTCTTGACAGCTAGAGAGTGCCGCGTTGACCACTGCGCACGAAGAAATAAGCACCTGCAACGTTTGCTTTAGGTTTTAGGTGCATTTTTTATTTTATTGCTTAAATCGCATTCTCTCGACGAGCCGAGCACGTTTTCTGAAATGTGCTCCTCCCGTCGCTCTGGTTGTGCGCGCATAGTAAAAAGTGCTCCTGGCAGCTAGAGAGTGCCGCGTTGACCACTGCTTATGAAGAAATAAGCACCTGCAACGTTTGGTTTAGGTTTTAGGTGCATTTTTAATTTTATTGCTTAAATCGCATTCTCTCGACGAGCTGAGCACGTTTTCTGAAATGTGCTCCTCCCGTCACTCTGGTTGGGTGCGCACAGTAAAAAGTCCTCCTGGCAGCTAGGGAGTGCCGCGTTGACCACTGCGCACGAAGAAATAAGCACCTGCAACGTTTGGTTTAGGTTTTAGGTGCATTTTTAATTTTATTGCTTAAATCGCATTTTATCGACGAGCTGAGCACGTTTTCTGAAATGTGCTCCTCCCGTCACTCTGGTTGGGTGCGCATAGTAAAAAGTGCTCTTGGCAGCTAGAGAGTGCCGCGTTGACCACTGCGCATGAAGAAATAAGCACCTGCAACGTTTGGTTTAGGTTTTAGGTGCATTTTTTATTTTATTGCTTAAATGGCATTCTCTCGACGAGCTGAGCACGTTTTCTGAAATGTGCTCCTCCCGTCGCTCTGGTTGGGTGCGCGTAGTAAAAAGTGCTCCTGGCAGCTAGGGAGTGCCGCGTTGACCACTGCGCACGAAGAAATAAGCACCTGCAACGTTTGCTTTAGGTTTTAGGTGCATTTTTAATTTTATTGCTTAAATCGCATTCTCTCGACGAGCTGAGCACGTTTTCTGAAATGTGCTCCTCCCGTCGCTCTGGTTGGGTGCGCATAGTAAAAAGTGCTCTTGGCAGCTAGAGAGTGCCGCGTTGACCACTACGCATGAAGAAATAACCACCTGCAACCTTTGGTTTAGGTTTTGGGTGCATTTTTAATTTTATTGCTTAAATCGCATTTTCTCGACGAGCTGAGCACGTTTTCTGAAATGTGCTCCTCCCGTCACTCTGGTTGGGTGTGCATAGTAAAAAGTGCTCTTGACAGCTAAAGAGTGCCGCGTTGACCACTGCGCATGAAGAAATAACCACCTGCAACGTTTGGTTTAGGTTTTAGGTGCATTTTTAATTTTATTGCTTAAATCGCATTTTCTCGACGAGCTGAGCACGTTTTCTGAAATGTGCTCCTCCCGTCACTCTGGTTGGGTGCGCACAGTAAAAAGTGCTCCTGGCAGCTAGGGAGTGCTGCGTTGACCACTGCGCATGAAGAAATAAGCACCTGCAACGTTTGGTTTAGGTTTCAGGTGCATTTTTAATTTTATTGCTTAAATCGCATTTTCTCGACAAGCTGAGCACGTTTTCTGAAATGTGCTCCTCCCGTCGCTCTGGTTGGGTGCGCACAGTAAAAAGAGCTCCTGGCAGCTAGGGAGTGCCGCGTTGACCACTGCGCACGAAGAAATAAGCACCTGCAACGTTTGGTTTAGGTTTTAGGTGCATTTTTAATTTTATTGCTTAAATCGCATTTTATCGACGAGCTGAGCACGTTTTCTGAAATGTGCTCCTCCCGTCACTCTGGTTGGGTGCGCATAGTAAAAAGTGCTCTTGGCAGCTAGAGAGTGCCACGTTGACCACTGCGCATGAAGAAATAAGCACCTGCAACGTTTGGTTTAGGTTTTAGGTGCATTTTTTATTTTATTTCTTAAATCGCATTCTCTCGACGAGCTGAGCACGTTTTCTGAAATGTGCTCCTCCCGTCGATCTGGTTGGGTGCGCGTAGTAAAAAGTGCTCCTGGCAGCTAGAGAGTGCCGCGTTGACCACTGCGCATGAAGAAATAAGCACCTGCAACGTTTGGTTTAGGTTTTAGGTGCATTTTTAATTTTATTGCTTAAATCGCATTTTCTCGACGAGCTGAGCACGTTTTCTGAAATGTGCTCCTCCCGTTACTCTGCTTGGGTGCGCACAGTAAAAAGTGCTCCTGGCAGCTAGGGAGTGCCGCGTTGACCACTGCGCATGAAGAAATAAGCACCTGCAACGTTTGGTTTAGATTTTAGGTTCATTTTTAATTTTATTGCTTAAATCGCATTTTCTCGACGAGCTGAGCACGTTTTCTGAAATGTGCTCCTCCCGTCGCTCTGGTTGGGTGCGCACAGTAAAAAGAGCTCCTGGCAGCTAGGGAGTGCCGCGTTGACCACTGCGCACGAAGAAATAAGCACCTGCAACGTTTGCTTTAGGTTTTAGGTGCGTTTTTTATTTTATTGCTTAAATCGCATTCTCTCGACGAGCTGAGCACGTTTTCTGAAATGTGCTCCTCCCGTCGCTCTGGTTGGGTGCGCGTAGTAAAAAGTCCTCCTGGCAGCTAGAGAGTGCCGCGTTGACCACTGCGCATGAAGAAATAAGCACCTGCAACGTTCGGTTTACTTTTTAGGTGCATTTTTAATTTTATTGCTTAAATCGCATTCTCTCGACGAGCTGAGCACGTTTTCTGAAATGTGCTCCTCCCGTCACTCTGGTTGGGTGCGCATAGTAAAAAGTGCTCCTGGCAGCTAGAGAGTGCCGCGTTGACCACTGCGCATGAAGAAATAAGCACCTGCAACGTTTGGTTTAGGTTTTAGGTGCATTTTTAATTTTATTGCTAAAATTGCATTTTCTCGACGAGCTGAATACGTTTTCTGAAATGTGCTCCTCCCGTCACTCTGGTTGGGTGTGCATAGTAAAAAGTGCTCTTGACAGCTAGAGAGTGCCGCGTTGACCACTGCGCATGAAGAAATAACCACCTGCAACGTTTGGTTTAGGTTTTAGGTGCATTTTTAATTTTATTGCTTAAATCGCATTTTCTCGACGAGCTGAGCACGTTTCCTGAAATGTGCTCCTCCCGTCGCTCTGGTTGGGTGCGCACAGTAAAAAGAGCTCCTGGCAGCTAGGGAGTGCCGCGTTGACCACTGCGCACGAAGAAATAAGCACCTGCAACGTTTGGTTTAGGTTTTAAGTTCATTTTTAATTTTATTGCTTAAATCGCATTTTCTCGACGAGCTGAGCACGTTTTCTGAAATGTGCTCCTCCCGTCACTCTGGTTGGGTGCGCACAGTAAAAAATGCTCTTGGCAGCTAGAGAGTGCCGCGTTGACCACTGCGCATGAAGAAATAAGCACCTGCAACGTTTGGTTTAGGTTTGAGGTGCATTTTTAATTTTATTGCTTAAATCGCATTTTCTCGACGACCTGAGCACGTTTTCTGAAATGTGCTGCTCCCGTCACTCTGGTTGGGTGCGCATAGTAAAAAGTGCTCTTGGCAGCTAGAGAGTGCCGCGTTGACCACTGCGCATGAAGAAATAAGCACCTGCAACGTTTGGTTTAGGTTTGAGGTGCATTTTTTATTTTATTGCTTAAATCGCGTTTTCTCGACGAGCTTAGCACGTTTTCTGAAATGTGCTCCTCCCGTCGCCCTGGTTGGGTGCGCGTAGTAAAAAGTGCTCCTGGCAGCTAGAGAGTGCCGCGTTGACCACTGCGCATGAAGAAATAAGCACCTGCAACGTTTGGTTTAGGTTTTAGGTGCATTTTTAATTTTATTGCTTAAATCGCATTTTCTCGACGAGCTGAGCACGTTTTCTGAAATGTGCTCCTACCGTCACTCTGGTTGGGTGCGCATAGTAAAAAGTGCTCTTGGCAGCTAGAGAGTGCCGCGTTGACCACTGCGCACGAAGAAATAAGCACCTGCAACGTTTGGTTTAGGTTTTAGATGCATTTTTAATTTTATTGCTTAAATTGCATGCTCTCGACGAGCTGAGCACGTTTTCTGAAATGTGCTCCTTCAGTCACTCTGGTTGGGTGCGCATAGTAAAAAGTGCTATTGGCAGCTAGAGAGTGCCGCGTTGACCACTGCGCATGAAGAAATAAGCAACTGCAACGTTTTGTTTAGGTTTTAGGTGCATTTTTTATTTTATTGCTTAAATCGCATTCTCTCGACGAGCTGAGCACGTTTTCTGAAATGTGCTCCTCCCGTCGCTCGGGTTGGGTGCGCGTAGTAAAAAGTGCTCCTGGCAGCGCGAGAGTGCCGCGGCGACCACTGCGCATGAAGAAATAAGCACCTGCAACGTTTGGTTTAGATTTTAGGTTCATTTTTAATTTTATTGCTTAAATCGCATTCTCTCGACGAGCTGAGCACGTTTTCTGAAATGTGCTCCTCCCGTCGCTCTGGTTGAGTGCGCATAGTAAAAAGTGCTCCTGGCAGCTAGAGAGTGCCGCGTTGACCACTGCGCATGAAGAAATAAGCACCTGCAACGTTTGGTTTAGGTTTTAGGTGCATTTTTAATTTTATTGCTTAAATCGCATTTTCTCGACGAGCTGAGCACGTTTTCTCAAATGTGCTCCTCCCGTCACTCTGGTTGGGTGCGCACAGTAAAAAGTGCTCCTGGCAGCTAGGGAGTGCCGCGTTGACCACTGCGCATCAAGAAATAAGCACCTGCAACGTTTGGTTTAGGTTTCAGGTGCATTTTTAATTTTATTGCTTAAATCGCATTTTCTCGACAAGCTGAGCACGTTTTCTGAAATGTGCTTCTCCCGTCGCTCTGGTTGGGTGCGCACAGTAAAAAGAGCTCCTGGCAGCTAGGGAGTGCCGCGTTGACCACTGCGCACGAAGAAATAAGCACCTGCAACGTTTGGTTTAGGTTTTAGGTGCATTTTTAATTTTATTGCTTAAATCGCATTTTATCGACGAGCTGAGCACGTTTTCTGAAATGTGCTCCTTCCGTCACTCTGGTTGGGTGCGCATAGTAAAAAGTGCTCTTGGCAGCTAGGGAGTGCCGCGTTGACCACTGCGCACGAAGAAATAAGCACCTGCAACGTTTGATTTAGGTTTTAGGTGCATTTTTAATTTTATTGCTTAAATCGCATTTTCTCGACGAGCTGAGCACGTTTTCTGAAATGTGCTCCTCCCGTCACTCTGGTTGGGTGTGCATAGTAAAAAGTGCTCTTGACAGCTAGAGAGTGCCGCGTTGACCACTGCGCACGAAGAAATAACCACCTGCAACGTTTGGTTTAGGTTTTAGGTGCATTTTTAATTGTATTGCTTAAATCGCATTTTCTCGACGAGCTGAGCACGTTTTCTGAAATGTGCTCCTCCCGTCACTCTGGTTGGGTGCGCACAGTAAAAAGAGCTCCTGGCAGCTAGGGAGTGCCGCGTTGACCACTGCGCACGAAGAAATAAGCACCTGCAACGTTTGCTTTAGGTTTTAAGTTCATTTTTAATTTTATTGCTTAAATCGCATTTTCTCGACGAGCTGAGCACGTTTTCTGAAATGTGCTCCTCCCGTCACTCTGGTTGGGTGCGCACAGTAAAAAATGCTCTTGGCAGCTAGAGAGTGCCGCGTTGACCACTGCGCATGAAGAAATAAGCACCTGCAACGTTTGGTTTAGGTTTGAGGTGCATTTTTAATTTTATTGCTTAAATCGCATTTTCTCGACGACCTGAGCACGTTTTCTGAAATGTGCTGCTCCCGTCACTCTGGTTGGGTGCGCATAGTAAAAAGTGCTCTTGGCAGCTAGAGAGTGCCGCGTTGACCACTGCGCATGAAGAAATAAGCACCTGCAACGTTTGGTTTAGGTTTGAGGTGCATTTTTTATTTTATTGCTTAAATCGCGTTTTCTCGACGAGCTTAGCACGTTTTCTGAAATGTGCTCCTCCCGTCGCCCTGGTTGGGTGCGCGTAGTAAAAAGTGCTCCTGGCAGCTAGAGAGTGCCGCGTTGACCACTGCGCATGAAGAAATAAGCACCTGCAACGTTTGGTTTAGGTTTTAGGTGCATTTTTAATTTTATTGCTTAAATCGCATTTTCTCGACGAGCTGAGCACGTTTTCTGAAATGTGCTCCTACCGTCACTCTGGTTGGGTGCGCATAGTAAAAAGTGCTCTTGGCAGCTAGAGAGTGCCGCGTTGACCACTGCGCACGAAGAAATAAGCACCTGCAACGTTTGGTTTAGGTTTTAGATGCATTTTTAATTTTATTGCTTAAATTGCATGCTCTCGACGAGCTGAGCACGTTTTCTGAAATGTGCTCCTCCCGTCACTCTGGTTGGGTGCGCATAGTAAAAAGTGCTCTTGGCAGCTAGGGAGTGCCGCGTTGACCACTGCGCATGAAGAAATAAGCACCTGCAACGTTTGGTTTAGGTTTTAGGTGCATGTTTTATTTTATTGCTTAAATCGCATTTTCTCGACGAGCTGAGCACGTTTTCTGAAATGTGCTCCTCCCGTCGCTCTGGTTGGGTGCGCGTAGTAAAAAGTGCTCCTGGCAGCTAGAGAGTGCCGCGTTGACCACTGCGCATGAAGAAATAAGCACCTGCAACGTTTGGTTTAGGTTTTAGGTGCATTTTTAATTTTATTGCTTGAATCGCATTCTCTCGACGAGCTGAGCACGTTTTCTGAAATGTGCTCCTCCCGTCGCTCTGGTTGGGTGCGCGTAGTAAAAAAAGCTCCTGGCAGCTAGGGAGTGCCGCGTTGACCACTGCGCACGAAGAAATAAGCACCTGCAACGTTTGGTTTAGGTTTTAGGTGCATTTTTAATTTTATTGCTTAAATCGCATTTTCTCGACGAGCTGAGCACGTTTTATGAAATGTGCTCCTCCCGTCGCTCTGGTTGTGCGCACATAGTAAAAAGTGCTCTTGGCAGCTAGAGAGTGCCGCGTTGACCACTGCGCATGAAGAAATAAGCACCTGCAACGTTTGGTTTAGGTTTTAGGTGCATTTTTAATTTTATTGCTTAAATCGCATTTTCTCGACGAGCTGAGTACGTTTTCTGAAATGTGCTCCTCCCGTCGCTCTGGTTGGGTGCGCACAGTAAAAAGAGCTCCTGGCAGCTAGGGAGTGCCGCGTTGACCACTGCGCACGAAGAAATAAGCACCTGCAACGTTTTGTTTAGGTTTTAGGTGCATTTTTAATTTTATTGCTTAAATCGCATTTTCTCGACGAGCTGAGCACGTTTTCTGAAATGTGCTCCTCCCGTCGCTCTGGTTGGGCGCGCATAGTAAAAAGTGCTCTTGGCAGCTAGAGAGTGCCGCGTTGACCACTGCACATGAAGAAATAACCACCTGCAACGTTTGGTTTAGGTTTTAGGTGCATTTTTAATTTTATTGCTTAAATCGCATTTTCTCGACGAGCTGAGCACGTTTTATGAAATGTGCTCCTCCCGTCGCTCTGGTTGTGCGCACATAGTAAAAAGTGCTCCTGGCAGCTAGAGAGTGCCGCGTTGACCACTGCACATGAAAAAATAAGCACCTGCAACGTTTGGTTTAGGTTTTAGGTGCATTTTTAATTTTATTTCTTAAATCGCATTTTCTCAACGAAATGAGCATGTTTTCTGAAATGTGCTCCTCCCGTCGCTCTGGTTGGGTGCGCGTAGTAAAAAGTCCTCCTGGCAGCTAGAGAGTGCCGCGTTGACCACTGCGCATGAAGAAATAAGCACCTGCAACGTTCGGTTTAGGTTTTAGGTGCATTTTTAATTTTATTGCTTAAATCGCATTCTCTCGACGAGCTGAGCACGTTTTCTGAAATGTGCTCCTCCCGTCACTCTGGTTGGGTGCGCATAGTAAAAAGTGCTCCTGGCAGCTAGAGAGTGCCGCGTTGACCACTGCGCATGAAGAAATAAGCACCTGCAACGTTTGGTTTAGGTTTTAGGTGCATTTTTAATTTTATTGCTTAAATTGCATTTTCTCGACGAGCTGAGTACGTTTTCTGAAATGTGCTCCTCCCATCACTCTGGTTGGGTGTGCATTGTAAAAAGTGCTCTTGACAGCTAGAGAGTGCCGCGTTGACCACTGCGCATGAAGAAATAACCACCTGCAACGTTTGGTTTAGGTTTTAGGTGCATTTTTAATTTTATTGCTTAAATCGCATTTTCTCGACGAGCTGAGCACGTTTCCTGAAATGTGCTCCTCCTGTCGCTCTGGTTGGGTGCGCACAGTAAAAAGAGCTCCTGGCAGCTAGGGAGTGCCGCGTTGACCACTGCGCACGAAGAAATAAGCACCTGCAACGTTTGGTTTAGGTTTTAGGTTCATTTTTAATTTTATTGCTTAAATCGCATTTTCTCGACGAGCTGAGCACGTTTTCTGAAATGTGCTCCTCCCGTCACTCTGGTTGGGTGCGCATAGTAGAAAGTGCTCTTGGCAGCTAGAGAGTGCCGCGTTGACCACTGCGCTTGAAGAAATAAGCACCTGCAACGTTTGGTTTAGGTTTTAGGTACATTTTTAATTTTATTGCTTAAATCGCATTTTCTCGACGAGCTGAGCACGTTTTATGAAATGTGCTCCTCCTGTCGCTCTGGTTGTGCGCACATAGTAAAAGGTGCTCCTGGCAGCTAGAGAGTGCCGCGCTGACCACTGCGCATGAAGAAATAAGCACCTGCAACGTTTGGTTTAGGTTTTAGGTGCATTTTTAATTTTATTGCTTAAATCGCATTTTCTCGACGAGCTGAGTACGTTTTCTGAAATGTGCTCCTCCCGTCGCTCTGGTTGGGTGCGCACAGTAAAAAGAGCTCCTGGCAGCTAGGGAGTGCCGCGTTGACCACTGCGCACGAAGAAATAAGCACCTGCAACGTTTTGTTTAGGTTTTAGGTGCATTTTTAATTTTATTGCTTAAATCGCATTTTCTCGACGAGCTGAGAACGTTTTCTGAAATGTGCTCCTCCCGTCGCTCTGGTTGGGTGCGCACAGTAAAAAGAGCTCCTGGCAGTTAGGGAGTGCCGCGTTAACCACTGCGCACGAAGAAATAAGCACCTGCAACGTTTGGTTTAGGTTTTAGTTGCATTTTTAATTTTATTGCTTAAATCGCATTCTCTCGACGAGCTGAGCACGTTTTCTGAAATGTGCTCCTCCCGTCACTCTGGTTGGGTGCGCATAGTAAAAAGTGCTCTTGGCAGCTAGAGAGTGCCGCGTTGACCACTGCGCATGAAGAAGTAAGCACCTGCAACGTTTTGTTTAGGTTTTAGGTGCATTTTTTATTTTATTGCTTAAATCGCATTCTCTCGACGAGCTGAGCACGTTTTCTGAAATGTGCTCCTCCCGTCGCTCTGGTTGTGCGCGCATAGTAAAAAGTGCTCCTAGCAGCTAGAGAGTGCCGCGTTGACCACTGCGCACGAAGAAATAAGCACCTGCAACGTTTGATTTAGGTTTTAGGTGCATTTTTAATTTTATTGCTTAAATCGCATTTTCTCGACGAGCTGAGCACGTTTTCTGAAATGTGCTCCTCCCGTCGCTCTGGTTTGGTGCGCACAGTAAAAAGAGCTCCTGGCAGCTAGGGAGTGCCGCGTTGACCACTGCGCACGAAGAAATAAGCACCTGCAACGTTTGGTTTAGGTTTTAGGTGCATTTTTAATTTTATTGCTTAAATCGCATTCTCTCGACGAGCTGAGCACGTTTTCTGAAATGTGCTCCTCCCGTCGCTCTGGTTGGGTGCGCGTAGTAAAAAGTCCTCCTGGCAGCTAGAGAGTGCCGCGTTGACCACTGCGCATGAAGAAATAAGCACCTGCAACGTTTGGTTTAGGTTTTAGGTACATTTTTAATTTTATTGGATAAATCGCATTTTCTCGACGAGCTGAGAACGTTTTCTGAAATGTGCTCCTCCCGTCGCTCTGGTTGGGTGCGCACAGTAAAAAGAGCTCCTGGCAGCTAGGGAGTGCCGCGTTGACCACTGCGCACGAAGAAATAAGCACCTGCAACGTTTGGTTTAGGTTTTAGATGCATTTTTAATTTTATTGCTTAAATTGCATGCTCTCGACGAGCTGAGCACGTTTTCTGAAATGTGCTCCTCCCGTCACTCTGGTTGGGTGCGCATAGTAAAAAGTGCTCTTGGCAGCTAGAGAGTGCCGCGTAGACCACTGCGCATGAAGAAATAAGCACCTGCAACGTTTTGTTTAGGTTTTAAGTGCATTTTTTATTTTATTGCTTAAATCGCATTTTCTCGACGAGCTGAGCACGTTTTCTGAAATGTGCTCCTCCCGTCGCTCTGGTTGGGTGCGCACAGTAAAAAGAGCTCCTGGCAGCTAGGGAGTGCCGCGTTGACCACTGCGCACGAAGAAATAAGCACCTGCAACGTTTGGTTTAGGTTTTAGGTGCATTTTTAATTTTATTGCTTAAATCGCATTTTCTCGACGAGCTGAGCACGTTTTCTGAAATGTGCTCCTCCCGTCACTCTGGTTGGGCGCGCATAGTAAAAAGTGCTCTTGGCAGCTAGAGAGTGCCGCGTTGACCACTGCACATGAAGAAATAACCACCTGCATTGTTTGGTTTAGGTTTTAGGTGCATTTTTAATTTTATTGCTTAAATCGCAATTCTCGACGAGCTGAGCACGTTTTCTGAAATGTGCTCCTCCCGTCACTCTGGTTGGGTGTGCATAGTAAAAAGTGCTCTTGGCAGATAGAGAGTGCCGAGTTGACGACTGCGCATAAAGAAATAACCACCTGCAACATTTGGTTTAGGTTTTAGGTACATTTTTAATTTTATTGCTTAAATCGCATTTTCTCGACGAGCTGAGTACGTTTTCTGAAATGTGCTCCTTCCGTCACTCTGGTTGGGTGCGCACAGTAAAAAGTGCTCCTGGCAGCTAGGGAGTGCCGCGTTGACCACTGCACATGAAGAAATAAGCACCTGCAACGTTTGGTTTAGGTTTTAGGTGCATTTTTAATTTTATTGCTTAAATCGCATTTTCTCGACGAGCTGAGCACGTTTTCTGAAATGTGCTCCTCCCGTCACTCTGGTTGGGTGCGCGTAGTAAAAAGAGCTCCTGGCAGCTAGGGAGTGCCGCGTTGACCACTGCGCATGAAGAAATAAGCACCTGCAACGTTTGGTTTAGGTTTGAGGTGCATTTTTAATTTTATTGCTTAAATCGCATTTTCTCGACGACCTGAGCACGTTTTCTGAAATGTGCTGCTCCCGTCACTCTGGTTGGGTGCGCATAGTAAAAAGTGCTCTTGGCAGCTAGAGAGTGCCGCGTTGACCACTGCGCATGAAGAAATAAGCACCTGCAACGTTTGGTTTAGGTTTGAGGTGCATTTTTTATTTTATTGCTTAAATCGCGTTTTCTCGACGAGCTTAGCACGTTTTCTGAAATGTGCTCCTCCCGTCGCCCTGGTTGGGTGCGCGTAGTAAAAAGTGCTCCTGGCAGCTAGAGAGTGCCGCGTTGACCACTGCGCATGAAGAAATAAGCACCTGCAACGTTTGGTTTAGGTTTTAGGTGCATTTTTAATTTTATTGCTTAAATCGCATTTTCTCGACGAGCTGAGCACGTTTTCTGAAATGTGCTCCTACCGTCACTCTGGTTGGGTGCGCATAGTAAAAAGTGCTCTTGGCAGCTAGAGAGTGCCGCGTTGACCACTGCGCACGAAGAAATAAGCACCTGCAACGTTTGGTTTAGGTTTTAGATGCATTTTTAATTTTATTGCTTAAATTGCATGCTCTCGACGAGCTGAGCACGTTTTCTGAAATGTGCTCCTCCCGTCACTCTGGTTGGAAGCGCATAGTAAAAAGTGCTCTTGGCAGCTAGGGAGTGCCGCGTTGACCACTGCGCATGAAGAAATAAGCACCTGCAACGTTTGGTTTAGGTTTTAGGTGCATGTTTTATTTTATTGCTTAAATCGCATTTTCTCGACGAGCTGAGCACGTTTTCTGAAATGTGCTCCTCCCGTCGCTCTGGTTGGGTGCGCGTAGTAAAAAGTGCTCCTGGCAGCTAGAGAGTGCCGCGTTGACCACTGCGCAATAAGAAATAAGCACCTGCAACGTTTGGTTTAGGTTTTAGGTGCATTTTTAATTTTATTGCTTAAATCGCATTCTCTCGACGAGCTGAGCACGTTTTCTGAAATGTGCTCCTCCCGTCGCTCTGGTTGGGTGCGCGTAGTAAAAAAAGCTCCTGGCAGCTAGGGAGTGCCGCGTTGACCACTGCGCACGAAGAAATAAGCACCTGCAACGTTTGGTTTAGGTTTTAGGTGCATTTTTAATTTTATTGCTTAAATCGCATTTTCTCGACGAGCTGAGCACGTTTTATGAAATGTGCTCCTCCCGTCGCTCTGGTTGTGCGCACATAGTAAAAAGTGCTCTTGGCAGCTAGAGAGTGCCGCGTTGACCACTGCGCATGAAGAAATAAGCACCTGCAACGTTTGGTTTAGGTTTTAGGTGCATTTTTAATTTTATTGCTTAAATCGCATTTTCTCGACGAGCTGAGTACGTTTTCTGAAATGTGCTCCTCCCGTCGCTCTGGTTGGGTGCGCACAGTAAAAAGAGCTCCTGGCAGCTAGGGAGTGCCGCGTTGACCACTGCGCACGAAGAAATAAGCACCTGCAACGTTTTGTTTAGGTTTTAGGTGCATTTTTAATTTTATTGCTTAAATCGCATTTTCTCGACGAGCTGAGCACGTTTTCTGAAATGTGCTCCTCCCGTCGCTCTGGTTGGGCGCGCATAGTAAAAAGTGCTCTTGGCAGCTAGAGAGTGCCGCGTTGACCACTGCACATGAAGAAATAACCACCTGCAACGTTTGGTTTAGGTTTTAGGTGCATTTTTAATTTTATTGCTTAAATCGCATTTTCTCGACGAGCTGAGCACGTTTTATGAAATGTGCTCCTCCCGTCGCTCTGGTTGTGCGCACATAGTAAAAAGTGCTCCTGGCAGCTAGAGAGTGCCGCGTTGACCACTGCGCATGAAAAAATAAGCACCTGCAACGTTTGGTTTAGGTTTTAGGTGCATTTTTAATTTTATTTCTTAAATCGCATTTTCTCAACGAAATGAGCATGTTTTCTGAAATGTGCTCCTCCCGTCGCTCTGGTTGGGTGCGCGTAGTAAAAAGTCCTCCTGGCAGCTAGAGAGTGCCGCGTTGACCACTGCGCATGAAGAAATAAGCACCTGCAACGTTCGGTTTAGGTTTTAGGTGCATTTTTAATTTTATTGCTTAAATCGCATTCTCTCGACGAGCTGAGCACGTTTTCTGAAATGTGCTCCTCCCGTCACTCTGGTTGGGTGCGCATAGTAAAAAGTGCTCCTGGCAGCTAGAGAGTGCCGCGTTGACCACTGCGCATGAAGAAATAAGCACCTGCAACGTTTGGTTTAGGTTTTAGGTGCATTTTTAATTTTATTGCTTAAATTGCATTTTCTCGACGAGCTGAGTACGTTTTCTGAAATGTGCTCCTCCCATCACTCTGGTTGGGTGTGCATTGTAAAAAGTGCTCTTGACAGCTAGAGAGTGCCGCGTTGACCACTGCGCATGAAGAAATAACCACCTGCAACGTTTGGTTTAGGTTTTAGGTGCATTTTTAATTTTATTGCTTAAATCGCATTTTCTCGACGAGCTGAGCACGTTTCCTGAAATGTGCTCCTCCCGTCGCTCTGGTTGGGTGCGCACAGTAAAAAGAGCTCCTGGCAGCTAGGGAGTGCCGCGTTGACCACTGCGCACGAAGAAATAAGCACCTGCAACGTTTGGTTTAGGTTTTAGGTTCATTTTTAATTTTATTGCTTAAATCGCATTTTCTCGACGAGCTGAGCACGTTTTCTGAAATGTGCTCCTCCCGTCACTCTGGTTGGGTGCGCATAGTAAAAAGTGCTCTTGGCAGCTAGAGAGTGCCGCGTTGACCACTGCGCTTGAAGAAATAAGCACCTGCAACGTTTGGTTTAGGTTTTAGGTACATTTTTAATTTTATTGCTTAAATCGCATTTTCTCGACGAGCTGAGCACGTTTTATGAAATGTGCTCCTCCTGTCGCTCTGGTTGTGCGCACATAGTAAAAGGTGCTCCTGGCAGCTAGAGAGTGCCGCGCTGACCACTGCGCATGAAGAAATAAGCACCTGCAACGTTTGGTTTAGGTTTTAGGTGCATTTTTAATTTTATTGCTTAAATCGCATTTTCTCGACGAGCTGAGTACGTTTTCTGAAATGTGCTCCTCCCGTCGCTCTGGTTGGGTGCGCACAGTAAAAAGAGCTCCTGGCAGCTAGGGAGTGCCGCGTTGACCACTGCGCACGAAGAAATAAGCACCTGCAACGTTTTGTTTAGGTTTTAGGTGCATTTTTAATTTTATTGCTTAAATCGCATTTTCTCGACGAGCTGAGAACGTTTTCTGAAATGTGCTCCTCCCGTCGCTCTGGTTGGGTGCGCACAGTAAAAAGAGCTCCTGGCAGTTAGGGAGTGCCGCGTTAACCACTGCGCACGAAGAAATAAGCACCTGCAACGTTTGGTTTAGGTTTTAGTTGCATTTTTAATTTTATTGCTTAAATCGCATTCTCTCGACGAGCTGAGCACGTTTTCTGAAATGTGCTCCTCCCGTCACTCTGGTTGGGTGCGCATAGTAAAAAGTGCTCTTGGCAGCTAGAGAGTGCCGCGTTGACCACTGCGCATGAAGAAGTAAGCACCTGCAACGTTTTGTTTAGGTTTTAGGTGCATTTTTTATTTTATTGCTTAAATCGCATTCTCTCGACGAGCTGAGCACGTTTTCTGAAATGTGCTCCTCCCGTCGCTCTGGTTGTGCGCGCATAGTAAAAAGTGCTCCTAGCAGCTAGAGAGTGCCGCGTTGACCACTGCGCACGAAGAAATAAGCACCTGCAACGTTTGATTTAGGTTTTAGGTGCATTTTTAATTTTATTGCTTAAATCGCATTTTCTCGACGAGCTGAGCACGTTTTCTGAAATGTGCTCCTCCCGTCGCTCTGGTTTGGTGCGCACAGTAAAAAGAGCTCCTGGCAGCTAGGGAGTGCCGCGTTGACCACTGCGCACGAAGAAATAAGCACCTGCAACGTTTGGTTTAGGTTTTAGGTGCATTTTTAATTTTATTGCTTAAATCGCATTCTCTCGACGAGCTGAGCACGTTTTCTGAAATGTGCTCCTCCCGTCGCTCTGGTTGGGTGCGCGTAGTAAAAAGTCCTCCTGGCAGCTAGAGAGTGCCGCGTTGACCACTGCGCATGAAGAAATAAGCACCTGCAACATTTGGTTTAGGTTTTAGGTACATTTTTAATTTTATTGGATAAATCGCATTTTCTCGACGAGCTGAGAACGTTTTCTGAAATGTGCTCCTCCCGTCGCTCTGGTTGGGTGCGCACAGTAAAAAGAGCTCCTGGCAGCTAGGGAGTGCCGCGTTGACCACTGCGCACGAAGAAATAAGCACCTGCAACGTTTGGTTTAGGTTTTAGATGCATTTTTAATTTTATTGCTTAAATTGCATGCTCTCGACGAGCTGAGCACGTTTTCTGAAATGTGCTCCTCCCGTCACTCTGGTTGGGTGCGCATAGTAAAAAGTGCTCTTGGCAGCTAGAGAGTGCCGCGTAGACCACTGCGCATGAAGAAATAAGCACCTGCAACGTTTTGTTTAGGTTTTAAGTGCATTTTTTATTTTATTGCTTAAATCGCATTTTCTCGACGAGCTGAGCACGTTTTCTGAAATGTGCTCCTCCCGTCGCTCTGGTTGGGTGCGCACAGTAAAAAGAGCTCCTGGCAGCTAGGGAGTGCCGCGTTGACCACTGCGCACGAAGAAATAAGCACCTGCAACGTTTGGTTTAGGTTTTAGGTGCATTTTTAATTTTATTGCTTAAATCGCATTTTCTCGACGAGCTGAGCACGTTTTCTGAAATGTGCTCCTCCCGTCACTCTGGTTGGGCGCGCATAGTAAAAAGTGCTCTTGGCAGCTAGAGAGTGCCGCGTTGACCACTGCACATGAAGAAATAACCACCTGCATTGTTTGGTTTAGGTTTTAGGTGCATTTTTAATTTTATTGCTTAAATCGCAATTCTCGACGAGCTGAGCACGTTTTCTGAAATGTGCTCCTCCCGTCACTCTGGTTGGGTGTGCATAGTAAAAAGTGCTCTTGGCAGATAGAGAGTGCCGAGTTGACGACTGCGCATAAAGAAATAACCACCTGCAACATTTGGTTTAGGTTTTAGGTACATTTTTAATTTTATTGCTTAAATCGCATTTTCTCGACGAGCTGAGTACGTTTTCTGAAATGTGCTCCTTCCGTCACTCTGGTTGGGTGCGCACAGTAAAAAGTGCTCCTGGCAGCTAGGGAGTGCCGCGTTGACCACTGCACATGAAGAAATAAGCACCTGCAACGTTTGGTTTAGGTTTTAGGTGCATTTTTAATTTTATTGCTTAAATCGCATTTTCTCGACGAGCTGAGCACGTTTTCTGAAATGTGCTCCTCCCGTCACTCTGGTTGGGTGCGCGTAGTAAAAAGAGCTCCTGGCAGCTAGGGAGTGCCGCGTTGACCACTGCGCACGAAGAAATAAGCACCTGCAACGTTAGGTTTAGGTTTTAGGTGCATTTTTAATTTTATTGCTTGAATCGCATTTTCTCGACGAGCTGAGCACGTTTTCTGAAATGTGCTCCTCCCGTCACTCTGGTTGGGTGCGCACAGTAAAAAGAGCTCCTGGCAGCTAGGGAGTGCCGCGTTGACCACTGCGCATGAAGAAATAAGCACCTGCAACGTTTGGTTTGGGTTTTAGGTGCATTTTTAATTTTATTGCTTAAATTGCATTTTCTCGACAAGCTGAACACGTTTTCTGAAATGTGCTCCTCCCGTCACTCTGGTTGGGTGCGCATAGTAAAAAGTGCTCTTGGCAGCTAGGGAGTGCCGCGTTGACCACTGCGCATGAAGAAATAAGCACCTGCAACGTTTGGTTTAGGTTTTAGGTGCATGTTTTATTTTATTGCTTAAATCGCATTTTCTCGACGAGCTGAGCACGTTTTCTGAAATGTGCTCCTCCCGTCGCTCTGGTTGGGTGCGCGTAGTAAAAAGTGCTCCTGGCAGCTAGAGAGTGCCGCGTTGACCACTGCGCATGAAGAAATAAGCACCTGCAACGTTTGGTTTAGGTTTTAGGTGCATTTTTAATTTTATTGCTTAAATCGCATTCTCTCGACGAGCTGAGCACGTTTTCTGAAATGTGCTCCTCCCGTCGCTCTGGTTGGGTGCGCGTAGTAAAAAGTGCTCCTGGCAGCTAGGGAGTGCAACGTTGACCACTGCGCACGAAGAAATAAGCACCTGCAACGTTTGGTTTAGGTTTTAGGTGCATTTTTAATTTTATTGCTTAAATCGCATTTTCTCGACGAGCTGAGCACGTTTTATGAACTGTGCTCCTCCCGTCGCTCTGGTTGTGCGCACATAGTAAAAAGTGCTCTTGGCAGCTAGAGAGTGCCGCGTTGACCACTGCGCATGAAGAAATAAGCACCTGCAACGTTTGGTTTAGGTTTTAGGTGCATTTTTAATTTTATTGCTTAAATCGCATTTTCTCGACGAGCTGAGTACGTTTTCTGAAATGTGCTCCTCCCGTCGCTCTGGTTGGGTGCGCACAGTAAAAAGAGCTCCTGGCAGCTAGGGAGTGCCGCGTTGACCACTGCGCACGAAGAAATAAGCACCTGCAACGTTTTGTTTAGGTTTTAGGTGCATTTTTAATTTTATTGCTTAAATCGCATTTTCTCGACGAGCTGAGCACGTTTTCTGAAATGTGCTCCTCCCGTCGCTCTGGTTGGGCGCGCATAGTAAAAAGTGCTCTTGGCAGCTAGAGAGTGCCGCGTTGACCACTGCACATGAAGAAATAACCACCTGCAACGTTTGGTTTAGGTTTTAGGTGCATTTTTAATTTTATTGCTTAAATCGCATTTTCTCGACGAGCTGAGCACGTTTTATGAAATGTGCTCCTCCCGTCGCTCTGGTTGTGCGCACATAGTAAAAAGTGCTCCTGGCAGCTAGAGAGTGCCGCGTTGACCACTGCGCATGAAAAAATAAGCACCTGCAACGTTTGGTTTAGGTTTTAGGTGCATTTTTAATTTTATTTCTTAAATCGCATTTTCTCAACGAAATGAGCATGTTTTCTGAAATGTGCTCCTCCCGTCGCTCTGGTTGGGTGCGCGTAGTAAAAAGTCCTCCTGGCAGCTAGAGAGTGCCGCGTTGACCACTGCGCATGAAGAAATAAGCACCTGCAACGTTCGGTTTAGGTTTTAGGTGCATTTTTAATTTTATTGCTTAAATCGCATTCTCTCGACGAGCTGAGCACGTTTTCTGAAATGTGCTCCTCCCGTCACTCTGGTTGGGTGCGCATAGTAAAAAGTGCTCCTGGCAGCTAGAGAGTGCCGCGTTGACCACTGCGCATGAAGAAATAAGCACCTGCAACGTTTGGTTTAGGTTTTAGGTGCATTTTTTATTTTATTGCTTAAATTGCATTTTCTCGACGAGCTGAGTACGTTTTCTGAAATGTGCTCCTCCCGTCACTCTGGTTGGGTGTGCATAGTAAAAAGTGCTCTTGACAGCTAGAGAGTGCCGCGTTGACCACTGCGCATGAAGAAATAACCACCTGCAACGTTTGGTTTAGGTTTTAGGTGCATTTTTAATTTTATTGCTTAAATCGCATTTTCTCGACGAGCTGAGCACGTTTCCTGAAATGTGCTCCTCCCGTCGCTCTGGTTGGGTGCGCACAGTAAAAAGAGCTCCTGGCAGCTAGGGAGTGCCGCGTTGACCACTGCGCACGAAGAAATAAGCACCTGCAACGTTTGGTTTAGGTTTTAGGTTCATTTTTAATTTTATTGCTTAAATCGCATTTTCTCGACGAGCTGAGCACGTTTTCTGAAATGTGCTCCTCCCGTCACTCTGGTTGGGTGCGCATAGTAAAAAGTGCTCTTGGCAGCTAGAGAGTGCCGCGTTGACCACTGCGCTTGAAGAAATAAGCACCTGCAACGTTTGGTTTAGGTTTTAGGTACATTTTTAATTTTATTGCTTAAATCGCATTTTCTCGACGAGCTGAGCACGTTTTATGAAATGTGCTCCTCCCGTCGCTCTGGTTGTGCGCACATAGTAAAAAGTGCTCCTGGCAGCTAGAGAGTGCCGCGCTGACCACTGCGCATGAAGAAATAAGCACCTGCAACGTTTGGTTTAGGTTTTAGGTGCATTTTTAATTTTATTGCTTAAATCGCATTTTCTCGACGAGCTGAGTACGTTTTCTGAAATGTGCTCCTCCCGTCGCTCTGGTTGGGTGCGCACAGTAAAAAGAGCTCCTGGCAGCTAGGGAGTGCCGCGTTGACCACTGCGCACGAAGAAATAAGCACCTGCAACGTTTTGTTTAGGTTTTAGGTGCATTTTTAATTTTATTGCTTAAATCGCATTTTCTCGACGAGCTGAGAACGTTTTCTGAAATGTGCTCCTCCCGTCGCTCTGGTTGGGTGCGCACAGTAAAAAGAGCTCCTGGCAGTTAGGGAGTGCCGCGTTAACCACTGCGCACGAAGAAATAAGCACCTGCAACGTTTGGTTTAGGTTTTAGTTGCATTTTTAATTTTATTGCTTAAATCGCATTCTCTCGACGAGCTGAGCACGTTTTCTGAAATGTGCTCCTCCCGTCACTCTGGTTGGGTGCGCATAGTAAAAAGTGCTCTTGGCAGCTAGAGAGTGCCGCGTTGACCACTGCGCATGAAGAAGTAAGCACCTGCAACGTTTTGTTTAGGTTTTAGGTGCATTTTTTATTTTATTGCTTAAATCGCATTCTCTCGACGAGCTGAGCACGTTTTCTGAAATGTGCTCCTCCCGTCGCTCTGGTTGTGCGCGCATAGTAAAAAGTGCTCCTAGCAGCTAGAGAGTGCCGCGTTGACCACTGCGCACGAAGAAATAAGCACCTGCAACGTTTGATTTAGGTTTTAGGTGCATTTTTAATTTTATTGCTTAAATCGCATTTTCTCGACGAGCTGAGCACGTTTTCTGAAATGTGCTCCTCCCGTCGCTCTGGTTTGGTGCGCACAGTAAAAAGAGCTCCTGGCAGCTAGGGAGTGCCGCGTTGACCACTGCGCACGAAGAAATAAGCACCTGCAACGTTTGGTTTAGGTTTTAGGTGCATTTTTAATTTTATTGCTTAAATCGCATTCTCTCGACGAGCTGAGCACGTTTTCTGAAATGTGCTCCTCCCGTCGCTCTGGTTGGGTGCGCGTAGTAAAAAGTCCTCCTGGCAGCTAGAGAGTGCCGCGTTGACCACTGCGCATGAAGAAATAAGCACCTGCAACGTTTGGTTTAGGTTTTAGGTACATTTTTAATTTTATTGGATAAATCGCATTTTCTCGACGAGCTGAGAACGTTTTCTGAAATGTGCTCCTCCCGTCGCTCTGGTTGGGTGCGCACAGTAAAAAGAGCTCCTGGCAGCTAGGGAGTGCCGCGTTGACCACTGCGCACGAAGAAATAAGCACCTGCAACGTTTGGTTTAGGTTTTAGATGCATTTTTAATTTTATTGCTTAAATTGCATGCTCTCGACGAGCTGAGCACGTTTTCTGAAATGTGCTCCTCCCGTCACTCTGGTTGGGTGCGCATAGTAAAAAGTGCTCTTGGCAGCTAGAGAGTGCCGCGTAGACCACTGCGCATGAAGAAATAAGCACCTGCAACGTTTTGTTTAGGTTTTAAGTGCATTTTTTATTTTATTGCTTAAATCGCATTTTCTCGACGAGCTGAGCACGTTTTCTGAAATGTGCTCCTCCCGTCGCTCTGGTTGGGTGCGCACAGTAAAAAGAGCTCCTGGCAGCTAGGGAGTGCCGCGTTGACCACTGCACATGAAGAAATAAGCACCTGCAACGTTTGGTTTAGGTTTTAGGTGCATTTTTAATTTTATTGCTTAAATCGCATTTTCTCGACGAGCTGAGCACGTTTTCTGAAATGTGCTCCTCCCGTCACTCTGGTTGGGTGCGCGTAGTAAAAAGAGCTCCTGGCAGCTAGGGAGTGCCGCGTTGACCACTGCGCACGAAGAAATAAGCACCTGCAACGTTAGGTTTAGGTTTTAGGTGCATTTTTAATTTTATTGCTTGAATCGCATTTTCTCGACGAGCTGAGCACGTTTTCTGAAATGTGCTCCTCCCGTCACTCTGGTTGGGTGCGCACAGTAAAAAGAGCTCCTGGCAGCTAGGGAGTGCCGCGTTGACCACTGCGCATGAAGAAATAAGCACCTGCAACGTTTGGTTTGGGTTTTAGGTGCATTTTTAATTTTATTGCTTAAATTGCATTTTCTCGACAAGCTGAGCACGTTTTCTGAAATGTGCTCCTCCCGTCACTCTGGTTGGGTGCGCATAGTAAAAAGTGCTCTTGGCAGCTAGGGAGTGCCGCGTTGACCACTGCGCATGAAGAAATAAGCACCTGCAACGTTTGGTTTAGGTTTTAGGTGCATGTTTTATTTTATTGCTTAAATCGCATTTTCTCGACGAGCTGAGCACGTTTTCTGAAATGTGCTCCTCCCGTCGCTCTGGTTGGGTGCGCGTAGTAAAAAGTGCTCCTGGCAGCTAGAGAGTGCCGCGTTGACCACTGCGCATGAAGAAATAAGCACCTGCAACGTTTGGTTTAGGTTTTAGGTGCATTTTTAATTTTATTGCTTAAATCGCATTCTCTCGACGAGCTGAGCACGTTTTCTGAAATGTGCTCCTCCCGTCGCTCTGGTTGGGTGCGCGTAGTAAAAAGTGCTCCTGGCAGCTAGGGAGTGCCGCGTTGACCACTGCGCACGAAGAAATAAGCACCTGCAACGTTTGGTTTAGGTTTTAGGTGCATTTTTAATTTTATTGCTTAAATCGCATTTTCTCGACGAGCTGAGCACGTTTTATGAAATGTGCTCCTCCCGTCGCTCTGGTTGTGCGCACATAGTAAAAAGTGCTCTTGGCAGCTAGAGAGTGCCGCGTTGACCACTGCGCATGAAGAAATAAGCACCTGCAACGTTTGGTTTAGGTTTTAGGTGCATTTTTAATTTTATTGCTTAAATCGCATTTTCTCGACGAGCTGAGTACGTTTTCTGAAATGTGCTCCTCCCGTCGCTCTGGTTGGGTGCGCACAGTAAAAAGAGCTCCTGGCAGCTAGGGAGTGCCGCGTTGACCACTGCGCACGAAGAAATAAGCACCTGCAACGTTTTGTTTAGGTTTTAGGTGCATTTTTAATTTTATTGCTTAAATCGCATTTTCTCGACGAGCTGAGCACGTTTTCTGAAATGTGCTCCTCCCGTCGCTCTGGTTGGGCGCGCATAGTAAAAAGTGCTCTTGGCAGCTAGAGAGTGCCGCGTTGACCACTGCACATGAAGAAATAACCACCTGCAACGTTTGGTTTAGGTTTTAGGTGCATTTTTAATTTTATTGCTTAAATCGCATTTTCTCGACGAGCTGAGCACGTTTTATGAAATGTGCTCCTCCCGTCGCTCTGGTTGTGCGCACATAGTAAAAAGTGCTCCTGGCAGCTAGAGAGTGCCGCGTTGACCACTGCGCATGAAAAAATAAGCACCTGCAACGTTTGGTTTAGGTTTTAGGTGCATTTTTAATTTTATTTCTTAAATCGCATTTTCTCAACGAAATGAGCATGTTTTCTGAAATGTGCTCCTCCCGTCGCTCTGGTTGGGTGCGCGTAGTAAAAAGTCCTCCTGGCAGCTAGAGAGTGCCGCGTTGACCACTGCGCATGAAGAAATAAGCACCTGCAACGTTCGGTTTAGGTTTTAGGTGCATTTTTAATTTTATTGCTTAAATCGCATTCTCTCGACGAGCTGAGCACGTTTTCTGAAATGTGCTCCTCCCGTCACTCTGGTTGGGTGCGCATAGTAAAAAGTGCTCCTGGCAGCTAGAGAGTGCCGCGTTGACCACTGCGCATGAAGAAATAAGCACCTGCAACGTTTGGTTTAGGTTTTAGGTGCATTTTTAATTTTATTGCTTAAATTGCATTTTCTCGACGAGCTGAGTACGTTTTCTGAAATGTGCTCCTCCCGTCACTCTGGTTGGGTGTGCATAGTAAAAAGTGCTCTTGACAGCTAGAGAGTGCCGCGTTGACCACTGCGCATGAAGAAATAACCACCTGCAACGTTTGGTTTAGGTTTTAGGTGCATTTTTAATTTTATTGCTTAAATCGCATTTTCTCGACGAGCTGAGCACGTTTCCTGAAATGTGCTCCTCCCGTCGCTCTGGTTGGGTGCGCACAGTAAAAAGAGCTCCTGGCAGCTAGGGAGTGCCGCGTTGACCACTGCGCACGAAGAAATAAGCACCTGCAACGTTTGGTTTAGGTTTTAGGTTCATTTTTAATTTTATTGCTTAAATCGCATTTTCTCGACGAGCTGAGCACGTTTTCTGAAATGTGCTCCTCCCGTCACTCTGGTTGGGTGCGCATAGTAAAAAGTGCTCTTGGCAGCTAGAGAGTGCCGCGTTGACCACTGCGCTTGAAGAAATAAGCACCTGCAACGTTTGGTTTAGGTTTTAGGTACATTTTTAATTTTATTGCTTAAATCGCATTTTCTCGACGAGCTGAGCACGTTTTATGAAATGTGCTCCTCCCGTCGCTCTGGTTGTGCGCACATAGTAAAAAGTGCTCCTGGCAGCTAGAGAGTGCCGCGCTGACCACTGCGCATGAAGAAATAAGCACCTGCAACGTTTGGTTTAGGTTTTAGGTGCATTTTTAATTTTATTGCTTAAATCGCATTTTCTCGACGAGCTGAGTACGTTTTCTGAAATGTGCTCCTCCCGTCGCTCTGGTTGGGTGCGCACAGTAAAAAGAGCTCCTGGCAGCTAGGGAGTGCCGCGTTGACCACTGCGCACGAAGAAATAAGCACCTGCAACGTTTTGTTTAGGTTTTAGGTGCATTTTTAATTTTATTGCTTAAATCGCATTTTCTCGACGAGCTGAGAACGTTTTCTGAAATGTGCTCCTCCCGTCGCTCTGGTTGGGTGCGCACAGTAAAAAGAGCTCCTGGCAGTTAGGGAGTGCCGCGTTAACCACTGCGCACGAAGAAATAAGCACCTGCAACGTTTGGTTTAGGTTTTAGTTGCATTTTTAATTTTATTGCTTAAATCGCATTCTCTCGACGAGCTGAGCACGTTTTCTGAAATGTGCTCCTCCCGTCACTCTGGTTGGGTGCGCATAGTAAAAAGTGCTCTTGGCAGCTAGAGAGTGCCGCGTTGACCACTGCGCATGAAGAAGTAAGCACCTGCAACGTTTTGTTTAGGTTTTAGGTGCATTTTTTATTTTA
Source organism: Syngnathus floridae (assembly GCF_059516105.1). NCBI lineage: Eukaryota > Metazoa > Chordata > Actinopteri > Syngnathiformes > Syngnathidae > Syngnathus > Syngnathus floridae. The sequence continues at coordinate 2,308,605 of NC_142423.1, read as the reverse complement.
TTGCTTAAATCGCATTCTCTCGACGAGCTGAGCACGTTTTCTGAAATGTGCTCCTCCCGTCGCTCTGGTTGTGCGCGCATAGTAAAAAGTGCTCCTAGCAGCTAGAGAGTGCCGCGTTGACCACTGCGCATGAAGAAATAAGCACCTGCAACGTTTGATTTAGGTTTTAGGTGCATTTTTAATTTTATTGCTTAAATCGCATTTTCTCGACGAGCTGAGCACGTTTTCTGAAATGTGCTCCTCCCGTCGCTCTGGTTTGGTGCGCACAGTAAAAAGAGCTCCTGGCAGCTAGGGAGTGCCGCGTTGACCACTGCGCACGAAGAAATAAGCACCTGCAACGTTTGGTTTAGGTTTTAGGTGCATTTTTAATTTTATTGCTTAAATCGCATTCTCTCGACGAGCTGAGCACGTTTTCTGAAATGTGCTCCTCCCGTCGCTCTGGTTGGGTGCGCGTAGTAAAAAGTCCTCCTGGCAGCTAGAGAGTGCCGCGTTGACCACTGCGCATGAAGAAATAAGCACCTGCAACGTTTGGTTTAGGTTTTAGGTACATTTTTAATTTTATTGGATAAATCGCATTTTCTCGACGAGCTGAGAACGTTTTCTGAAATGTGCTCCTCCCTTCGCTCTGGTTGGGTGCGCACAGTAAAAAGAGCTCCTGGCAGCTAGGGAGTGCCGCGTTGACCACTGCGCACGAAGAAATAAGCACCTGCAACGTTTGGTTTAGGTTTTAGATGCATTTTTAATTTTATTGCTTAAATTGCATGCTCTCGACGAGCTGAGCACGTTTTCTGAAATGTGCTCCTCCCGTCACTCTGGTTGGGTGCGCATAGTAAAAAGTGCTCTTGGCAGCTAGAGAGTGCCGCGTAGACCACTGCGCATGAAGAAATAAGCACCTGCAACGTTTTGTTTAGGTTTTAAGTGCATTTTTTATTTTATTGCTTAAATCGCATTTTCTCGACGAGCTGAGCACGTTTTCTGAAATGTGCTCCTCCCGTCGCTCTGGTTGGGTGCGCACAGTAAAAAGAGCTCCTGGCAGCTAGGGAGTGCCGCGTTGACCACTGCGCACGAAGAAATAAGCACCTGCAACGTTTGGTTTAGGTTTTAGGTGCATTTTTAATTTTATTGCTTAAATCGCATTTTCTCGACGAGCTGAGCACGTTTTCTGAAATGTGCTCCTCCCGTCACTCTGGTTGGGCGCGCATAGTAAAAAGTGCTCTTGGCAGCTAGAGAGTGCCGCGTTGACCACTGCACATGAAGAAATAACCACCTGCATTGTTTGGTTTAGGTTTTAGGTGCATTTTTAATTTTATTGCTTAAATCGCAATTCTCGACGAGCTGAGCACGTTTTCTGAAATGTGCTCCTCCCGTCACTCTGGTTGGGTGTGCATAGTAAAAAGTGCTCTTGGCAGATAGAGAGTGCCGAGTTGACGACTGCGCATAAAGAAATAACCACCTGCAACATTTGGTTTAGGTTTTAGGTACATTTTTAATTTTATTGCTTAAATCGCATTTTCTCGACGAGCTGAGTACGTTTTCTGAAATGTGCTCCTTCCGTCACTCTGGTTGGGTGCGCACAGTAAAAAGTGCTCCTGGCAGCTAGGGAGTGCCGCGTTGACCACTGCACATGAAGAAATAAGCACCTGCAACGTTTGGTTTAGGTTTTAGGTGCATTTTTAATTTTATTGCTTAAATCGCATTTTCTCGACGAGCTGAGCACGTTTTCTGAAATGTGCTCCTCCCGTCACTCTGGTTGGGTGCGCACAGTAAAAAGAGCTCCTGGCAGCTAGGGAGTGCCGCGTTGACCACTGCGCATGAAGAAATAAGCAGCTGCAACGTTTGGTTTAGGTTTTAGGTGCATTTTAAATTTTATTGCTTGAATCGCATTTTCTCGACGAGCTGAGCACGTTTTCTGAAATGTGCTCCTCCCGTCACTCTGGTTGGGTGCGCACAGTAAAAAGTGCTCTTGGCAGGTAGGGAGTGCCGCGTTGACCACTGCGCATGAAGAAATAAGCACCTGCAACGTTTGGTTTAGGTTTTAGGTGCATTTTTAATTTTATTGCTTAAATAGCATTTTCTCGACGAGCTGAGCACGTTTTCTGAAATGCGCTCCTCCCGTCGCTCTGGTTGGGCGCGCATAGTAAAAAGGGCTCTTGGCAGCTAGAGAGTGCCGCGTTGACCACTGCGCATGAAGAAATAACCACCTGCAACGTTTGGTTTAGGTTTTAGGTGCAGTTTTTATTTTATTGCTTAAATCGCATTTTCTCGACGAGCTGAGCACGTTTCCTGAAATGTGCTCCTCCCGTCACTCTGGTTGGGTGTGCATAGTAAAAAGTGCTATTGGCAGCTAGAGAGTGCCGAGTTGACCACTGCGCATAAAGAAATAACCGCCTGCAACGTTCCGTTCAGGTTTTAGGTGCATTTTTAATTTTATTGCTTAAATCGCATTTTCTCGACGACCTGAGCACGTTTTCTGAAATGTGCTGCTCCCTTCACTCTGGTTGGGTGCGCATAGTAAAAAGTGCTCTTGGCAGCTAGAGAGTGCCGCGTTGACCACTGCGCATGAAGAAATAAGCACCTGCAACGTTTGGTTTAGGTTTGAGGTGCATTTTTTATTTTATTGCTTAAATCGCGTTTTCTCGACGAGCTTAGCACGTTTTCTGAAATGTGCTCCTCCCGTCGCCCTGGTTGGGTGCGCGTAGTAAAAAGTGCTCCTGGCAGCTAGAGAGTGCCGCGTTGACCACTGCGCATGAAGAAATAAGCACCTGCAACGTTTGGTTTAGGTTTTAGGTGCATTTTTAATTTTATTGCTTAAATCGCATTTTCTCGACGAGCTGAGCACGTTTTCTGAAATGTGCTCCTACCGTCACTCTGGTTGGGTGCGCATAGTAAAAAGTGCTCTTGGCAGCTAGAGAGTGCCGCGTTGACCACTGCGCATGAAGAAATAAGCACCTGCAACGTTTGGTTTAGGTTTTAGGTGCATTTTTAATTTTATTGCTTAAATCGCATTTTCTCGACGAAATGAGCATGTTTTCTGAAATGTGCCCCTCCCGTCGCTCTGGTTGTGCGCGCATAGTAAAAAGTGCTCCTGGCAGGCATAGTGCCGCGTTGACCACTGCGCATGAAGAAATAAGCACCTGCAACGTTTGGTTTAGGTTTTATGTGCATTTTTAATTTTATTGCTTAAATCGCATTCTCTCGACGAGCTGAGCACGTTTTCTGAAATGTGCTCCTCCCGTCACTCTGGTTGGGTGCGCATAGTAAAAAGTGCTCTTGGCAGCTAGAGAGTGCCGCGTTGACCACTGCGCATGAAGAAATAAGCACCTGCAACGTTTGGTTTAGGTTTTAGGTGCATTTTTAATTTTATTTCTTAAATCGCATTTTCTTAACGAAATGAGCATGTTTTCTGAAATGTGCTCCTCCCGTCGCTCTGGTTGTGCGCGCATAGTAAAAAGTGCTCCTGGCAGGCATAGTGCCGCGTTGACCACTGCGCATGAAGAAATAAGCACCTGCAACGTTTGGTTTAGGTTTTATGTGCATTTTTAATTTTATTGCTTAAATCGCATTCTCTCGACGAGCTGAGCACGTTTTCTGAAATGTGCTCCTCCCGTCACTCTGGTTGGGTGCGCATAGTAAAAAGTGCTCTTGGCAGCTAGAGAGTGCCGCGTTGACCACTGCGCATGAAGAAATAAGCACCTGCAACGTTTGGTTTAGGTTTTAGGTGCATTTTTAATTTTATTTCTTAAATCGCATTTTCTTAACGAAATGAGCATGTTTTCTGAAATGTGCTCCTCCCGTCGCTCTGGTTGTGCGCGCATAGTAAAAAGTGCTCCTGGCAGCTAGAGAGTGCCGCGTTGACCACTGCGCATGAAGAAATAAGCACCTGCAACGTTTGATTTAGGTTTTAGGTGCATTTTTAATATTATTGCTCAAATCGCATTTTCTCGACGAGCTGAGCACGTTTTCTGAATTGTGCTCCTCCCGTCGCTCTGGTTGTGCGCGCACAGTAAAAAGTGCTCCTGGCAGCTAGAGAGTGCCGCGTTGACCACTGCGCATGAAGAAATAAGCACCTGCAACGTTTGGTTTAGGTTTTAGGTGCATTTTTAATTTTATTGCTTAAATCGCATTTTCTCGACGAGCTGAGTACGTTTTCTGAAATGTGCTCCTTCCGTCACTCTGGTTGGGTGCGCACAGTAAAAAGTGCTCCTGGCAGCTAGGGAGTGCCGCGTTGACCACTGCGCATGAAGAAATAAGCACCTGCAACGTTTGGTTTAGGTTTTAGGTGCATTTTTAATTTTATTGCTTAAATCGCATTTTCTCGACTAGCTGAGCACGTTTTCTGAAATGTGCTCCTCCCGTCGCTCTGGTTGTGCGCGCATAGTAAAAAGTGCTCCTGGCAGCTAGAGAGTGCCGCGTCGACCACTGCGCATGAAGAAATAAGCACCTGCAACGTTTGGTTTAGGTTTTAGGTGCATTTTTAATTTTATTGCTTAAATCGCATTTTCTCGACGAGCTGAGCACGTTTTCTGAAATGTGCTCCTCCCGTCGCTCTGGTTGGGTGCGCGTAGTAAAAAGTGCTCCTGGCAGCTAGAGAGTGCAGCGTTGACCACTGCGCAAGAAGAAATAAGCACCTGCAACGTTTGGTTTAGGTTTTAGGTGCATTTTTAATTTTATTGCTTAAATCGCATTCTCTCGACGAGCTGAGCACGTTTTCTGAAATGTGCTCCTCCCGTCGCTCTGGTTGGGTGCGCGTAGTAAAAAGTGCTCCTGGCAGCTAGAGAGTGCCGCGTTGACCACTGCGCATGAAAAAATAAGCACCTGCAACGTTTGGTTTAGGTTTTAGGTGCATTTTTAATTTTATTGCTTAAATCGCACTTTCTCGACGAGCTGAGCACGTTTTCTGAAATGTGCTCCTCCCGTCGCTCTGGTTGGGTGTGCGTAGTAAAAAGTGCTACTGGCAGCTAGAGAGTGCCGCGTTGACCACTGCACATGAAAAAATAAGCACCTGCAACGTTTGGTTTAGGTTTTAGGTGAATTTTTAATTTTATTGCTTAAATCGCATTCTCTCGACGAGCTGAGCACATTTTCTGAAATGTGCTCCTCCCGTCTCTCTGGTTGGGTGCGCGTAGTAAAAAGTCCTCCTGGCAGCTAGAGAGTGCCGCGTTGACCACTGCGCATGAAGAAATAAGCACCTGCAACGTTTGGTTTAGGTTTTAGGTGCATTTTAAATTTTATTGCTTGAATCGCATTTTCTCGACGAGCTGAGCACGTTTTCTGAAATGTGCTCCTCTCGTCACTCTGGTTGGGTGCGCACAGTAAAAAGCGCTCCTGGCAGCTAGGGAGTGCCGCGTTGACCACTGCGCATGAAGAAATAAGCACCTGCAACGTTTGGTTTGGGTTTTAGGTGCATTTTTAATTTTATTGCTTAAATCGCATTTTCTCGACAAGCTGAGCACGTTTTCTGAAATGTGCTCCTCCCGTCACTCTGGTTGGGTGCGCATAGTAAAAAGTGCTCTTGGCAGCTAGGGAGTGCCGCGTTGACCACTGCGCATGAAGAAATAAGCACCTGCAACGTTTGGTTTAGGTTTTAGGTGCATTTTTAATTTTATTGCTTAAAACGCATTTCCTCGACCTGCTGAGCACGTTTTCTGAAATGTGCTCCTCCCGTCGCTCTGGTTGTGCGCGCATAGTAAAAAGTGCTCCTGGCAACTAGAGAGTGCCGCGTTGACCACTGCGCATGAAAAAATAAGCATCTGCAACGTTTGGTTTAGGTTTTAGGTGCATTTTTAATTTTATTGCTTAAATCGCATTTTCTCGACGAGCTGAGCACGTTTTCTTAAATGTGCTCCTCCCGTCGCTCTGGTTGGGTGCGCGTAGTAAATAGTGCTCCTGGCTGCTAGAGAGTGCCGCGTTGATCACTGCGCATGAAGAAATAAGCACCTGCAACGTTTGGTTTAGGTTTTAGGTGCATTTTTAATTTTATTGCTTAAATCGCATTCTCTCGACGAGCTGAGCACGTTTTCTGAAATGTGCTCCTCCCGTCGCTCTGGTTGGGTGCGCGTAGTAAAAAGTGCTCCTGGCAGCTAGAGAGTGCCGCGTTGACCACTGCGCATGAAGAAATAAGCACCTGCAACGTTTGGTTTAGGTTTTAGGTGTATTTTTAATTTTATTGCTTAAATCGCATTTTCTCGACGAGCTGAGCACGTTTTCTGAAATGTGCTCCTCCCGTCACTCTGGTTGGGTGCGCACAGTAAAAAGAGCTCCTGGCAGCTAGGGAGTGCCGCGTTGACCACTGCGCACGAAGAAATAAGCACCTGCAACGTTTGGTTTAGGTTTTAGGTGCATTTTTAATTTTATTGCTTAAATCGCATTTTCTCGACGAGCTGAGCACGTTTTCTGAAATGTGCTCCTCCCGTCGCTCTGGTTGGTGCGCGTAGTAAAAAGTCCTCCTGGCAGCTAAAGAGTGCCGCGTTGACCACTGCGCATGAAGAAATAAGCACCTGCAACGTTTGGTTTAGGTTTTAGGTGCATTTTTAATTTTATTGCTTAAATCGCATTCTCTCGACGAGCTGAGCACGTTTTCTGAAATCTGCTCCTCCCGTCGCTCTGGTTGGGTGCGCGTAGTAAAAAGTGCTCCTGGCAGCTAGAGAGTGCCGCGTTGATCACTGCGCATGAAAAAATAAGCACCTGCAACGTTTGGTTTAGGTTTTAGGTGCATTTTTAATTTTATTGCTTAAATCGCATTTTCTCGACGAGCTGAGCACGTTTTCTGAAATGTGCTTCTCCCGTCACTCTGGTTGGGTGCGCACAGTAAAAAGAGCTCCTGGCAGCTCTTGAGTGCCGCGTTGACCACTGCGCACGAAGAAATAAGCACCTGCAACGTTTGGTTTAGGTTTTAGGTGCATTTTTAATTTTATTGCTTAAATCGCATTCTCTCGACGAGCTGAGCACGTTTTCTGAAATGTGCTCCTCGCGTCGCTCTGGTTGGGTGCGCGTAGTAAAAAGTCCTCCTGGCAGCTAGAGAGTGCCGCGTTGACTACTGCGCATGAAGAAATAAGCACCTGCAACGTTTGGTTTAGGTTTTAGGTGCATTTTTAATTTTATTGCTTAAATCGCATTTTCTCGACGAAATGAGCATGTTTTCTGAAATGTGCTCCTCCCGTCGCTCTGGTTGTGCGCGCTTAGTAAAAAGTGCTCCTGGCAGCCAGAGAGTGACGCGTTGACCACTGCGCATGAAGAAATAAGCACCTGCAACGTTTGGTTTAGGTTTTGGGTGCATTTTTAATATTATTGCTCAAATCGCATTTTCTCGACGAGCTGAGCACGTTTTCTGAAATGTGCTCCTCCCGTCGCTCTGGTTGTGCGCGCATAGTAAAAAGTGCTCCTGGCAGCTAGAGAGTGCCGCGTTGACCACTGCGCATGAAGAAATAAGCACCTGCAACGTTTGGTTTAGGTTTTAGGTGCATTTTTAATTTTATTGCTTAAATCGCATTTTCTCGACGAGCTGAGCACGTTTTCTGAAAGGTGCTCCTCCCGTCGCTCTGGTTGGATGCGCGTAGTAAAGTGCTCCTGGCAGCTCGAGAGTGCCGTGTTGACCACTGCGCACGAAGAAATAAGCACCTGCAACGTTTGGTTTAGGTTTTAGGTGCATTTTTAATTTTATTGCTTAAATCGCATTTTCTCGACGAGCTGAGCACGTTTTCTGAAATGTGCTCCTTCCGTCACTCTGGTTGGGTGCGCACCGTAAAAGGTGCTCTTGGCAGCCAGAGAGTGCCGCGTTGACCACTGCGCATGAAGAAATAACCACCTGCAACGTTTGGTTTAGGTTTTAGGTGCATTTTTAATTTATTTTCTTAAATCGCATTTTCTCGACGAGCTGAGCACATTTTCTGAAATGTGCTCCTCCCGTCACTCTGGTTGGGTGCGCATAGTAAAAAGTGCTCTTGGCAGCTAGAGAGTGCCGCGTTGACCACTGCGCATGAAGAAATAACCACCTGCAACGTTTGGTTTAGGTTTTATTAGGTTTTAGGTGCACTTTTAATTTCATTGCTTAAATCGCATTTTCTCGACGAGCTGAGCACGTTTTCTGAAATATGCTCCTCCCGTCACTCTGGTTGGGTGCGCACAGTAAAAAGAGCTCCTTGCAGCTAGGGAATGCCGCGTTGACCACTGCGCACGAAGAAATAAGCACCTGCAACGTTTGTTTTAGGTTTTAGGTGCATTTTTAATTTTATTGCTTAAATCGCATTTTCTTGACGAGCTGAGCACGTTTTCTGAAATGTGCTCCTCCCGTCGCTCTGGTTGGGTGTGCGTAGTAAAAAGTCCTCCTGGCAGCTAAAGAGTGCCGCGTTGACCACTGCGCATGAAGAAATAAGCACCTGCAACGTTTGGTTTAGGTTTTAGGTGCATTTTTAATTTTATTGCTTAAATCGCATTCTCTCGACGAGCTGAGCACGTTTTCTGAAATGTGCTCCTCCCGTCGCTCTGGTTGGGTGCGCGTAGTAAAAAGTGCTCCTGGCAGGTAGAGAGTGCCGCGTTGACCACTGCGCATGAAAAAATAAGCACCTGCAACGTTTGGTTTAGGTTTTAGGTGCATTTTTAATTTTATTGCTTAAATTGCATTTTCTCGACGAGCTGAGCACGTTTTCTGAAATGTGCTCCTCCCGTCGCTCTGGTTGGGTGCGCACAGTAAAAAGAGCTCCTGGCAGCTAGGGAGTGCCGCGTTGACCACTGCGCACGAAGAAATAAGCACCTGCAACGTTTGGTTTAGGTTTTAGGTGCATTTTTAATTTTATTGCTTAAATCGCATTCTCTCGACGAGCTGAGCACGTTTTCTGAAATGTGCTCCTCCCGTCGCTCTGGTTGGGTGCGCGTAGTAAAAAGTCCTCCTGGCAGCTAGCGAGTGCCGCGTTGACTACTGCGCATGAAGAAATAAGCACCTGCAACGTTTGGTTTAGGTTTTACGTGCATTTTTAATTTTATTGCTTAAATCGCATTTTCTCGACGAAATGAGCATGTTTTCTGAAATGTGCTCCTCTCGTCGCTCTGGTTGTGCGCGCATAGTAAAAAGTGCTCCTGGCAGCCAGAGAGTGCCGCGTTGACCACTGCGCACGAAGAAATAAGCACCTGCAACGTTTGGTTTAGGTTTTAGGTGCATTTTTAATATTATTGCTCAAATCGCATTTTCTCGACGAGCTGAGCACGTTTTCTGAAATGTGCTCCTCCCGTCGCTCTGGTTGGGTGCGCACAGTAAAAAGAGCTCCTGGCAGCTAGGGAGTGCCGCGTTGACCACTGCACACGAAGAAATAAGCACCTGCAACGTTTGGTTTAGGTTTTAGGTGCATTTTTAATTTTATTGCTTAAATCGCATTTTCTCGACGAGCTGAGCACGTTTTCTGAAATGTGCTCCTCCCGTCACTCTGGTTGGGTGCGCACAGTAAAAAGTGCTCCTGGCAGCTAGGGAGTGCCGCGTTGAGCACTGCGCACGAAGAAATAAGCACCTGCAACGTTTGGTTTAGGTTTTAGGTGCATTTTTAATTTTATTGCTTAAATCGCATTTTCTCGACGAGCTGAGCACGTTTTCTGAAATGGGCTCCTCCCGTCGCTCTGGTTGGGTGCGCACAGTAAAAAGAGCTCCTGGCAGCTAGGGAGTTCCGCGTTGACCACTGCGCACGAAGAAATAAGCACCTGCAACGTTTGGTTTAGGTTTTAGGTGCATTTTTTATTTTATTGCTTAAATCGCATTCTCTCGACGAGCTGAGCACGTTTTCTGAAATGTGCTCCTCCCGTCGCTCTGGTTGGGTGCACACAGTAAAAAGAGCTCCTGGCAGCTAGGGAGTGCCGCGTTGACCACTGCGCACGAAGAAATAAGCACCTGCAACGTTTGGTTTAGGTTTTAGGTGCATTTTTTATCTTATTGCTTAAATCGCATTCTCTCGACGAGCTGAGCACGTTTTCTGAAATGGGCTCCTCCCGTCGCTCTGGTTGGGTGCGCACAGTAAAAAGAGCTCCTGGCAGCTAGGGAGTTCCGCGTTGACCACTGCGCACGAAGAAATAAGCACCTGCAACGTTTGGTTTAGGTTTTAGGTGCATTTTTTATTTTATTGCTTAAATCGCATTCTCTCGACGAGCTGAGCACGTTTTCTGAAATGTGCTCCTCCCGTCGCTCTGGTTGGGTGCGCGTAGTAAAAAGTGCTCCTGGCAGCTAGAGAGTGCCGCGTTGACCACTGCGCATGAAGAAATAAGCACCTGCAACGTTTGGTTTAGGTTTTAGGTGCATTTTTAATCTTATTGCTTAAATCGCATTTTCTCGACGAGCTGAGCACGTTTTCTGAAATGTGCTCCTCCCGTCGCTCTGGTTGGGTGCGCACAGTAAAAAGAGCTCCTGGCAGCTAGGGAGTTCCGCGTTGACCACTGCGCACGAAGAAATAAGCACCTGCAACGTTTGGTTTAGGTTTTAGGTGCATTTTTAATTTTATTGCTTAAATCGCATTCTCTCGACGAGCTGAGCACGTTTTCTGAAATGTGCTCCTCCCGTCGCTCTGGTTGTGCGCGCATAGTAAAAAGTGCTCCTGGCAGCCAGAGAGTGCCGCGTTGATCACTGCGCATGAAGAAATAAGCACCTGCAACGTTTGGTTTAGGTTTTAGGTGCATTTTTAATATTAATGCTCAAATCGCATTTTCTCGACGAGCTGAGCACGTTTTCTGAAATGTGCTCCTCCCGTCACTCTGGTTGGGTGCGCACAGTAAAAAGAGCTCCTGGCAGCTAGGGAGTGCCGCGTTGACCACTGCGCACGAAGAAATAAGCACCTGCAACGTTTGGTTTAGGTTTTAGGTGCATTTTTAATTTTATTGCTTAAATCGCATTTTCTCGACGAGCTGAGCACGTTTTCTGAAATGTGCTCCTCCCGTCGCTCTGGTTGGGTGCGCGTAGTAAAAAGTCCTCCTGGCAGCTAAAGAGTGCCGCGTTGACCACTGCGCATGAAGAAATAAGCACCTGCAACGTTTGGTTTAGGTTTTAGGTTTATTTTTAATTTTATTGCTTAAATCGCATTCTCTCGACGAGCTGAGCACGTTTTCTGAAATGTGCTTCTCCCGTCGCTCTGGTTGGGTGCGCGTAGTAAAAAGTGCTCCTGGCAGCTAGAGAGTACCGCGTTGACCACTGCGCATGAAAAAATAAGCACCTGCAACGTTTGGTTCAGGTTTTAGGTGCATTTTTAATTTTATTGCTTAAATCGCATTTTCTCGACGAGCTGAGCACGTTTTCTGAAATGTGCTCCTCCCGTCGCTCTGGTTGGGTGCGCGTAGTAAAAAGTGCTCCTGGCAGCTAGAGAGTGCCGCGTTGACCACTGCGCATGAAAAAATAAGCACCTGCAACGTTTGGTTTAGGTTTTAGGTGCATTTTTAATTTTATTGCTTAAATCGCATTTTCTCGACGAGCTGAGCACGTTTTCTGAAATGTGCTTCTCCCGTCGCTCTGGTTGGGTGCGCACAGTAAAAAGAGCTCCTGGCAGCTAGGGAGTGCCGCGTTGACCACTGCGCACGAAGAAATAAGCACCTGCAACGTTTGGTTTAGGTTTTAGGTGCATTTTTAATTTTATTGCTTAAATCGCATTCACTCGACGAGCTGAGCACGTTTTCTGAAATGTGCTCCTCGCGTCGCTCTGGTTGGGTGCGCGTAGTAAAAAGTCCTCCTTGTCAGGAAGGAGTTGAGCCAGGGCGACCAAATGCAGCTTGAACCAGGATTTATTGCAGGGAAAAGGAGTTGGAAGGGAGGCAGGTGGGGAACCGACGACACAGACGGGAGGAAGACTCACGGCCAGCAAAACAGACAGACTGACCGACATGAAGTCCCCTTGGACAAGGTTAAAATTCTGACCGTGAGCCTTCAGACAGACCGAGGGAAAACCAGATGACACGAACAGGAACACTGGGCACGAACAGGAATGGACTCAACAGTAGACACCGCCAGGGAGAAACACACGGGCAGGGCTTAAATACACAGGGTAACAAGAGGAAGCAGGTGACAGACATTCCGATAACGAAAGGGGTGTGGCCGAGTGAAGTGCAGGCCGAGCGCGCTGTGGCACGGGCGTGACACTCCTGGCAGCTAGAGAGTGCCGCGTTGACTACTGCGCATGAAGAAATAAGCACCTGCAACGTTTGGTTTGGGTTTTAGGTGCATTTTTAATTTTATTGCTTAAATCGCATTTTCTCGACAAGCTGAGCACGTTTTCTGAAATGTGCTCCTCCCGTCACTCTGGTTGGGTGCGCATAGTAAAAAGTGCTCTTGGCAGCTAGGGAGTGCCGCGTTGACCACTGCGCATCAAGAAATAAGCACCTGCAAAGTTTGGTTTAGGTTTTAGGTGCATTTTTAATTTTATTGCTTAAAACGCATTTCCTCGACCAGCTGAGCACGTTTTCTGAAATGTGCTCCTCCCGTCGCTCTGGTTGTGCGCGCATAGTAAAAAGTGCTCCTGGCAGCTAGAGAGTGCCGCGTTGACCACTGCGCATGAAAAAATAAGCACCTGCAACGTTTGGTTTAGGTTTTAGGTGCATTTTTAATTTTATTGCTTAAATCGCATTTTCTCGACGAGCTGAGTACGTTTTCTGAAATGTGCTCCTCCCGTCGCTCTGGTTGTGCGCGCACAGTAAAAAGTGCTCCTGGCAGCTAGAGAGTGCCGCGTTGACCACTGCGCATGAAGAAATAAGCACCTGCAACGTTTTGTTTGAGTTTTAGGTGCATTTTTAATTTTATTGCTTGAATCGCATTTTCTCGACGAGCTGAGCACGTTTTCTGAAATGTGCTCCTCCCGTCACTCTGGTTGGGTGCGCACAGTAAAAAGAGCTCCTGGCAGCTAGGGAGTGCCGCGTTGACCACTGCGCATGAAGAAATAAGCACCTGCAACGTTTGGTTTGGGTTTTAGGTGCATTTTTAATTTTATTGCTTAAATTGCATTTTCTCGACAAGCTGAGCACGTTTTCTGAAATGTGCTCCTCCCGTCACTCTGGTTGAGTGCGCATAGTAAAAAGTGCTCTTGGCAGCTAGGGAGTGCCGCGTTGACCACTGCGCATGAAGAAATAAGCACCTGCAACGTTTGGTTTAGGTTTTAGGTGCATGTTTTATTTTATTGCTTAAATCGCATTTTCTCGACGAGCTGAGCACGTTTTCTGAAATGTGCTCCTCCCGTCACTCTGGTTGGGTGCGCACAGTAAAAAGTGCTCTTGGCAGCTAGAGAGTGCCGCGTTGACCACTGCGCATGAAGAAGTAAGCACCTGCAACGTTTGGTTTAGGTTTTAGGTGCATTTTTAATTTTATTGCTTAAATCGCATTTTCTCGACGAGCTGAGCACGTTTTCTGAAATGTGCTCCTCCCGTCACTCTGGTTGGGTGCGCACAGTAAAAAGTGCTCTTGGCAGCTAGAGAGTGCCGCGTTGACCACTGCGCATGAAGAAATAAGCACCTGCAACGTTTGGTTTAGGTTTTAGGTGCATTTTTAATTTTATTGCTTAAATCGCATTTTCTCGACGAGCTGAGCACGTTTTCTGAAATGTGCTCCTCCCGTCGCTCTGGTTGGGTGCGCAAAGTAAAAAGTGCTCCTGGCAGCTAGGGAGTGCCGCGTTGAGCACTGCGCACGAAGAAATAAGCACCTGCAACGTTTGGTTTAGGTTTTAGGTGCATTTTTAATTTTATTGCTTAAATCGCATTTTCTCGACGAGCTGAGCACGTTTTCTGAAATGGGCTCCTCCCGTCGCTCTGGTTGGGTGCGCACAGTAAAAAGAGCTCCTGGCAGCTAGGGAGTTCCGCGTTGACCACTGCGCACGAAGAAATAAGCACCTGCAACGTTTGGTTTAGGTTTTAGGTGCATTTTTTATTTTATTGCTTAAATCGCATTCTCTCGACGAGCTGAGCACGTTTTCTGAAATGTGCTCCTCCCGTCGCTCTGGTTGGGTGCACACAGTAAAAAGAGCTCCTGGCAGTCAGAGAGTGCCGCGTTGACCACTGCGCATGAAGAAATAAGCACCTGCAACGTTTGGTTTAGGTTTTGGGTGCATTTTTTATTTTATTGCTTAAATCGCATTCTCTCGACGAGCTGAGCACGTTTTCTGAAATGTGCTGCTCCCGTCGCTCTGGTTGGGTGCGCGTAGTAAAAAGTGCTCCTGGCAGCTAGAGAGTGCCGCGTTGACCACTGCGCATGAAGAAATAAGCACCTGCAACGTTTGGTTTAGGTTTTAGGTGCATTTTTAATTTTATTGCTTAAATCGCATTTTCTCGACGAGCTGAGCACGTTTTCTGAAATGTGCTCCTCCCGTCGCTCTGGTTGGGTGCGCACAGTAAAAAGAGCTCCTGGCAGCTAGGGAGTGCCGCGTTGACCACTGCGCACGAAGAAATAAGCACCTGCAACGTTTGGTTTAGGTTTTAGGTGCATTTTTTATTTTATTGCTTAAATCGCATTCTCTCGACGAGCTGAGCACGTTTTCTGAAATGTGCTCCTCCCGTCGCTCTGGTTGGGTGCGCATAGTAAAAAGTGCTCTTGGCAGCTAGAGAGTGCCGCGTTGACCACTGCGCACAAAGAAATAAGCACCTGCAACGTTTGGTTTAGGTTTTAGGTGCATTTTTAATTTTATTGTTTAAATTGCATTTTCTCGACGAGCTGAGCACGTTTTCTGAAATGTGCTCCTCCCGTCGCTCTGGTTGGGTGCGCACAGTAAAAAGAGCTCCTGGCAGCTAGGGAGTGCCGCGTTGACCACTGCACACGAAGAAATAAGCACCTGCAACGTTTGGTTTAGGTTTTAGGTGCATTTTTTATTTTATTGCTTAAATCGCATTCTCTCGACGAGCTGAGCACGTTTTCTGAAATGTGCTCCTCCCGTCGCTCTGGTTGGGTGCACACAGTAAAAAGAGCTCCTGGCAGCTAGGGAGTGCCGCGTTGACCACTGCGCACGAAGAAATAAGCACCTGCAACGTTTGGTTTAGGTTTTAGGTGCATTTTTTATTTTATTGCTTAAATCGCATTCTCTCGACGAGCTGAGTACGTTTTCTGAAATGTGCTCCTCCCGTCACTCTGGTTGGGTGCGCACAGTAAAAAGTGCTCTTGGCAGCTAGAGAGTGCCGCGTTGACCACTGCGCATGAAGAAATAAGCACCTGCAACGTTTGGTTTAGGTTTTAGGTGCATTTTTAATCTTATTGCTTAAATCGCATTTTCTCGACGAGCTGAGCACGTTTTCTGAAATGTGCTCCTCCCGTCGCTCTGGTTGGGTGCGCACAGTAAAAAGAGCTCCTGGCAGCTAGGGAGTTCCGCGTTGACCACTGCGCACGAAGAAATAAGCACCTGCAACGTTTGGTTTAGGTTTTAGGTGCATTTTTTATCTTATTGCTTAAATCGCATTCTCTCGACGAGCTGAGCACGTTTTCTGAAATGGGCTCCTCCCGTCGCTCTGGTTGGGTGCGCACAGTAAAAAGAGCTCCTGGCAGCGAGGGAGTTCCGCGTTGACCACTGCGCACGAAGAAATAAGCACCTGCAACGTTTGGTTTAGGTTTTAGGTGCATTTTTTATTTTATTGCTTAAATCGCATTCTCTCGACGAGCTGAGCACGTTTTCTGAAATGTGCTCCTCCCGTCGCTCTGGTTGGGTGCGCGTAGTAAAAAGTGCTCCTGGCAGCTAGGGAGTTCCGCGTTGACCACTGCGCACGAAGAAATAAGCACCTGCAACGTTTGGTTTAGGTTTTAGGTGCATTTTTTATTTTATTGCTTAAATCGCATTCTCTCGACGAGCTGAGCACGTTTTCTGAAATGTGCTCCTCCCGTCGCTCTGGTTGGGAGCGCGTAGTAAAAAGTGCTCCTGGCAGCTAGAGAGTGCCGCGTTGACCACTGCGCATGAAGAAATAAGCACCTGCAACGTTTGGTTTAGGTTTTAGGTGCATTTTTAATCTTATTGCTTAAATCGCATTTTCTCGACGAGCTGAGCACGTTTTCTGAAATGTGCTCCTCCCGTCACTCTGGTTGGGTGCGCACAGTAAAAAGTGCTC
Organism: Syngnathus floridae; assembly: GCF_059516105.1. Taxonomy (NCBI): domain Eukaryota; kingdom Metazoa; phylum Chordata; class Actinopteri; order Syngnathiformes; family Syngnathidae; genus Syngnathus; species Syngnathus floridae. The sequence goes on along the minus strand of NC_142423.1, from coordinate 2,292,579 downwards.
TTGGCAGCTAGAGAGTGCCGCGTTGACCACTGCGCATGAAGAAATAAGCACCTGCAACGTTTGGTTTAGGTTTTAGGTGCATTTTTAATTTTATTGCTTAAATCGCATTTTCTCGACGAGCTGAGCACGTTTTCTGAAATGTGCTCCTCCCGTCACTCTGGTTGGGTGCGCACAGTAAAAAGTGCTCCTGGCAGCTAGAGAGTGCCGCGTTGACCACTGCGCATGAAGAAATAAGCACCTGCAACGTTTGGTTTAGGTTTTAGGTGCATTTTTAATTTTATTGCTTAAATCGCATTTTCTCGACGAGCTGAGCACGTTTTCTGAAATGTGCTCCTCCCGTCGCTCTGGTTGGGTGCGCACAGTAAAAAGAGCTCCTGGCAGCTAGGGAGTGCCGCGTTGACCACTGCGCACGAAGAAATAAGCACCTGCAACGTTTGGTTTAGGTTTTAGGTGCATTTTTTATTTTATTGCTTAAATCGCATTCTCTCGACGAGCTGAGCACGTTTTCTGAAATGTGCTCCTCCCGTCGCTCTGGTTGGGTGCGCGTAGTAAAAAGTGCTCCTGGCAGCTAGAGAGTGCCGCGTTGACCACTGCGCATGAAGAAATAAGCACCTGCAACGTTTGGTTTAGGTTTTAGGTGCATTTTTAATCTTATTGCTTAAATCGCATTTTCTCGACGAGCTGAGCACGTTTTCTGAAATGTGCTCCTCCCGTCACTCTGGTTGGGTGCGCACAGTAAAAAGTGCTCTTGGCAGCTAGAGAGTGCCGCGTTGACCACTGCGCATGAAGAAATAAGCACCTGCAACGTTTGGTTTAGGTTTTAGGTGCATTTTTAATTTTATTGCTTAAATCGCATTTTCTCGACGAGCTGAGCACGTTTTCTGAAATGTGCTCCTCCCGTCACTCTGGTTGGGTGCGCACAGTAAAAAGTGCTCCTGGCAGCTAGAGAGTGCCGCGTTGACCACTGCGCATGAAGAAATAAGCACCTGCAACGTTTGGTTTAGGTTTTAGGTGCATTTTTAATTTTATTGCTTAAATCGCATTTTCTCGACGAGCTGAGCACGTTTTCTGAAATGTGCTCCTCCCGTCGCTCTGGTTGGGTGCGCACAGTAAAAAGAGCTCCTGGCAGCTAGGGAGTGCCGCGTTGACCACTGCGCACGAAGAAATAAGCACCTGCAACGTTTGGTTTAGGTTTTAGGTGCATTTTTTATTTTATTGCTTAAATCGCATTCTCTCGACGAGCTGAGCACGTTTTCTGAAATGTGCTCCTCCCGTCGATCTGGTTGTGTGCGCGTAGTAAAAAGTGCTCCTGGCAGCTAGAGAGTGCCGCGTTGACCACTGCACATGAAGAAATAAGCACCTGCAACGTTTGGTTTAGGTTTTAGGTGCATTTTTAATCTTATTGCTTAAATCGCATTTTCTCGACGAGCTGAGCACGTTTTCTGAAATGTGCTCCTCCCGTCACTCTGGTTGGGTGCGCCCAGTAAAAAGTGCTCTTGGCAGCTAGAGAGTGCCGCGTTGACCACTGCGCATGAAGAAATAAGCACCTGCATCGTTTGGTTTAGGTTTTAGGTGCATTTTTAATTTTATTGCTTAAATCGCATTTTCTCGACGAGCTGAGCACGTTTTCTGAAATGTGCTCCTCCTGTCACTCTGGTTGGGTGCGCACAGTAAAAAGTGCTCCTGGCAGCTAGAGAGTGCCGCGTTGACCACTGCGCATGAAGAAATAAGCACCTGCAACGCTTGGTTTAGGTTTTAGGTGCATTTTTAATCTTATTGCTTAAATCGCATTTTCTCGACGAGCTGAGCACGTTTTTTGAAATGTGCTCCTCCCGTCACTCTGGTTGGGTGTGCACAGTAAAAAGTGCTCTTGGCAGCTAGAGAGTGCCGCGTTGACCACTGTGCATGAAGAAATAAGCACCTGCAACGTTTGGTTTAGGTTTTAGGTGCATTTTTAATTTTATTGCTTAAATCGCATTTTCTCGACGAGCTGAGCACGTTTTCTGAAATGTGCTCCTCCCGTCACTCTGGTTGGGTGCGCACAGTAAAAAGTGCTCCTGGCAGCTAGGGAGTGCCGCGTTGAGCACTACGCACGAAGAAATAAGCACCTGCAACGTTTGGTTTAGGTTTTAGCTGCATTTTTAATTGTATTGCTTAAATCGCATTTTCTCGACGAGCTGAGCACGTTTTCTGAAATGTGCTCATCCCGTCACTCTGGTTGGGTGCGCATAGTAAAAAGTGCTCTTGGCAGCTAGAGAGTGCCGCGTTGACCACTGCGCACAAAGAAATAAGCACCTGCAACGTTTGGTTTAGGTTTTAGGTGCATTTTTAATTTTATTGTTTAAATTGCATTTTCTCGACGAGCTGAGCACGTTTTCTGAAATGTGCTCCTCCCGTCGCTCTGGTTGGGTGCGCACAGTAAAAAGAGCTCCTGGCAGCTAGGGAGTGCCGCGTTGAGCACTGCACACGAAGAAATAAGCACCTGCAACGTTTGGTTTAGGTTTTAGGTGCATTTTTTATTTTATTGCTGAAATCGCATTTTCTCGACGAGCTGAGCACGTTTTCTGAAATGTGCTCCTCCCGTCGCTCTGGTTGTGCGCGCATAGTAAAAAGTGCTCCTGGCAGCTAGAGAGTGCCGCGTTGACCACTGCACATGGAGAAATAAGCACCTGCAACGTTTGGTTTAGGTTTTAGGTGCATTTTTAATTTTATTGCTTAAATCGCATTTTCTAGACGAGCTGAGCACGTTTTCTGAAATGTGCTCCTTCCGTCACTCTGGTTGGGTGCGCACAGTAAAAAGTGCTCCTGGCAGCTAGGGAGTGCCGCGTTGAGCACTGCGCACGAAGAAATAAGCACCTGCAACGTTTGGTTTAGGTTTTAGGTGCATTTTTAATTTTATTGCTTAAATCGCATTGTCTCGACGAGCTGAGCACGTTTTCTGAAATGGGCTCCTCCCGTCGCTCTGGTTGGGTGCGCACAGTAAAAAGAGCTCCTGGCAGCTAGAGAGTGCCGCGTTGACCACTGCGCATGAAGAAATAAGCACCTGCAACGTTTGGTTTAGGTTTTAGGTGCATTTTTAATCTTATTGCTTAAATCGCATTTTCTCGACGAGCTGAGCACGTTTTCTGAAATGTGCTCCTCCCGTCACTCTGGTTGGGTGCGCACAGTAAAAAGTGCTCTTGGCAGCTAGAGAGTGCCGCGTTGACCACTGCGCATGAAGAAATAAGCACCTGCAACGTTTGGTTTAGGTTTTAGGTGCATTTTTAATTTTATTGCTTAAATCGCATTTTCTCGACGAGCTGAGCACGTTTTCTGAAATGTGCTCCTCCCGTCACTCTGGTTGGGTGCGCACAGTAAAAAGTGCTCCTGGCAGCTAGAGAGTGCCGCGTTGACCACTGCGCATGAAGAAATAAGCACCTGCAACGTTTGGTTTAGGTTTTAGGTGCATTTTTAATTTTATTGCTTAAATCGCATTTTCTCGACGAGCTGAGCACGTTTTCTGAAATGTGCTCCTCCCGTCGCTCTGGTTGGGTGCGCACAGTAAAAAGAGCTCCTGGCAGCTAGGGAGTGCCGCGTTGACCACTGCGCACGAAGAAATAAGCACCTGCAACGTTTGGTTTAGGTTTTAGGTGCATTTTTTATTTTATTGCTTAAATCGCATTCTCTCGACGAGCTGAGCACGTTTTCTGAAATGTGCTCCTCCCGTCGATCTGGTTGTGTGCGCGTAGTAAAAAGTGCTCCTGGCAGCTAGAGAGTGCCGCGTTGACCACTGCACATGAAGAAATAAGCACCTGCAACGTTTGGTTTAGCTTTTAGGTGCATTTTTAATCTTATTGCTTAAATCGCATTTTCTCGACGAGCTGAGCACGTTTTCTGAAATGTGCTCCTCCCGTCACTCTGGTTGGGTGCGCCCAGTAAAAAGTGCTCTTGGCAGCTAGAGAGTGCCGCGTTGACCACTGCGCATGAAGAAATAAGCACCTGCATCGTTTGGTTTAGGTTTTAGGTGCATTTTTAATTTTATTGCTTAAATCGCATTTTCTCGACGAGCTGAGCACGTTTTCTGAAATGTGCTCCTCCTGTCACTCTGGTTGGGTGCGCACAGTAAAAAGTGCTCCTGGCAGCTAGAGAGTGCCGCGTTGACCACTGCGCATGAAGAAATAAGCACCTGCAACGCTTGGTTTAGGTTTTAGGTGCATTTTTAATCTTATTGCTTAAATCGCATTTTCTCGACGAGCTGAGCACGTTTTTTGAAATGTGCTCCTCCCGTCACTCTGGTTGGGTGTGCACAGTAAAAAGTGCTCTTGGCAGCTAGAGAGTGCCGCGTTGACCACTGTGCATGAAGAAATAAGCACCTGCAACGTTTGGTTTAGGTTTTAGGTGCATTTTTAATTTTATTGCTTAAATCGCATTTTCTCGACGAGCTGAGCACGTTTTCTGAAATGTGCTCCTCCCGTCACTCTGGTTGGGTGCGCACAGTAAAAAGTGCTCCTGGCAGCTAGGGAGTGCCGCGTTGAGCACTACGCACGAAGAAATAAGCACCTGCAACGTTTGGTTTAGGTTTTAGCTGCATTTTTAATTGTATTGCTTAAATCGCATTTTCTCGACGAGCTGAGCACGTTTTCTGAAATGTGCTCCTCCCGTCACTCTGGTTGGGTGCGCACAGTAAAAAGTGCTCTTGGCAGCTAGAGAGTGCCGCGTTGACCACTGCGCATGAAGAAATAAGCACCTGCAACGTTTGGTTTAGGTTTTAGGTGCATTTTTTATTTTATTGCTTAAATCGCATTCTCTCGACGAGCTGAGCACGTTTTCTGAAATGTGCTCCTCCCGTCGCTCTGGTTGGGTGCGCGTAGTAAAAAGTGCTCCTGGCAGCTAGAGAGTGCCGCGTTGACCACTGCGCATGAAGAAATAAGCACCTGCAACGTTTGGTTTAGGTTTTAGGTGCATTTTTAATCTTATTGCTTAAATCGCATTTTCTCGACGAGCTGAGCACGTTTTCTGAAATGTGCTCCTCCCGTCGCTCTGGTTGGGTGCGCACAGTAAAAAGAGCTCCTGGCAGCTAGGGAGTTCCGCGTTGACCACTGCGCACGAAGAAATAAGCACCTGCAACGTTTGGTTTAGGTTTTAGGTGCATTTTTAATTTTATTGCTTAAATCGCATTCTCTCGACGAGCTGAGCACGTTTTCTGAAATGTGCTCCTCCCGTCGCTCTGGTTGGGTGCGCACAGTAAAAAGTGCTCTTGGCAGCTAGGGAGTGCCTCGTTGATCACTGCGCATGAAGAAATAAGCACCTGCAACGTTCGGTTTAGGTTTTAGGTGCATTTTTAATTTTATTGCTTAAATCGCATTTTCTCGACGAGCTGAGCACGTTTTCTGACATGTGCTCCTCCCGTCGCTCTGGTTGGGCGCGCATAGTAAAAAGTGCTCCTGGCAGCTAGAAAGTGCCGCGTTGACCACTGCGCATGAAGAAATAAGCACCTGCAACGTTTGGTTTAGGTTTTAGGTGCATTTTTAATTTTATTGCTTAAATCGCATTTTCTCGACGAGCTGAGCACGTTTTCTGAAATGTGCTCCTCCCGTCACTCTGGTTGGGTGCGCACAGTAAAAAGTGCTCCTGGCAGCTAGGGAGTGCCGCGTTGACCACTGCGCACGAAGAAATAAGCACCTGCAACGTTTGGTTTAGGTTTTAGGTACATTTTTTTATTTTATTGCTTAAATCGCATTCTCTCGACGAGCTGAGCACGTTTTCTGAAATGTGCTCCTCCCGTCGCTCTGGTTGGGTGCGCGTAGTAAAAAGTGCTCCTGGCAGCTAGAGAGTGCCGCGTTGACCACTGCACATGAAGAAATAAGCACCTGCAACGTTCGGTTTAGGTTTTAGGTGCATTTTTATTCTTATTGCTTCAATCGCATTTTCTCGACGAGCTGAGCACGTTTTCTGAAATGTGCTCCTCCCGTCACTCTGGTTGGGTGCGCACAGTAAAAAGTGCTCTTGGCAGCTAGAGAGTGCCGCGTTGACCACTGCGCATGAAGAAATAAGCACCTGCAACGTTTGGTTTAGGTTTTAGGTGCATTTTTAATTTTATTGCTTAAATCGCATTTTCTCGACGAGCTGAGCACGTTTTCTGAAATGTGCTCCTCCCGTCACTCTGGTTGGGTGCGCACAGTAAAAAGTGCTCTTGGCAGCTAGAGAGTGCCGCGTTGGCCACTGCGCATAAAGAAATAACCGCCTGCAACGTTTGGTTTAGGTTTTAGGTGCATTTTTAATTTTATTGCTTAAATCGCATTTTCTCGACGAGCTGAGCACGTTTTCTGAAATGTGCTCCTCCCGTCACTCTGGTTGGGTGCGCATAGTAAAAAGTGCTCTTGGCAGCTAAAAAGTGCCACGTTGACCACTGCGCACCAAGAAATAAGCACCTGCAACGTTTGGTTTAGGTGCATTTTAAATTTTATTGCTTAAATCGCATTTTCTCGACGAGCTGAGCACGTTTTCTGAAATGTGCTCCTCCCGTCGCTCTGGTTGTGCGCGCATAGTAAAAAGTGCTCCTGGCAGGTAGGGAGTGCCGCGTTGAGCACTGCGCACGAAGAAATAAGCACCTGCAACGTTTGGTTTAGGTTTTAGGTGCATTTTTAATTTTATTGCTTAAATCGCATTTTATCGACGAGCTGAGCACGTTTTCTGAAATGTGCTCCTCCCGTCGCTCTGGTTGTGCGCGCATAGTAAAAAGTGCTCCTGGCAGCTAGAGAGTGCCGCGTTGACCACTGCACATGGAGAAATAAGCACCTGCAACGTTTGGTTTAGGTTTTAGGTGCATTTTTAATTTTATTGCTTAAATCGCATTTTCTCGACGAGCTGAGCACGTTTTCTGAAATGTGCTCCTCCCGTCGCTCTGGTTGGGTGCGCACAGTAAAAAGTGCTCTTGGCAGCTAGAGAGTGCCGCGTTGACCACTGCGCATGAAGAAATAAGCACCTGCAACGTTTGGTTTAGGTTTTAGGTGCATTTTTAATTCTATTGCTTGAATCGCATTTTCTCGACGAGCTGAGCACGTTTTCTGAAATGTGCTCCTCCCGTCACTCTGGTTGGGTGCGCACAGTAAAAAGTGCTCCTGGCAGCTAGGGAGTGCCGCGTTGAGCACTGCGCACGAAGAAATAAGCACCTGCAACGTTTGGTTTAGGTTTTAGGTGCATTGTTAATTTTATTGCTTAAATCGCATTTTCTCGACGAGCTGAGCACGTTTTCTGAAATGTGCTCCTCCCGTCACTCTGGTTGGGTGCGCACAGTAAAAAGTGCTCTTGGCAGCTAGAGAGTGCCGCGTTGACCACTGCGCATGAAGAAATAAGCACCTGCAACGTTTGGTTTAGGTTTTAGGTGCATTTTTAATTTTATTGCTTAAATCGCATTTTCTAGACGAGCTGAGCACGTTTTCTGAAATGTGCTCCTCCCGTCACTCTGGTTGGGTGCGCACAGTAAAAAGTGCTCCTGGCAGCTAGGGAGTGCCGCGTTGAGCACTGCGCACGAAGAAATAAGCACCTGCAACGTTTGGTTTAGGTTTTAGGTGCATTTTTAATTTTATTGCTTAAATTGCATTGTCTCGACGAGCTGAGCACGTTTTCTGAAATGGGCTCCTCCCGTCGCTCTGGTTGGGTGCGCACAGTAAAAAGAGCTCCTGGCAGCTAGGGAGTTCCGCGTTGACCACTGCGCACGAAGAAATAAGCACCTGCAACGTTTGGTTTAGGTTTTAGGTGCATTTTTTATTTTATTGCTTAAATCGCATTCTCTCGACGAGCTGAGCACGTTTTCTGAAATGTGCTCCTCCCGTCGCTCTGGTTGGGAGCGCGTAGTAAAAAGTGCTCCTGGCAGCTAGAGAGTGCCGCGTTGACCACTGCGCATGAAGAAATAAGCACCTGCAACGTTTGGTTTAGGTTTTAGGTGCATTTTTAATCTTATTGCTTAAATCGCATTTTCTCGACGAGCTGAGCACGTTTTCTGAAATGTGCTCCTCCCGTCACTCTGGTTGGGTGCGCACAGTAAAAAGTGCTCTTGGCAGCTAGAGAGTGCCGCGTTGACCACTGCGCATGAAGAAATAAGCACCTGCAACGTTTGGTTTAGGTTTTAGGTGCATTTTTAATTTTATTGCTTAAATCGCATTTTCTCGACGAGCTGAGCACGTTTTCTGAAATGTGCTCCTCCCGTCACTCTGGTTGGGTGCGCACAGTAAAAAGTGCTCCTGGCAGCTAGAGAGTGCCGCGTTGACCACTGCGCATGAAGAAATAAGCACCTGCAACGTTTGGTTTAGGTTTTAGGTGCATTTTTAATTTTATTGCTTAAATCGCATTTTCTCGACGAGCTGAGCACGTTTTCTGAAATGTGCTCCTCCCGTCGCTCTGGTTGGGTGCGCACAGTAAAAAGAGCTCCTGGCAGCTAGGGAGTGCCGCGTTGACCACTGCGCACGAAGAAATAAGCACCTGCAACGTTTGGTTTAGGTTTTAGGTGCATTTTTTATTTTATTGCTTAAATCGCATTCTCTCGACGAGCTGAGCACGTTTTCTGAAATGTGCTCCTCCCGTCGCTCTGGTTGGGTGCGCGTAGTAAAAAGTGCTCCTGGCAGCTAGAGAGTGCCGCGTTGACCACTGCGCATGAAGAAATAAGCACCTGCAACGTTTGGTTTAGGTTTTAGGTGCATTTTTAATCTTATTGCTTAAATCGCATTTTCTCGACGAGCTGAGCACGTTTTCTGAAATGTGCTCCTCCCGTCACTCTGGTTGGGTGCGCCCAGTAAAAAGTGCTCTTGGCAGCTAGAGAGTGCCGCGTTGACCACTGCGCATGAAGAAATAAGCACCTGCAACGTTTGGTTTAGGTTTTAGGTGCATTTTTAATTTTATTGCTTAAATCGCATTTTCTCGACGAGCTGAGCACGTTTTCTGAAATGTGCTCCTCCCGTCACTCTGGTTGGGTGCGCACAGTAAAAAGTGCTCCTGGCAGCTAGAGAGTGCCGCGTTGACCACTGCGCATGAAGAAATAAGCACCTGCAACGCTTAGTTTAGGTTTTAGGTGCATTTTTAATCTTATTGCTTAAATCGCATTTTCTCGACGAGCTGAGCACGTTTTCTGAAATGTGCTCCTCCCGTCACTCTGGTTGGGTGTGCACAGTAAAAAGTGCTCTTGGCAGCTAGAGAGTGCCGCGTTGACCACTGTGCATGAAGAAATAAGCACCTGCAACGTTTGGTTTAGGTTTTAGGTGCATTTTTAATTTTATTGCTTAAATCGCATTTTCTCGACGAGCTGAGCACGTTTTCTGAAATGTGCTCATCCCGTCACTCTGGTTGGGTGCGCATAGTAAAAAGTGCTCTTGGCAGCTAGAGAGTGCCGCGTTGACCACTGCGCACAAAGAAATAAGCACCTGCAACGTTTGGCTTAGGTTTTAGGTGCATTTTTAATTTTATTGTTTAAATTGCATTTTCTCGACGAGCTGAGCACGTTTTCTGAAATGTGCTCCTCCCGTCGCTCTGGTTGGGTGCGCACAGTAAAAAGAGCTCCTGGCAGCTAGGGAGTGCCGCGTTGACCACTGCACACGAAGAAATAAGCACCTGCAACGTTTGGTTTAGGTTTTCCGTGCATTTTTTATTTTATTGCTTAAATCGCATTCTCTCGACGAGCTGAGCACGTTTTCTGAAATGTGCTCCTCCCGTCGCTCTGGTTGGGTGCGCGTAGTAAAAAGTGCTCCTGGCAGCTAGAGAGTGCCGCGTTGACCACTGCGCATGAAGAAATAAGCACCTGCAACGTTTGGTTTAGGTTTTAGGTGCATTTTTAATCTTATTGCTTAAATCGCATTTTCTCGACGAGCTGAGCACGTTTTCTGAAATGTGCTCCTCCCGTCACTCTGGTTGGGTGCGCACAGTAAAAAGTGCTCTTGGCAGCTAGAGTGTGCCGCGTTGACCACTGCGCATGAAGAAATAAGCACCTGCAACGTTTGGTTTAGGTTCTAGGTGCATTTTTAATTTTATTGCTTAAATCGCATTTTCTCGACGAGCTGAGCACGTTTTCTGAAATGTGCTTCTCCCGTCACTCTGGTTGGGTGCGCACAGTAAAAAGTGCTCCTGGCAGCTAGAGATTGCCGCGTTGACCACTACGCATGAAGAAATAAGCACCTGCAACGTTTGGTTTAGGTTTTAGGTGCATTTTTAATCTTATTGCTTAAATCGCATTTTCTCGACGAGCTGAGCACGTTTTCTGAAATGTGCTCCTCCCGTCACTCTGGTTGCGTGCGCACAGTAAAAAGTGCTCTTGGCAGCTAGAGTGCCGCGTTGACCACTGCGCGCAAAGAAATAAGCACCTGCAACGTTTGGTTTAGGTTTTAGGTGCATTTTAAATTTTATTGCTTAAATCGCATTTTCTCGATGAGCTGAGCACGTTTTCTGAAATGTGCTCCTCCCGTCGCTCTGGTTGTGCGCGCATAGTAAAAAGTGCCCCTGGCTGCTAGAGAGTGCCGCGTTGACCACTGCACATGAAGAAATAAGCACCTGCAACGTTTGGTTTAGGTTTTAGGTGCATTTTTAATTTTATTGCTTAAATCGCATTTTCTCGACGAGCTGAGCACGTTTTCTGAAATGTGCTCCTCCCGTCACTCTGGTTGGGTGCGCATAGTAAAAAGTGCTCTTGGCAGCTAGGGAGTGCCGCGTTGACCACTGCGCATGAAGAAATAAGCACCTGCAACGTTTGGTTTAGGTTTTAGGCTCATTTTTAATTTTATTGCTTAAATAGCATTTTCTCGACAAGCTGAGCACGTTTTCTGAAATGTGCTCCTCCCGTCGCTCTGGTTGGGCGCGCATAGTAAAAAGTGCTCTTGACAGCTAGAGAGTGCCGCGTTGACAACTGCGCATGAAGAAATAAGCACCTGCAACGTTTGGTTTAGGTTTTAGGTGCATTTTTAATTTTATTGCTTAAATCGCATTTTCTCGACGAGCTGAGCACCTTTTCTGAAATGTGCTTCTCCCGTCGCTCTGGTTGTGCGCGCATAGTAAAAAGTGCTCCTGGCAGCTAGAGAGTGCCGCGTTGACCACTGCGCATGAAGAAAAAAGCACCTGCAACGTTTGGTTTAGGTTTTAGGTGCATTTTTAATTTTATTGCTTTAATCGCATTTTCTCGACGAGCTGAGCACGTTTTCTGAAATGTGCTCCTTCCGTCACTCTGGTTGGGTGCGCACAGTAAAAAGTGCTCCTGGCAGCTAGGGAGTGCCGCGTTGACCACTGCGCATGAAGAAATAAGCACCTGCAACGTTTGGTTTAAGTTTTAGGTGCATTTTTAATTTTATTGCTTAAATCGCATTCTCTCGACGAGCTGAGCGCGTTTTCTGAAATGTGCTCCTCCCGTCACTCTGGTTGGGTGCGCACAGTAAAAAGTGCTCCTGGCAGCTAGGGAGTGCCGCGTTGAGCACTGCGCACGAAGAAATAAGCACCTGCAACGTTTGGTTTAGGTTTTAGGTGCATTTTTAATTTTATTGCTTAAATCATATTTTCTCGACGAGCTGAGCAAGTTTTCTGAAATGGGCTCCTCCCGTCGCTCTGGTTGGGTGCGCCCAGTAAAAAGAGCTCCTGGCAGCTAGGGGGTGCCGCGTTGACCACTGCGCACGAAGAAATAAGCACCTGCAACGTTTGGTTTAGGTTTATGTGCATTTTTAATCTTATTGCTTAAATCGCATTTTCTCGACGAGCTGAGCACGTTTTCTGAAATGTGCTCCTCCCGTCACTCTGGTTGGGTGCGCACAGTAAAAAGTGCTCTTGGCAGCTAGAGAGTGCCGCGTTGACCACTGCGCATGAAGAAATAAGCACCTGCAACGTTTGGTTTAGGTTTTAGGTGCATTTTTAATTTTATTGCTTAAATCGCATTTTCTCGACGAGCTGAGCACGTTTTCTGAAATGTGCTCCTCCCGTCACTCTGGTTGGGTGCGCATAGTAAAAAGTGCTCTTGGCAGCTAGGGAGTGCCGCGTTGACCACTGCGCATGAAAAAATAAGCACCTGCAACGTTTGGTTTAGGTTTTAGGCTCATTTTTAATTTTATTGCTTAAATAGCATTTTCTCGACAAGCTGAGCACGTTTTCTGAAATGTGCTCCTCCCGTCGCTCTGGTTGGGCGCGCATAGTAAAAAGTGCTCTTGACAGCTAGAGAGTGCCGCGTTGACAACTGCGCATGAAGAAATAAGCACCTGCAACGTTTGGTTTAGGTTTTAGGTGCATTTTTAATTTTATTGCTTAAATCGCATTTTCTCGACGAGCTGAGCACCTTTTCTGAAATGTGCTTCTCCCGTCGCTCTGGTTGTGCGCGCATAGTAAAAAGTGCTCCTGGCAGCTAGAGAGTGCCGCGTTGACCACTGCGCATGAAGAAAAAAGCACCTGCAACGTTTGGTTTAGGTTTTAGGTGCATTTTTAATTTTATTGCTTAAATCGCATTTTCTCGACGAGCTGAGCACGTTTTCTGAAATGTGCTCCTTCCGTCAATCTGGTTGGGTGCGCACAGTAAAAAGTGCTCCTGGCAGCTAGGGAGTGCCGCGTTGACCACTGCGCATGAAGAAATAAGCACCTGCAACGTTTGGTTTAAGTTTTAGGTGCATTTTTAATTTTATTGCTTAAATCGCATTCTCTCGACGAGCTGAGCGCGTTTTCTGAAATGTGCTCCTCCCGTCACTCTGGTTGGGTGCGCACAGTAAAAAGTGCTCCTGGCAGCTAGGGAGTGCCGCGTTGAGCACTGCGCACGAAGAAATAAGCACCTGCAACGTTTGGTTTAGGTTTTAGGTGCATTTTTAATTTTATTGCTTAAATCATATTTTCTCGACGAGCTGAGCACGTTTTCTGAAATGGGCTCCTCCCGTCGCTCTGGTTGGGTGCGCACAGTAAAAAGAGCTCCTGGCAGCTAGGGGGTGCCGCGTTGACCACTGCGCACGAAGAAATAAGCACCTGCAACGTTTGGTTTAGGTTTATGTGCATTTTTAATCTTATTGCTTAAATCGCATTTTCTCGACGAGCTGAGCACGTTTTCTGAAATGTGCTCCTCCCGTCACTCTGGTTGGGTGCGCACAGTAAAAAGTGCTCTTGGCAGCTAGAGAGTGCCGCGTTGACCACTGCGCATGAAGAAATAAGCACCTGCAACGTTTGGTTTAGGTTTTAGGTGCATTTTTAATTCTATTGCTTAAATCGCATTTTCTCGACGAGCTGAGCACGTTTTCTGAAATGTGCTCCTCCCGTCACTCTGGTTGGGTGCGCACAGTAAAAAGTGCTCCTGGCAGCTAGGGAGTGCCGCGTTGAGCACTGCGCACGAAGAAATAAGCACCTGCAACGTTTGGTTTAGGTTTTAGGTGCATTTTTAATTTTATTGCTTAAATCGCATTTTCTCGACGAGCTGAGCACGTTTTCTGAAATGTGCTCCTCCCGTCACTCTGGTTGGGTGCGCACAGTAAAAAGTGCTCTTGGCAGCTAGAGAGTGCCGCGTTGACCACTGCGCATGAAGAAATAAGCACCTGCAACGTTTGGTTTAGGTTTTAGGTGCATTTTTAATTTTATTGCTTAAATCGCATTTTCTAGACGAGCTGAGCACGTTTTCTGAAATGTGCTCCTTCCGTCACTCTGGTTGGGTGCGCACAGTAAAAAGTGCTCCTGGCAGCTAGGGAGTGCCGCGTTGAGCACTGCGCACGAAGAAATAAGCACCTGCAACGTTTGGTTTAGGTTTTAGGTGCATTTTTAATTTTATTGCTTAAATCGCATTGTCTCGACGAGCTGAGCACGTTTTCTGAAATGGGCTCCTCCCGTCGCTCTGGTTGGGTGCGCACAGTAAAAAGAGCTCCCTAGAGAGTGCCGCGTTGACCACTGCGCATGAAGAAATAAGCACCTGCAACGTTTGGTTTAGGTTTTAGGTGCATTTTTAATCTTATTGCTTAAATCGCATTTTCTCGACGAGCTGAGCACGTTTTCTGAAATGTGCTCCTCCCGTCACTCTGGTTGGGTGCGCACAGTAAAAAGTGCTCTTGGCAGCTAGAGAGTGCCGCGTTGACCACTGCGCATGAAGAAATAAGCACCTGCAACGTTTGGTTTAGGTTTTAGGTGCATTTTTAATTTTATTGCTTAAATCGCATTTTCTCGACGAGCTGAGCACGTTTTCTGAAATGTGCTCCTCCCGTCACTCTGGTTGGGTGCGCACAGTAAAAAGTGCTCCTGGCAGCTAGAAAGTGCCGCGTTGACCACTGCGCATGAAGAAATAAGCACCTGCAACGTTTGGTTTAGGTTTTAGGTGCATTTTTAATTTTATTGCTTAAATCGCATTTTCTCGACGAGCTGAGCACGTTTTCTGAAATGTGCTCCTCCCGTCGCTCTGGTTGGGTGCGCACAGTAAAAAGAGCTCCTGGCAGCTAGGGAGTGCCGCGTTGACCACTGCGCACGAAGAAATAAGCACCTGCAACGTTTGGTTTAGGTTTTAGGTGCATTTTTTATTTTATTGCTTAAATCGCATTCTCTCGACGAGCTGAGCACGTTTTCTGAAATGTGCTCCTCCCGTCACTCTGGTTGGGTGCGCCCAGTAAAAAGTGCTCTTGGCAGCTAGAGAGTGCCGCGTTGACCACTGCGCATGAAGAAATAAGCACCTGCAACGTTTGGTTTAGGTTTTAGGTGCATTTTTAATTTTATTGCTTAAATCGCATTTTCCCGACGAGCTGAGCACGTTTTCTGAAATGTGCTCCTCCCGTCACTCTGGTTGGGTGCGCACAGTAAAAAGTGCTCCTGGCAGCTAGAGAGTGCCGCGTTGACCACTGCGCATGAAGAAATAAGCACCTGCAACGCTTAGTTTAGGTTTTAGGTGCATTTTTAATCTTATTGCTTAAATCGCATTTTCTCGACGAGCTGAGCACGTTTTCTGAAATGTGCTCCTCCCGTCACTCTGGTTGGGTGTGCACAGTAAAAAGTGCTCTTGGCAGCTAGAGAGTGCCGCGTTGACCACTGTGCATGAAGAAATAAGCACCTGCAACGTTTGGTTTAGGTTTTAGGTGCATTTTTAATTTTATTGCTTAAATCGCATTTTCTCGACGAGCTGAGCACGTTTTCTGAAATGTGCTCATCCCGTCACTCTGGTTGGGTGCGCATAGTAAAAAGTGCTCTTGGCAGCTAGAGAGTGCCGCGTTGACCACTGCGCACAAAGAAATAAGCACCTGCAACGTTTGGCTTAGGTTTTAGGTGCATTTTTAATTTTATTGTTTAAATTGCATTTTCTCGACGAGCTGAGCACGTTTTCTGAAATGTGCTCCTCCCGTCGCTCTGGTTGGGTGCGCACAGTAAAAAGAGCTCCTGGCAGCTAGGGAGTGCCGCGTTGACCACTGCACACGAAGAAATAAGCACCTGCAACGTTTGGTTTAGGTTTTAGGTGCATTTTTAATTCTATTGCTTAAATCGCATTTTCTCGACGAGCTGAGCACGTTTTCTGAAATGTGCTCCTCCCGTCACTCTGGTTGGGTGTGCACAGTAAAAAGTGCTCCTGGCAGCTAGGGAGTGCCGCGTTGAGCACTGCGCACGAAGAAATAAGCACCTGCAACGTTTGGTTTAGGTTTTAGGTGCATTGTTAATTTTATTGCTTAAATCGCATTTTCTCGACGAGCTGAGCACGTTTTCTGAAATGTGCTCCTCCCGTCACTCTGGTTGGGTGCGCACAGTAAAAAGTGCTCTTGGCAGCTAGAGAGTGCCGCGTTGACCACTGCGCATGAAGAAATAAGCACCTGCAACGTTTGGTTTAGGTTTTAGGTGCATTTTTAATTTTATTGCTTAAATCGCATTTTCTAGACGAGCTGAGCACGTTTTCTGAAATGTGCTCCTCCCGTCACTCTGGTTGGGTGCGCACAGTAAAAAGTGCTCCTGGCAGCTAGGGAGTGCCGCGTTGAGCACTGCGCACGAAGAAATAAGCACCTGCAACGTTTGGTTTAGGTTTTAGGTGCATTTTTAATTTTATTGCTTAAATCGCATTGTCTCGACGAGCTGAGCACGTTTTCTGAAATGGGCTCCTCCCGTCGCTCTGGTTGGGTGCGCACAGTAAAAAGAGCTCCTGGCAGCTAGGGAGTTCCGCGTTGACCACTGCGCACGAAGAAATAAGCACCTGCAACGTTTGGTTTAGGTTTTAGGTGCATTTTTTATTTTATTGCTTAAATCGCATTCTCTCGACGAGCTGAGCACGTTTTCTGAAATGTGCTCCTCCCGTCGCTCTGGTTGGGAGCGCGTAGTAAAAAGTGCTCCTGGCAGCTAGAGAGTGCCGCGTTGACCACTGCGCATGAAGAAATAAGCACCTGCAACGTTTGGTTTAGGTTTTAGGTGCATTTTTAATTTTATTGCTTAAATCGCATTTTCTCGACGAGCTGAGCACGTTTTCTGAAATGTGCTCCTCCCGTCGCTCTGGTTGGGTGCGCACAGTAAAAAGAGCTCCTGGCAGCTAGGGAGTGCCGCGTTGACCACTGCGCACGAAGAAATAAGCACCTGCAACGTTTGGTTTAGGTTTTAGGTGCATTTTTTATTTTATTGCTTAAATCGCATTCTCTCGACGAGCTGAGCACGTTTTCTGAAATGTGCTCCTCCCGTCGCTCTGGTTGGGTGCGCACAGTAAAAAGAGCTCCTGGCAGCTAGAGAGTGCCGCGTTGACCACTGCGCATGAAGAAATAAGCACCTGCAACGTTTGGTTTAGGTTTTAGGTGCATTTTTAATCTTATTGCTTAAATCGCATTTTCTCGACGAGCTGAGCACGTTTTCTGAAATGTGCTCCTCCCGTCACTCTGGTTGGGTGCGCACAGTAAAAAGTGCTCTTGGCAGCTAGAGAGTGCCGCGTTGACCACTGCGCATGAAGAAATAAGCACCTGCAACGTTTGGTTTAGGTTTTAGGTGCATTTTTAATTTTATTGCTTAAATCGCATTTTCTCGACGAGCTGAGCACGTTTTCTGAAATGTGCTCCTCCCGTCACTCTGGTTGGGTGCGCACAGTAAAAAGTGCTCCTGGCAGCTAGAGAGTGCCGCGTTGACCACTGCGCATGAACAAATAAGCACCTGCAACGTTTGGTTTAGGTTTTAGGTGCATTTTTAATTTTATTGCTTAAATCGCATTTTCTCGACGAGCTGAGCACGTTTTCTGAAATGTGCTCCTCCCGTCGCTCTGGTTGGGTGCGCACAGTAAAAAGAGCTCCTGGCAGCTAGGGAGTGCCGCGTTGACCACTGCGCACGAAGAAATAAGCACCTGCAACGTTTGGTTTAGGTTTTAGGTGCATTTTTTATTTTATTGCTTAAATCGCATTCTCTCGACGAGCTGAGCACGTTTTCTGAAATGTGCTCCTCCCGTCGATCTGGTTGTGTGCGCGTAGTAAAAAGTGCTCCTGGCAGCTAGAGAGTGCCGCGTTGACCACTGCACATGAAGAAATAAGCACCTGCAACGTTTGGTTTAGCTTTTAGGTGCATTTTTAATCTTATTGCTTAAATCGCATTTTCTCGACGAGCTGAGCACGTTTTCTGAAATGTGCTCCTCCCGTCACTCTGGTTGGGTGCGCCCAGTAAAAAGTGCTCTTGGCAGCTAGAGAGTGCCGCGTTGACCACTGCGCATGAAGAAATAAGCACCTGCATCGTTTGGTTTAGGTTTTAGGTGCATTTTTAATTTTATTGCTTAAATCGCATTTTCTCGACGAGCTGAGCACGTTTTCTGAAATGTGCTCCTCCTGTCACTCTGGTTGGGTGCGCACAGTAAAAAGTGCTCCTGGCAGCTAGAGAGTGCCGCGTTGACCACTGCGCATGAAGAAATAAGCACCTGCAACGCTTGGTTTAGGTTTTAGGTGCATTTTTAATCTTATTGCTTAAATCGCATTTTCTCGACGAGCTGAGCACGTTTTTTGAAATGTGCTCCTCCCGTCACTCTGGTTGGGTGTGCACAGTAAAAAGTGCTCTTGGCAGCTAGAGAGTGCCGCGTTGACCACTGTGCATGAAGAAATAAGCACCTGCAACGTTTGGTTTAGGTTTTAGGTGCATTTTTAATTTTATTGCTTAAATCGCATTTTCTCGACGAGCTGAGCACGTTTTCTGAAATGTGCTCCTCCCGTCACTCTGGTTGGGTGCGCACAGTAAAAAGTGCTCCTGGCAGCTAGGGAGTGCCGCGTTGAGCACTACGCACGAAGAAATAAGCACCTGCAACGTTTGGTTTAGGTTTTAGCTGCATTTTTAATTGTATTGCTTAAATCGCATTTTCTCGACGAGCTGAGCACGTTTTCTGAAATGTGCTCCTCCCGTCACTCTGGTTGGGTGCGCACAGTAAAAAGTGCTCTTGGCAGCTAGAGAGTGCCGCGTTGACCACTGCGCATGAAGAAATAAGCACCTGCAACGTTTGGTTTAGGTTTTAGGTGCATTTTTAATTTTATTGCTTAAATCGCATTTTCTCGACGAGCTGAGCACGTTTTCTGAAATGTGCTCCTCCCGTCACTCTGGTTGGGTGCGCACAGTAAAAAGTGGTCCTGGCAGCTAGGGAGTGCCGCGTTGAGCACTGCGCACGAAGAAATAAGCACCTGCAACGTTTGGTTTAGGTTTTAGGTGCATTTTTAATTTTATTGCTTAAATTGCATTTTCTCGACGAGCTGAGCACGTTTTCTGAAATGGGCTCCTCCCGTCGCTCTGGTTGGGTGCGCACAGTAAAAAGAGCTCCTGGCAGCTAGGGAGTTCCGCGTTGACCACTGCGCACGAAGAAATAAGCACCTGAAACGTTTGGTTTAGGTTTTAGGTGCATTTTTTATTTTATTGCTTAAATCGCATTCTCTCGACGAGCTGAGCACGTTTTCTGAAATGTGCTCCTCCCGTCGCTCTGGTTGGGTGCACACGTTAAAAAGAGCTCCTGGCAGCTAGGGAGTGCCGCGTTGACCACTGCGCACGAAGAAATAAGCACCTGCAACGTTTGGTTTAGGTTTTAGGTGCATTTTTTATTTTATTGCTTAAATCGCATTCTCTCGACGAGCTGAGCACGTTTTCTGAAATGTGCTGCTCCCGTCGCTCTGGTTGGGTGCGCGTAGTAAAAAGTGCTCCTGGCAGCTAGAGAGTGCCGCGTTGACCACTGCGCACGAAGAAATAAGCACCTGCAACGTTTGGTTTAGGTTTTAGGTGCATTTTTAATTTTATTGCTTAAATCGCATTTTCTCGACGAGCTGAGCACGTTTTCTGAAATGTGCTCCTCCCGTCGCTCTGGTTGGGTGCGCACAGTAAAAAGAGCTCCTGGCAGCTAGGGAGTGCCGCGTTCACCACTGCGCACGAAGAAATAAGCACCTGCAACGTTTGGTTTAGGTTTTCCGTGCATTTTTTATTTTATTGCTTAAATCGCATTCTCTCGACGAGCTGAGCACGCTTTCTGAAATGTGCTCCTCCCGTCGCTCTGGTTGGGTGCGCGTAGTAAAAAGTGCTCCTGGCAGCTAGAGAGTGCCGCGTTGACCACTGCGCATGAAGAAATAAGCACCTGCAACGTTTGGTTTAGGTTTTAGGTGCATTTTTAATCTTATTGCTTAAATCGCATTTTCTCGACGAGCTGAGCACGTTTTCTGAAATGTGCTCCTCCCGTCACTCTGGTTGGGTGCGCACAGTAAAAAGTGCTCTTGGCAGCTAGAGTGTGCCGCGTTGACCACTGCGCATGAAGAAATAAGCACCTGCAACGTTTGGTTTAGGTTCTAGGTGCATTTTTAATTTTATTGCTTAAATCGCATTTTCTCGACGAGCTGAGCACGTTTTCTGAAATGTGCTTCTCCCGTCACTCTGGTTGGGTGCGCACAGTAAAAAGTGCTCCTGGCAGCTAGAGATTGCCGCGTTGACCACTACGCATGAAGAAATAAGCACCTGCAACGTTTGGTTTAGGTTTTAGGTGCATTTTTAATCTTATTGCTTAAATCGCATTTTCTCGACGAGCTGAGCACGTTTTCTGAAATGTGCTCCTCCCGTCACTCTGGTTGCGTGCGCACAGTAAAAAGTGCTCTTGGCAGCTAGAGTGCCGCGTTGACCACTGCGCGCAAAGAAATAAGCACCTGCAACGTTTGGTTTAGGTTTTAGGTGCATTTTAAATTTTATTGCTTAAATCGCATTTTCTCGATGAGCTGAGCACGTTTTCTGAAATGTGCTCCTCCCGTCGCTCTGGTTGTGCGCGCATAGTAAAAAGTGCCCCTGGCTGCTAGAGAGTGCCGCGTTGACCACTGCACATGAAGAAATAAGCACCTGCAACGTTTGGTTTAGGTTTTAGGTGCATTTTTAATTTTATTGCTTAAATCGCATTTTCTCGACGAGCTGAGCACGTTTTCTGAAATGTGCTCCTCCCGTCACTCTGGTTGGGTGCGCATAGTAAAAAGTGCTCTTGGCAGCTAGGGAGTGCCGCGTTGACCACTGCGCATGAAGAAATAAGCACCTGCAACGTTTGGTTTAGGTTTTAGGCTCATTTTTAATTTTATTGCTTAAATAGCATTTTCTCGACAAGCTGAGCACGTTTTCTGAAATGTGCTCCTCCCGTCGCTCTGGTTGGGCGCGCATAGTAAAAAGTGCTCTTGACAGCTAGAGAGTGCCGCGTTGACAACTGCGCATGAAGAAATAAGCACCTGCAACGTTTGGTTTAGGTTTTAGGTGCATTTTTAATTTTATTGCTTAAATCGCATTTTCTCGACGAGCTGAGCACCTTTTCTGAAATGTGCTTCTCCCGTCGCTCTGGTTGTGCGCGCATAGTAAAAAGTGCTCCTGGCAGCTAGAGCGTGCCGCGTTGACCACTGCGCATGAAGAAAAAAGCACCTGCAACGTTTGGTTTAGGTTTTAGGTGCATTTTTAATTTTATTGCTTTAATCGCATTTTCTCGACGAGCTGAGCACGTTTTCTGAAATGTGCTCCTTCCGTCACTCTGGTTGGGTGCGCACAGTAAAAAGTGCTCCTGGCAGCTAGGGAGTGCCGCGTTGACCACTGCGCATGAAGAAATAAGCACCTGCAACGTTTGGTTTAAGTTTTAGGTGCATTTTTAATTTTATTGCTTAAATCGCATTCTCTCGACGAGCTGAGCGCGTTTTCTGAAATGTGCTCCTCCCGTCACTCTGGTTGGGTGCGCACAGTAAAAAGTGCTCCTGGCAGCTAGGGAGTGCCGCGTTGAGCACTGCGCACGAAGAAATAAGCACCTGCAACGTTTGGTTTAGGTTTTAGGTGCATTTTTAATTTTATTGCTTAAATCATATTTTCTCGACGAGCTGAGCAAGTTTTCTGAAATGGGCTCCTCCCGTCGCTCTGGTTGGGTGCGCCCAGTAAAAAGAGCTCCTGGCAGCTAGGGGGTGCCGCGTTGACCACTGCGCACGAAGAAATAAGCACCTGCAACGTTTGGTTTAGGTTTATGTGCATTTTTAATCTTATTGCTTAAATCGCATTTTCTCGACGAGCTGAGCACGTTTTCTGAAATGTGCTCCTCCCGTCACTCTGGTTGGGTGCGCACAGTAAAAAGTGCTCTTGGCAGCTAGAGAGTGCCGCGTTGACCACTGCGCATGAAGAAATAAGCACCTGCAACGTTTGGTTTAGGTTTTAGGTGCATTTTTAATTTTATTGCTTAAATCGCATTTTCTCGACGAGCTGAGCACGTTTTCTGAAATGTGCTCCTCCCGTCACTCTGGTTGGGTGCGCATAGTAAAAAGTGCTCTTGGCAGCTAGGGAGTGCCGCGTTGACCACTGCGCATGAAAAAATAAGCACCTGCAACGTTTGGTTTAGGTTTTAGGCTCATTTTTAATTTTATTGCTTAAATAGCATTTTCTCGACAAGCTGAGCACGTTTTCTGAAATGTGCTCCTCCCGTCGCTCTGGTTGGGCGCGCATAGTAAAAAGTGCTCTTGACAGCTAGAGAGTGCCGCGTTGACAACTGCGCATGAAGAAATAAGCACCTGCAACGTTTGGTTTAGGTTTTAGGTGCATTTTTAATTTTATTGCTTAAATCGCATTTTCTCGACGAGCTGAGCACCTTTTCTGAAATGTGCTTCTCCCGTCGCTCTGGTTGTGCGCGCATAGTAAAAAGTGCTCCTGGCAGCTAGAGAGTGCCGCGTTGACCACTGCGCATGAAGAAAAAAGCACCTGCAACGTTTGGTTTAGGTTTTAGGTGCATTTTTAATTTTATTGCTTAAATCGCATTTTCTCGACGAGCTGAGCACGTTTTCTGAAATGTGCTCCTTCCGTCACTCTGGTTGGGTGCGCACAGTAAAAAGTGCTCCTGGCAGCTAGGGAGTGCCGCGTTGACCACTGCGCATGAAGAAATAAGCACCTGCAACGTTTGGTTTAAGTTTTAGGTGCATTTTTAATTTTATTGCTTAAATCGCATTCTCTCGACGAGCTGAGCGCGTTTTCTGAAATGTGCTCCTCCCGTCACTCTGGTTGGGTGCGCACAGTAAAAAGTGCTCCTGGCAGCTAGGGAGTGCCGCGTTGAGCACTGCGCACGAAGAAATAAGCACCTGCAACGTTTGGTTTAGGTTTTAGGTGCATTTTTAATTTTATTGCTTAAATCATATTTTCTCGACGAGCTGAGCACGTTTTCTGAAATGGGCTCCTCCCGTCGCTCTGGTTGGGTGCGCACAGTAAAAAGAGCTCCTGGCAGCTAGGGGGTGCCGCGTTGACCACTGCGCACGAAGAAATAAGCACCTGCAACGTTTGGTTTAGGTTTATGTGCATTTTTAATCTTATTGCTTAAATCGCATTTTCTCGACGAGCTGAGCACGTTTTCTGAAATGTGCTCCTCCCGTCACTCTGGTTGGGTGCGCACAGTAAAAAGTGCTCTTGGCAGCTAGAGAGTGCCGCGTTGACCACTGCGCATGAAGAAATAAGCACCTGCAACGTTTGGTTTAGGTTTTAGGTGCATTTTTAATTCTATTGCTTAAATCGCATTTTCTCGACGAGCTGAGCACGTTTTCTGAAATGTGCTCCTCCCGTCACTCTGGTTGGGTGCGCACAGTAAAAAGTGCTCCTGGCAGCTAGGGAGTGCCGCGTTGAGCACTGCGCACGAAGAAATAAGCACCTGCAACGTTTGGTTTAGGTTTTAGGTGCATTTTTAATTTTATTGCTTAAATCGCATTTTCTCGACGAGCTGAGCACGTTTTCTGAAATGTGCTCCTCCCGTCACTCTGGTTGGGTGCGCACAGTAAAAAGTGCTCTTGGCAGCTAGAGAGTGCCGCGTTGACCACTGCGCATGAAGAAATAAGCACCTGCAACGTTTGGTTTAGGTTTTAGGTGCATTTTTAATTTTATTGCTTAAATCGCATTTTCTAGACGAGCTGAGCACGTTTTCTGAAATGTGCTCCTTCCGTCACTCTGGTTGGGTGCGCACAGTAAAAAGTGCTCCTGGCAGCTAGGGAGTGCCGCGTTGAGCACTGCGCACGAAGAAATAAGCACCTGCAACGTTTGGTTTAGGTTTTAGGTGCATTTTTAATTTTATTGCTTAAATCGCATTGTCTCGACGAGCTGAGCACGTTTTCTGAAATGGGCTCCTCCCGTCGCTCTGGTTGGGTGCGCACAGTAAAAAGAGCTCCTGGCAGCTAGAGAGTGCCGCGTTGACCACTGCGCATGAAGAAATAAGCACCTGCAACGTTTGGTTTAGGTTTTAGGTGCATTTTTAATCTTATTGCTTAAATCGCATTTTCTCGACGAGCTGAGCACGTTTTCTGAAATGTGCTCCTCCCGTCACTCTGGTTGGGTGCGCACAGTAAAAAGTGCTCTTGGCAGCTAGAGAGTGCCGCGTTGACCACTGCGCATGAAGAAATAAGCACCTGCAACGTTTGGTTTAGGTTTTAGGTGCATTTTTAATTTTATTGCTTAAATCGCATTTTCTCGACGAGCTGAGCACGTTTTCTGAAATGTGCTCCTCCCGTCACTCTGGTTGGGTGCGCACAGTAAAAAGTGCTCCTGGCAGCTAGAAAGTGCCGCGTTGACCACTGCGCATGAAGAAATAAGCACCTGCAACGTTTGGTTTAGGTTTTAGGTGCATTTTTAATTTTATTGCTTAAATCGCATTTTCTCGACGAGCTGAGCACGTTTTCTGAAATGTGCTCCTCCCGTCGCTCTGGTTGGGTGCGCACAGTAAAAAGAGCTCCTGGCAGCTAGGGAGTGCCGCGTTGACCACTGCGCACGAAGAAATAAGCACCTGCAACGTTTGGTTTAGGTTTTAGGTGCATTTTTTATTTTATTGCTTAAATCGCATTCTCTCGACGAGCTGAGCACGTTTTCTGAAATGTGCTCCTCCCGTCGATCTGGTTGTGTGCGCGTAGTAAAAAGTGCTCCTGGCAGCTAGAGAGTGCCGCGTTGACCACTGCACATGAAGAAATAAGCACCTGCAACGTTTGGTTTAGGTTTTAGGTGCATTTTTAATCTTATTGCTTAAATCGCATTTTCTCGACGAGCTGAGCACGTTTTCTGAAATGTGCTCCTCCCGTCACTCTGGTTGGGTGCGCCCAGTAAAAAGTGCTCTTGGCAGCTAGAGAGTGCCGCGTTGACCACTGCGCATGAAGAAATAAGCACCTGCATCGTTTGGTTTAGGTTTTAGGTGCATTTTTAATTTTATTGCTTAAATCGCATTTTCTCGACGAGCTGAGCACGTTTTCTGAAATGTGCTCCTCCTGTCACTCTGGTTGGGTGCGCACAGTAAAAAGTGCTCCTGGCAGCTAGAGAGTGCCGCGTTGACCACTGCGCATGAAGAAATAAGCACCTGCAACGCTTGGTTTAGGTTTTAGGTGCATTTTTAATCTTATTGCTTAAATCGCATTTTCTCGACGAGCTGAGCACGTTTTTTGAAATGTGCTCCTCCCGTCACTCTGGTTGGGTGTGCACAGTAAAAAGTGCTCTTGGCAGCTAGAGAGTGCCGCGTTGACCACTGTGCATGAAGAAATAAGCACCTGCAACGTTTGGTTTAGGTTTTAGGTGCATTTTTAATTTTATTGCTTAAATCGCATTTTCTCGACGAGCTGAGCACGTTTTCTGAAATGTGCTCCTCCCGTCACTCTGGTTGGGTGCGCACAGTAAAAAGTGCTCCTGGCAGCTAGGGAGTGCCGCGTTGAGCACTACGCACGAAGAAATAAGCACCTGCAACGTTTGGTTTAGGTTTTAGCTGCATTTTTAATTGTATTGCTTAAATCGCATTTTCTCGACGAGCTGAGCACGTTTTCTGAAATGTGCTCATCCCGTCACTCTGGTTGGGTGCGCATAGTAAAAAGTGCTCTTGGCAGCTAGAGAGTGCCGCGTTGACCACTGCGCACAAAGAAATAAGCACCTGCAACGTTTGGTTTAGGTTTTAGGTGCATTTTTAATTTTATTGTTTAAATTGCATTTTCTCGACGAGCTGAGCACGTTTTCTGAAATGTGCTCCTCCCGTCGCTCTGGTTGGGTGCGCACAGTAAAAAGAGCTCCTGGCAGCTAGGGAGTGCCGCGTTGAGCACTGCACACGAAGAAATAAGCACCTGCAACGTTTGGTTTAGGTTTTAGGTGCATTTTTTATTTTATTGCTGAAATCGCATTTTCTCGACGAGCTGAGCACGTTTTCTGAAATGTGCTCCTCCCGTCGCTCTGGTTGTGCGCGCATAGTAAAAAGTGCTCCTGGCAGCTAGAGAGTGCCGCGTTGACCACTGCACATGGAGAAATAAGCACCTGCAACGTTTGGTTTAGGTTTTAGGTGCATTTTTAATTTTATTGCTTAAATCGCATTTTCTAGACGAGCTGAGCACGTTTTCTGAAATGTGCTCCTTCCGTCACTCTGGTTGGGTGCGCACAGTAAAAAGTGCTCCTGGCAGCTAGGGAGAGCCGCGTTGAGCACTGCGCACGAAGAAATAAGCACCTGCAACGTTTGGTTTAGGTTTTAGGTGCATTTTTAATTTTATTGCTTAAATCGCATTGTCTCGACGAGCTGAGCACGTTTTCTGAAATGGGCTCCTCCCGTCGCTCTGGTTGGGTGCGCACAGTAAAAAGAGCTCCTGGCAGCTAGAGAGTGCCGCGTTGACCACTGCGCATGAAGAAATAAGCACCTGCAACGTTTGGTTTAGGTTTTAGGTGCATTTTTAATCTTATTGCTTAAATCGCATTTTCTCGACGAGCTGAGCACGTTTTCTGAAATGTGCTCCTCCCGTCACTCTGGCTGGGTGCGCACAGTAAAAAGTGCTCTTGGCAGCTAGAGAGTGCCGCGTTGACCACTGCGCATGAAGAAATAAGCACCTGCAACGTTTGGTTTAGGTTTTAGGTGCATTTTTAATTTTATTGCTTAAATCGCATTTTCTCGACGAGCTGAGCACGTTTTCTGAAATGTGCTCCTCCCGTCACTCTGGTTGGGTGCGCACAGTAAAAAGTTCTCCTGGCAGCTAGAGAGTGCCGCGTTGACCACTGCGCATGAAGAAATAAGCACCTGCAACGTTTGGTTTAGGTTTTAGGTGCATTTTTAATTTTATTGCTTAAATCGCATTTTCTCGACGAGCTGAGCACGTTTTCTGAAATGTGCTCCTCCCGTCGCTCTGGTTGGGTGCGCACAGTAAAAAGAGCTCCTGGCAGCTAGGGAGTGCCGCGTTGACCACTGCGCACGAAGAAATAAGCACCTGCAACGTTTGGTTTAGGTTTTAGGTGCATTTTTTATTTTATTGCTTAAATCGCATTCTCTCGACGAGCTGAGCACGTTTTCTGAAATGTGCTCCTCCCGTCGATCTGGTTGTGTGCGCGTAGTAAAAAGTGCTCCTGGCAGCTAGAGAGTGCCGCGTTGACCACTGCACATGAAGAAATAAGCACCTGCAACGTTTGGTTTAGGTTTTAGGTGCATTTTTAATCTTATTGCTTAAATCGCATTTTCTCGACGAGCTGAGCACGTTTTCTGAAATGTGCTCCTCCCGTCACTCTGGTTGGGTGCGCCCAGTAAAAAGTGCTCTTGGCAGCTAGAGAGTGCCGCGTTGACCACTGCGCATGAAGAAATAAGCACCTGCATCGTTTGGTTTAGGTTTTAGGTGCATTTTTAATTTTATTGCTTAAATCGCATTTTCTCGACGAGCTGAGCACGTTTTCTGAAATGTGCTCCTCCTGTCACTCTGGTTGGGTGCGCACAGTAAAAAGTGCTCCTGGCAGCTAGAGAGTGCCGCGTTGACCACTGCGCATGAAGAAATAAGCACCTGCAACGCTTGGTTTAGGTTTTAGGTGCATTTTTAATCTTATTGCTTATATCGCATTTTCTCGACGAGCTGAGCACGTTTTTTGAAATGTGCTCCTCCCGTCACTCTGGTTGGGTGTGCACAGTAAAAAGTGCTCTTGGCAGCTAGAGAGTGCCGCGTTGACCACTGTGCATGAAGAAATAAGCACCTGCAACGTTTGGTTTAGGTTTTAGGTGCATTTTTAATTTTATTGCTTAAATCGCATTTTCTCGACGAGCTGAGCACGTTTTCTGAAATGTGCTCCTCCCGTCACTCTGGTTGGGTGCGCACAGTAAAAAGTGCTCCTGGCAGCTAGGGAGTGCCGCGTTGAGCACTACGCACGAAGAAATAAGCACCTGCAACGTTTGGTTTAGGTTTTAGCTGCATTTTTAATTGTATTGCTTAAATCGCATTTTCTCGACGAGCTGAGCACGTTTTCTGAAATGTGCTCCTCCCGTCACTCTGGTTGGGTGCGCACAGTAAAAAGTGCTCTTGGCAGCTAGAGAGTGCCGCGTTGACCACTGCGCATGAAGAAATAAGCACCTGCAACGTTTGGTTTAGGTTTTAGGTGCATTTTTAATTTTATTGCTTAAATCGCATTTTCTCGAC
Source organism: Syngnathus floridae (assembly GCF_059516105.1). NCBI lineage: Eukaryota > Metazoa > Chordata > Actinopteri > Syngnathiformes > Syngnathidae > Syngnathus > Syngnathus floridae. The sequence goes on along the minus strand of NC_142423.1, from coordinate 2,264,806 downwards.
GAGCTGAGCACGTTTTCTGAAATGTGCTCCTCCCGTCACTCTGGTTGGGTGCGCACAGTAAAAAGTGGTCCTGGCAGCTAGGGAGTGCCGCGTTGAGCACTGCGCACGAAGAAATAAGCACCTGCAACGTTTGGTTTAGGTTTTAGGTGCATTTTTAATTTTATTGCTTAAATTGCATTTTCTCGACGAGCTGAGCACGTTTTCTGAAATGGGCTCCTCCCGTCGCTCTGGTTGGGTGCGCACAGTAAAAAGAGCTCCTGGCAGCTAGGGAGTTCCGCGTTGACCACTGCGCACGAAGAAATAAGCACCTGCAACGTTTGGTTTAGGTTTTAGGTGCATTTTTTATTTTATTGCTTAAATCGCATTCTCTCGACGAGCTGAGCACGTTTTCTGAAATGTGCTCCTCCCGTCGCTCTGGTTGGGTGCACACGTTAAAAAGAGCTCCTGGCAGCTAGGGAGTGCCGCGTTGACCACTGCGCACGAAGAAATAAGCACCTGCAACGTTTGGTTTAGGTTTTAGGTGCATTTTTTATTTTATTGCTTAAATCGCATTCTCTCGACGAGCTGAGCACGTTTTCTGAAATGTGCTGCTCCCGTCGCTCTGGTTGGGTGCGCGTAGTAAAAAGTGCTCCTGGCAGCTAGAGAGTGCCGCGTTGACCACTGCGCACGAAGAAATAAGCACCTGCAACGTTTGGTTTAGGTTTTAGGTGCATTTTTAATTTTATTGCTTAAATCGCATTTTCTCGACGAGCTGAGCACGTTTTCTGAAATGTGCTCCTCCCGTCGCTCTGGTTGGGTGCGCACAGTAAAAAGAGCTCCTGGCAGCTAGGGAGTGCCGCGTTCACCACTGCGCACGAAGAAATAAGCACCTGCAACGTTTGGTTTAGGTTTTCCGTGCATTTTTTATTTTATTGCTTAAATCGCATTCTCTCGACGAGCTGAGCACGTTTTCTGAAATGTGCTCCTCCCGTCGCTCTGGTTGGGTGCGCGTAGTAAAAAGTGCTCCTGGCAGCTAGAGAGTGCCGCGTTGACCACTGCGCATGAAGAAATAAGCACCTGCAACGTTTGGTTTAGGTTTTAGGTGCATTTTTAATCTTATTGCTTAAATCGCATTTTCTCGACGAGCTGAGCACGTTTTCTGAAATGTGCTCCTCCCGTCACTCTGGTTGGGTGCGCACAGTAAAAAGTGCTCTTGGCAGCTAGAGTGTGCCGCGTTGACCACTGCGCATGAAGAAATAAGCACCTGCAACGTTTGGTTTAGGTTCTAGGTGCATTTTTAATTTTATTGCTTAAATCGCATTTTCTCGACGAGCTGAGCACGTTTTCTGAAATGTGCTTCTCCCGTCACTCTGGTTGGGTGCGCACAGTAAAAAGTGCTCCTGGCAGCTAGAGATTGCCGCGTTGACCACTACGCATGAAGAAATAAGCACCTGCAACGTTTGGTTTAGGTTTTAGGTGCATTTTTAATCTTATTGCTTAAATCGCATTTTCTCGACGAGCTGAGCACGTTTTCTGAAATGTGCTCCTCCCGTCACTCTGGTTGCGTGCGCACAGTAAAAAGTGCTCTTGGCAGCTAGAGTGCCGCGTTGACCACTGCGCGCAAAGAAATAAGCACCTGCAACGTTTGGTTTAGGTTTTAGGTGCATTTTAAATTTTATTGCTTAAATCGCATTTTCTCGATGAGCTGAGCACGTTTTCTGAAATGTGCTCCTCCCGTCGCTCTGGTTGTGCGCGCATAGTAAAAAGTGCCCCTGGCTGCTAGAGAGTGCCGCGTTGACCACTGCACATGAAGAAATAAGCACCTGCAACGTTTGGTTTAGGTTTTAGGTGCATTTTTAATTTTATTGCTTAAATCGCATTTTCTCGACGAGCTGAGCACGTTTTCTGAAATGTGCTCCTTCCGTCACTCTGGTTGGGTGCGCACAGTAAAAAGTGCTCCTGGCAGCTAGGGAGTGCCGCGTTGACCACTGCGCACGAAGAAATAAGCACCTGCAACGTTTGGTTTAGGTTTTAGGTGCATTTTTAATTTTATTGTTTAAATCGCATTTTCTCGACGAGCTGAGCACGTTTTCTGAAATGTGCTCCTCCCGTCGCTCTGGTTGGGTGCGCACAATAAAAAGAGCTCCTGGCAGCTAGGGAGTGCCGCGTTGACCACTGCGCACGAAGAAATAAGCACCTGCAACGTTTGGTTTAGGTTTTAGGTGCATTTTTAATTTTATTGCTTAAATCGCATTTTCTCGACGAGCTGAGCACGTTTTCTGAAATGTGCTCCTCCCGTCACTCTGGTTGGGTGCGCATAGTAAAAAGTGCTCTTGGCAGCTAGGGAGTGCCGCGTTGACCACTGCGCATGAAGAAATAAGCACCTGCAACGTTTGGTTTAGGTTTTAGGCTCATTTTTAATTTTATTGCTTAAATCGCATTTTCTCGACGAGCTGAGCACGTTTTCTGAAATGTGCTCCTCCCGTCGCTCTGGTTGGGTGCACACGTTAAAAAGAGCTCCTGGCAGCTAGGGAGTGCCGCGTTGACCACTGCGCACGAAGAAATAAGCACCTGCAACGTTTGGTTTAGGTTTTAGGTGCATTTTTTTATTTTATTGCTTAAATCGCATTCTCTCGACGAGCTGAGCACGTTTTCTGAAATGTGCTGCTCCCGTCGCTCTGGTTGGGTGCGCGTAGTAAAAAGTGCTCCTGGCAGCTAGAGAGTGCCGCGTTGACCACTGCGCATGAAGAAATAAGCACCTGCAACGTTTGGTTTAGGTTTTAGGTGCATTTTTAATTTTATTGCTTAAATCGCATTTTCTCGACGAGCTGAGCACGTTTTCTGAAATGTGCTCCTCCCGTCACTCTGGTTGGGTGCGCACAGTAAAAAGTGCTCTTGGCAGCTAGAGAGTGCCGCGTTGACCACTGCGCATGAAGAAATAAGCACCTGCAACGTTTGGTTTAGGTTTTAGGTGCATTTTTAATTTTATTGCTTAAATCGCATTTTCTCGACGAGCTGAGCACGTTTTCTGAAAAGTGCTCCTCCCGTCACTCTGGTTGGGTGCGCACAGTAAAAAGTGCTCCTGGCAGCTAGAGATTGCCGCGTTGACCACTGCGCATGAAGAAATAAGCACCTGCAACGTTTGGTTTAGGTTTTAGGCTCATTTTTAATTTTATTGCTTAAATCGCATTTTCTCGACAAGCTGAGCACGTTTTCTGAAATGTGCTCCTCCCGTCGCTCTGGTTGGGCGCGCATAGTAAAAAGTGCTCTTGGCAGCTAGAGAGTGCCGCGTTGACAACTGCGCATGAAGAAATAAGCACCTGCAACGTTTGGTTTAGGTTTTAGGTGCATTTTTAATTTTATTGCTTAAATCGCATTTTCTCGACGAGCTGAGCACGTTTTCTGAAATGTGCTTCTCCCGTCGCTCTGGTTGTGCGCGCATAGTAAAAAGTGCTCCTGGCAGCTAGAGAGTGCCGCGTTGACCACTGCGCATGAAGAAAAAAGCACCTGCAACGTTTGGTTTAGGTTTTAGGTGCATTTTTAATTTTATTGCTTAAATCGCATTTTCTCGACGAGCTGAGTACGTTTTCTGAAATGTGCTCCTTCCGTCACTCTGGTTGGGTGCGCACAGTAAAAAGTGCTCCTGGCAGCTAGGGAGTGCCGCGTTGACTACTGCGCATGAAGAAATAAGCACCTGCAACGTTTGGTTTAAGTTTTAGGTGCATTTTTAATTTTATTGCTTAAATCGCATTTTCTCGACGAGCTGAGCACGTTTTCTGAAATGTGCTCCTCTCGTCGCTCTGGTTGGGTGCGCACAGTAAAAAGAGCTCCTGGCAGCTAGGAAGTGCCGCGTTGACCACTGCGCACGAAGAAATAAGCACCTGCAACGTTTGGTTTAGGTTTTAGGTGCATTTTTAATTTTATTGCTTAAATCGCATTCTCTCGACGAGCTGAGCGCGTTTTCTGAAATGTGCTCCTCCCGTCACTCTGGTTGGGTGCGCACAGTAAAAAGTGCTCCTGGCAGCTAGGGAGTGCCGCGTTGAGCACTGCGCACGAAGAAATAAGCACCTGCAAAGTTTGGTTTAGGTTTTAGGTGCATTTTTAATTTTATTGCTTAAATCGCATTTTCTCGACGAGCTGAGCACGTTTTCTGAAATGGGCTCCTCCCGTCGCTCTGGTTGGGTGCGCACAGTAAAAAGAGCTCCTGGCAGCTAGGGAGTTCCGCGTTGACCACTGCGCACGAAGAAATAAGCACCTGCAACGTTTGGTTTAGGTTTTAGGTGCATTTTTTATTTTATTGCTTAAATCGCATTCTCTCGACGAGCTGAGCACGTTTTCTGAAATGTGCTCCTCCCGTCGCTCTGGTTGGGTGCACACAGTAAAAAGAGCTCCTGGCAGCTAGGGAGTGCCGCGTTGACCACTGCGCACGAAGAAATAAGCACCTGCAACGTTTGGTTTAGGTTTTAGGTGCATTTTTTATTTTATTGCTTAAATCGCATTCTCTCGACGAGCTGAGCACGTTTTCTGAAATGTGCTCCTCCCGTCACTCTGGTTGGGTGCGCACAGTAAAAAGAGCTCCTGGCAGCTAGGGAGTGCCGCGTTGACCACTGCGCACGAAGAAATAAGCACCTGCAACGTTTGGTTTAGGTTTTCCGTGCATTTTTTATTTTATTGCTTAAATCGCATTCTCTCGACGAGCTGAGCACGTTTTCTGAAATGTGCTCCTCCCGTCGCTCTGGTTGGGTGCGCGTAGTAAAAAGTGCTCCTGCAGCTAGAGAGTGCCGCGTTGACCACTGCGCATGAAGAAATAAGCACCTGCAACGTTTGGTTTAGGTTTTAGGTGCATTTTTAATCTTATTGCTTAAATCGCATTTTCTCGACGAGCTGAGCACGTTTTCTGAAATGTGCTCCTCCCGTCACTCTGGTTGGGTGCGCACAGTAAAAAGTGCTCTTGGCAGCTAGAGAGTGCCGCGTTGACCACTGCGCATGAAGAAATAAGCACCTGCAACGTTTGGTTTAGGTTTTAGGTGCATTTTTAATTTTATTGCTTAAATCGCATTTTCTCGACGAGCTGAGCACGTTTTCTGAAATGTGCTCCTCCCGTCACTCTGGTTGGGTGCGCACAGTAAAAAGTGCTCCTGGCAGCTAGAGAGTGCCGCGTTGACCACTGCGCATGAAGAAATAAGCACCTGCAACGTTTGGTTTAGGTTTTAGGTGCATTTTTAATCTTATTGCTTAAATCGCATTTTCTCGACGAGCTGAGCACGTTTTCTGAAATGTGCTCCTCCCGTCACTCTGGTTGGGTGCGCACAGTAAAAAGTGCTCTTGGCAGCTAGAGAGTGCCGCGTTGACCACTGCGCGCAAAGAAATAAGCACCTGCAACGTTTGGTTTAGGTTTTAGGTGCATTTTAAATTTTATTGCTTAAATCGCATTTTCTCGATGAGCTGAGCACGTTTTCTGAAATGTGCTCCTCCCGTCGCTCTGGTTGTGCACGCATAGTAAAAAGTGCCCCTGGCAGCTAGAGAGTGCCGCGTTGACCACTGCACATGAAGAAATAAGCACCTGCAACGTTTGGTTTAGGTTTTAGGTGCATTTTTAATTTTATTGCTTAAATCGCATTTTCTCGACGAGCTGAGCACGTTTTCTGAAATGTGCTCCTTCCGTCATTCTGGTTGGGTGCGCACAGTAAAAAGTGCTCCTGGCAGCTAGGGAGTGCCGCGTTGACCACTGCGCACGAAGAAATAAGCACCTGCAACGTTTGGTTTAGGTTTTAGGTGCATTTTTAATTTTATTGCTTAAATCGCATTTTCTCGACGAGCTGAGCACGTTTTCTGAAATGTGCTCCTCCCATCGCTCTGGTTGGGTGCGCACAGTAAAACGAGCTCCTGGCAGCTAGGGAGTGCCGCGTTGACCACTGCGCACGAAGAAATAAGCACCTGCAACGTTTGGTTTAGGTTTTAGGTGCATTTTTAATTTTATTGCTTAAATCGCATTCTCTCGACGAGCTGAGCGCGTTTTCTGAAATGTGCTCCTCCCGTCACTCTGGTTGGGTGCGCACAGTAAAAAGTGCTCCTGGCAGCTAGGGAGTGCCGCGTTGAGCACTGCGCACGAAGAAATAAGCACCTGCAACGTTTGGTTTAGGTTTTAGGTGCATTTTTAATTTTATTGCTTAAATCGCATTTTCTCGACGAGCTGAGCACGTTTTCTGAAATGGGCTCCTCCCGTCGCTCTGGTTGGGTGCGCACAGTAAAAAGAGCTCCTGGCAGCTAGGGAGTTCCGCGTTGACCACTGCGCACGAAGAAATAAGCACCTGCAACGTTTGGTTTAGGTTTTAGGTGCATTTTTTATTTTATTGCTTAAATCGCATTCTCTCGACGAGCTGAGCACGTTTTCTGAAATGTGCTCCTCCCGTCGCTCTGGTTGGGTGCACACAGTAAAAAGAGCTCCTGGCAGCTAGGGAGTGCCGCGTTGACCACTGCGCACGAAGAAATAAGCACCTGCAACGTTTGGTTTAGGTTTTAGGTGCATTTTTTATTTTATTGCTTAAATCGCATTCTCTCGACGAGCTGAGCACGTTTTCTGAAATGTGCTGCTCCCGTCGCTCTGGTTGGGTGCGCGTAGTAAAAAGTGCTCCTGGCAGCTAGAGAGTGCCGCGTTGACCACTGCGCATGAAGAAATAAGCACCTGCAACGTTTGGTTTAGGTTTTAGGTGCATTTTTAATTTTATTGCTTAAATCGCATTTTCTCGACGAGCTGAGCACGTTTTCTGAAATGTGCTCCTCCCGTCGCTCTGGTTGGGTGCGCACAGTAAAAAGAGCTCCTGGCAGCTAGGGAGTGCCGCGTTGACCACTGCGCACGAAGAAATAAGCACCTGCAACGTTTGGTTTAGGTTTTCCGTGCATTTTTTATTTTATTGCTTAAATCGCATTCTCTCGACGAGCTGAGCACGTTTTCTGAAATGTGCTCCTCCCGTCGCTCTGGTTGGGTGCGCGTAGTAAAAAGTGCTCCTGGCAGCTAGAGAGTGCCGCGTTGACCACTGCGCATGAAGAAATAAGCACCTGCAACGTTTGGTTTAGGTTTTAGGTGCATTTTTAATCTTATTGCTTAAATCGCATTTTCTCGACGAGCTGAGCACGTTTTCTGAAATGTGCTCCTTCCGTCACTCTGGTTGGGTGCGCACAGTAAAAAGTGCTCCTGGCAGCTAGGGAGTGCCGCGTTGACCACTGCGCACGAAGAAATAAGCACCTGCAACGCTTGGTTTAGGTTTTAGGTGCATTTTTAATTTTATTGTTTAAATCGCATTTTCTCGACGAGCTGAGCACGTTTTCTGAAATGTGCTCCTCCCGTCGCTCTGGTTGGGTGCGCACAGTAAAAAGAGCTCCTGGCAGCTAGGGAGTGCCGCGTTGACCACTGCGCACGAAGAAATAAGCACCTGCAACGTTTGGTTTAGGTTTTAGGTGCATTTTTAATTTTATTGCTTAAATCGCATTTTCTCGCCGAGCTGAGCACGTTTTCTGAAATGTGCTCATCCCGTCACTCTGGTTGGGTGCGCATAGTAAAAATTGCTCTTGGCAGCTAGAGAGTGCCGCGTTGACCACTGCGCACAAAGAAATAAGCACCTGCAACGTTTTGTTTAGGTTTTAGGTGCATTTTTAATTGTATTGCTTAAATCGCATTTTCTCGACGAGCTGAGCACGTTTTCTGAAATGTGCTCCTTCCGTCACTCTGGTTGGGTGCGCACAGTAAAAAGTGCTCTTGTTAGCTAGAGAGTGCCGCGTTGACCACTGCGCATGAAGAAATAACCACCTGCAACGTTTGGTTTAGGGTTTAGGTGCATTTTTAAATTTATTATTTAAATCGCATTTTCTCGACGAGCTGAGTACGTTTTCTGAAATGTGCTCCTTCCGTCACTCTGGTTGGGTGCGCACAGTAAAAAGTGCTCCTGGCAGCTAGGGAGTGCCGCGTTGACCACTGCGCACGAAGAAATAAGCACCTGCAACGTTTGGTTTAGGTTTTAGGTGCATTTTTAATTTTATTGTTTAAATCGCATTTTCTCGACGAGCTGAGCACGTTTTCTGAAATGTGATCCTCCCGTCGCTCTGGTTGGGTGCGCATAATAAAAAGAGCTCCTGGCAGCTAGGGAGTGCCGCGTTGACCACTGCGCACGAAGAAATAAGCACCTGCAACGTTTGGTTTAGGTTTTAGGTGCATTTTTTATTTTATTGCTTAAATCGCATTCTCTCGACGAGCTGAGCACGTTTTCTGAAATGTGCTGCTCCCGTCGCTCTGGTTGGGTGCGCGTAGTAAAAAGTGCTCCTGGCAGCTAGAGAGTGCCGCGTTGACCACTGCGCATGAAGAAATAAGCACCTGCAACGTTTGGTTTAGGTTTTAGGTGCATTTTTAATTTTATTGCTTAAATCGCATTTTCTCGACGAGCTGAGCACGTTTTCTGAAATGTGCTCCTCCCGTCGCTCTGGTTGGGTGCGCACAGTAAAAAGAGCTTCTGGCAGCTAGGGAGTGCCGCGTTGACCACTGCGCACGAAGAAATAAGCACCTGCAACGTTTGGTTTAGGTTTTCCGTGCATTTTTTATTTTATTGCTTAAATCGCATTCTCTCGACGAGCTGAGCACGTTTTCTGAAATGTGCTCCTCCCGTCGCTCTGGTTGGGTGCGCGTAGTAAAAAGTGCTCCTGGCAGCTAGAGAGTGCCGCGTTGACCACTGCGCATGAAGAAATAAGCACCTGCAACGTTTGGTTTAGGTTTTAGGTGCATTTTTAATCTTATTGCTTAAATCGCATTTTCTCGACGAGCTGAGCACGTTTTCTGAAATGTGCTCCTCCCGTCACTCTGGTTGGGTGCGCACAGTAAAAAGTGCTCTTGGCAGCTAGAGAGTGCCGCGTTGACCACTGCGCATGAAGAAATAAGCACCTGCAACGTTTGGTTTAGGTTTTAGGTGCATTTTTAATTTTATTGCTTAAATCGCATTTTCTCGACGAGCTGAGCACGTTTTCTGAAAAGTGCTCCTCCCGTCACTCTGGTTGGGTGCGCACAGTAAAAAGTGCTCCTGGCAGCTAGAGATTGCCGCGTTGACCACTGCGCATGAAGAAATAAGCACCTGCAACGTTTGGTTTAGGTTTTAGGCTCATTTTTAATTTTATTGCTTAAATCGCATTTTCTCGACAAGCTGAGCACGTTTTCTGAAATGTGCTCCTCCCGTCGCTCTGGTTGGGCGCGCATAGTAAAAAGTGCTCTTGGCAGCTAGAGAGTGCCGCGTTGACAACTGCGCATGAAGAAATAAGCACCTGCAACGTTTGGTTTAGGTTTTAGGTGCATTTTTAATTTTATTGCTTAAATCGCATTTTCTCGACGAGCTGAGCACGTTTTCTGAAATGTGCTTCTCCCGTCGCTCTGGTTGTGCGCGCATAGTAAAAAGTGCTCCTGGCAGCTAGAGAGTGCCGCGTTGACCACTGCGCATGAAGAAAAAAGCACCTGCAACGTTTGGTTTAGGTTTTAGGTGCATTTTTAATTTTATTGCTTAAATCGCATTTTCTCGACGAGCTGAGTACGTTTTCTGAAATGTGCTCCTTCCGTCACTCTGGTTGGGTGCGCACAGTAAAAAGTGCTCCTGGCAGCTAGGGAGTGCCGCGTTGACTACTGCGCATGAAGAAATAAGCACCTGCAACGTTTGGTTTAAGTTTTAGGTGCATTTTTAATTTTATTGCTTAAATCGCATTTTCTCGACGAGCTGAGCACGTTTTCTGAAATGTGCTCCTCTCGTCGCTCTGGTTGGGTGCGCACAGTAAAAAGAGCTCCTGGCAGCTAGGAAGTGCCGCGTTGACCACTGCGCACGAAGAAATAAGCACCTGCAACGTTTGGTTTAGGTTTTAGGTGCATTTTTAATTTTATTGCTTAAATCGCATTCTCTCGACGAGCTGAGCGCGTTTTCTGAAATGTGCTCCTCCCGTCACTCTGGTTGGGTGCGCACAGTAAAAAGTGCTCCTGGCAGCTAGGGAGTGCCGCGTTGAGCACTGCGCACGAAGAAATAAGCACCTGCAAAGTTTGGTTTAGGTTTTAGGTGCATTTTTAATTTTATTGCTTAAATCGCATTTTCTCGACGAGCTGAGCACGTTTTCTGAAATGGGCTCCTCCCGTCGCTCTGGTTGGGTGCGCACAGTAAAAAGAGCTCCTGGCAGCTAGGGAGTTCCGCGTTGACCACTGCGCACGAAGAAATAAGCACCTGCAACGTTTGGTTTAGGTTTTAGGTGCATTTTTTATTTTATTGCTTAAATCGCATTCTCTCGACGAGCTGAGCACGTTTTCTGAAATGTGCTCCTCCCGTCGCTCTGGTTGGGTGCACACAGTAAAAAGAGCTCCTGGCAGCTAGGGAGTGCCGCGTTGACCACTGCGCACGAAGAAATAAGCACCTGCAACGTTTGGTTTAGGTTTTAGGTGCATTTTTTATTTTATTGCTTAAATCGCATTCTCTCGACGAGCTGAGCACGTTTTCTGAAATGTGCTGCTCCCGTCGCTCTGGTTGGGTGCGCGTAGTAAAAAGTGCTCCTGGCAGCTAGAGAGTGCCGCGTTGACCACTGCGCATGAAGAAATAAGCACCTGCAACGTTTGGTTTAGGTTTTAGGTGCATTTTTAATTTTATTGCTTAAATCGCATTTTCTCGACGAGCTGAGCACGTTTTCTGAAATGTGCTCCTCCCGTCGCTCTGGTTGGGTGCGCACAGTAAAAAGAGCTCCTGGCAGCTAGGGAGTGCCGCGTTGACCACTGCGCACGAAGAAATAAGCACCTGCAACGTTTGGTTTAGGTTTTCCGTGCAGATTTTATTTTATTGCTTAAATCGCATTCTCTCGACGAGCTGAGCACGTTTTCTGAAATGTGCTCCTCCCGTCGCTCTGGTTGGGTGCGCGTAGTAAAAAGTGCTCCTGCAGCTAGAGAGTGCCGCGTTGACCACTGCGCATGAAGAAATAAGCACCTGCAACGTTTGGTTTAGGTTTTAGGTGCATTTTTAATCTTATTGCTTAAATCGCATTTTCTCGACGAGCTGAGCACGTTTTCTGAAATGTGCTCCTCCCGTCACTCTGGTTGGGTGCGCACAGTAAAAAGTGCTCTTGGCAGCTAGAGAGTGCCGCGTTGACCACTGCGCATGAAGAAATAAGCACCTGCAACGTTTGGTTTAGGTTTTAGGTGCATTTTTAATTTTATTGCTTAAATCGCATTTTCTCGACGAGCTGAGCACGTTTTCTGAAATGTGCTCCTCCCGTCACTCTGGTTGGGTGCGCACAGTAAAAAGTGCTCCTGGCAGCTAGAGAGTGCCGCGTTGACCACTGCGCATGAAGAAATAAGCACCTGCAACGTTTGGTTTAGGTTTTAGGTGCATTTTTAATCTTATTGCTTAAATCGCATTTTCTCGACGAGCTGAGCACGTTTTCTGAAATGTGCTCCTCCCGTCACTCTGGTTGGGTGCGCACAGTAAAAAGTGCTCTTGGCAGCTAGAGAGTGCCGCGTTGACCACTGCGCGCAAAGAAATAAGCACCTGCAACGTTTGGTTTAGGTTTTAGGTGCATTTTAAATTTTATTGCTTAAATCGCATTTTCTCGATGAGCTGAGCACGTTTTCTGAAATGTGCTCCTCCCGTCGCTCTGGTTGTGCACGCATAGTAAAAAGTGCCCCTGGCAGCTAGAGAGTGCCGCGTTGACCACTGCACATGAAGAAATAAGCACCTGCAACGTTTGGTTTAGGTTTTAGGTGCATTTTTAATTTTATTGCTTAAATCGCATTTTCTCGACGAGCTGAGCACGTTTTCTGAAATGTGCTCCTTCCGTCATTCTGGTTGGGTGCGCACAGTAAAAAGTGCTCCTGGCAGCTAGGGAGTGCCGCGTTGACCACTGCGCACGAAGAAATAAGCACCTGCAACGTTTGGTTTAGGTTTTAGGTGCATTTTTAATTTTATTGCTTAAATCGCATTTTCTCGACGAGCTGAGCACGTTTTCTGAAATGTGCTCCTCCCATCGCTCTGGTTGGGTGCGCACAGTAAAACGAGCTCCTGGCAGCTAGGGAGTGCCGCGTTGACCACTGCGCACGAAGAAATAAGCACCTGCAACGTTTGGTTTAGGTTTTAGGTGCATTTTTAATTTTATTGCTTAAATCGCATTCTCTCGACGAGCTGAGCGCGTTTTCTGAAATGTGCTCCTCCCGTCACTCTGGTTGGGTGCGCACAGTAAAAAGTGCTCCTGGCAGCTAGGGAGTGCCGCGTTGAGCACTGCGCACGAAGAAATAAGCACCTGCAACGTTTGGTTTAGGTTTTAGGTGCATTTTTAATTTTATTGCTTAAATCGCATTTTCTCGACGAGCTGAGCACGTTTTCTGAAATGGGCTCCTCCCGTCGCTCTGGTTGGGTGCGCACAGTAAAAAGAGCTCCTGGCAGCTAGGGAGTTCCGCGTTGACCACTGCGCACGAAGAAATAAGCACCTGCAACGTTTGGTTTAGGTTTTAGGTGCATTTTTTATTTTATTGCTTAAATCGCATTCTCTCGACGAGCTGAGCACGTTTTCTGAAATGTGCTCCTCCCGTCGCTCTGGTTGGGTGCACACAGTAAAAAGAGCTCCTGGCAGCTAGGGAGTGCCGCGTTGACCACTGCGCACGAAGAAATAAGCACCTGCAACGTTTGGTTTAGGTTTTAGGTGCATTTTTTATTTTATTGCTTAAATCGCATTCTCTCGACGAGCTGAGCACGTTTTCTGAAATGTGCTGCTCCCGTCGCTCTGGTTGGGTGCGCGTAGTAAAAAGTGCTCCTGGCAGCTAGAGAGTGCCGCGTTGACCACTGCGCATGAAGAAATAAGCACCTGCAACGTTTGGTTTAGGTTTTAGGTGCATTTTTAATTTTATTGCTTAAATCGCATTTTCTCGACGAGCTGAGCACGTTTTCTGAAATGTGCTCCTCCCGTCGCTCTGGTTGGGTGCGCACAGTAAAAAGAGCTCCTGGCAGCTAGGGAGTGCCGCGTTGACCACTGCGCACGAAGAAATAAGCACCTGCAACGTTTGGTTTAGGTTTTCCGTGCATTTTTTATTTTATTGCTTAAATCGCATTCTCTCGACGAGCTGAGCACGTTTTCTGAAATGTGCTCCTCCCGTCGCTCTGGTTGGGTGCGCGTAGTAAAAAGTGCTCCTGGCAGCTAGAGAGTGCCGCGTTGACCACTGCGCATGAAGAAATAAGCACCTGCAACGTTTGGTTTAGGTTTTAGGTGCATTTTTAATCTTATTGCTTAAATCGCATTTTCTCGACGAGCTGAGCACGTTTTCTGAAATGTGCTCCTTCCGTCACTCTGGTTGGGTGCGCACAGTAAAAAGTGCTCCTGGCAGCTAGGGAGTGCCGCGTTGACCACTGCGCACGAAGAAATAAGCACCTGCAACGCTTGGTTTAGGTTTTAGGTGCATTTTTAATTTTATTGTTTAAATCGCATTTTCTCGACGAGCTGAGCACGTTTTCTGAAATGTGCTCCTCCCGTCGCTCTGGTTGGGTGCGCACAGTAAAAAGAGCTCCTGGCAGCTAGGGAGTGCCGCGTTGACCACTGCGCACGAAGAAATAAGCACCTGCAACGTTTGGTTTAGGTTTTAGGTGCATTTTTAATTTTATTGCTTAAATCGCATTTTCTCGCCGAGCTGAGCACGTTTTCTGAAATGTGCTCATCCCGTCACTCTGGTTGGGTGCGCATAGTAAAAAGTGCTCTTGGCAGCTAGAGAGTGCCGCGTTGACCACTGCGCACAAAGAAATAAGCACCTGCAACGTTTTGTTTAGGTTTTAGGTGCATTTTTAATTGTATTGCTTAAATCGCATTTTCTCGACGAGCTGAGCACGTTTTCTGAAATGTGCTCCTTCCGTCACTCTGGTTGGGTGCGCACAGTAAAAAGTGCTCTTGTTAGCTAGAGAGTGCCGCGTTGACCACTGCGCATGAAGAAATAACCACCTGCAACGTTTGGTTTAGGGTTTAGGTGCATTTTTAAATTTATTATTTAAATCGCATTTTCTCGACGAGCTGAGTACGTTTTCTGAAATGTGCTCCTTCCGTCACTCTGGTTGGGTGCGCACAGTAAAAAGTGCTCCTGGCAGCTAGGGAGTGCCGCGTTGACCACTGCGCACGAAGAAATAAGCACCTGCAACGTTTGGTTTAGGTTTTAGGTGCATTTTTAATTTTATTGTTTAAATCGCATTTTCTCGACGAGCTGAGCACGTTTTCTGAAATGTGATCCTCCCGTCGCTCTGGTTGGGTGCGCACAATAAAAAGAGCTCCTGGCAGCTAGGGAGTGCCGCGTTGACCACTGCGCACGAAGAAATAAGCACCTGCAACGTTTGGTTTAGGTTTTAGGTGCATTTTTTATTTTATTGCTTAAATCGCATTCTCTCGACGAGCTGAGCACGTTTTCTGAAATGTGCTGCTCCCGTCACTCTGGTTGGGTGCGCGTAGTAAAAAGTGCTCCTGGCAGCTAGAGAGTGCCGCGTTGACCACTGCGCATGAAGAAATAAGCACCTGCAACGTTTGGTTTAGGTTTTAGGTGCATTTTTAATTTTATTGCTTAAATCGCATTTTCTCGACGAGCTGAGCACGTTTTCTGAAATGTGCTCCTCCCGTCGCTCTGGTTGGGTGCGCACAGTAAAAAGAGCTCCTGGCAGCTAGGGAGTGCCGCGTTGACCACTGCGCACGAAGAAATAAGCACCTGCAACGTTTGGTTTAGGTTTTCCGTGCATTTTTTATTTTATTGCTTAAATCGCATTCTCTCGACGAGCTGAGCACGTTTTCTGAAATGTGCTCCTCCCGTCGCTCTGGTTGGGTGCGCGTAGTAAAAAGTGCTCCTGGCAGCTAGAGAGTGCCGCGTTGACCACTGCGCGCAAAGAAATAAGCACCTGCAACGTTTGGTTTAGGTTTTAGGTGCATTTTAAATTTTATTGCTTAAATCGCATTTTCTCGATGAGCTGAGCACGTTTTCTGAAATGTGCTCCTCCCGTCGCTCTGGTTGTGCACGCATAGTAAAAAGTGCCCCTGGCAGCTAGAGAGTGCCGCGTTGACCACTGCACATGAAGAAATAAGCACCTGCAACGTTTGGTTTAGGTTTTAGGTGCATTTTTAATTTTATTGCTTAAATCGCATTTTCTCGACGAGCTGAGCACGTTTTCTGAAATGTGCTCCTTCCGTCATTCTGGTTGGGTGCGCACAGTAAAAAGTGCTCCTGGCAGCTAGGGAGTGCCGCGTTGACCACTGCGCACGAAGAAATAAGCACCTGCAACGTTTGGTTTAGGTTTTCCGTGCATTTTTTATTTTATTGCTTAAATCGCATTCTCTCGACGAGCTGAGCACGTTTTCTGAAATGTGCTCCTCCCGTCGCTCTGGTTGGGTGCGCGTAGTAAAAAGTGCTCCTGGCAGCTAGAGAGTGCCGCGTTGACCACTGCGCGCAAAGAAATAAGCACCTGCAACGTTTGGTTTAGGTTTTAGGTGCATTTTAAATTTTATTGCTTAAATCGCATTTTCTCGATGAGCTGAGCACGTTTTCTGAAATGTGCTCCTCCCGTCGCTCTGGTTGTGCACGCATAGTAAAAAGTGCCCCTGGCAGCTAGAGAGTGCCGCGTTGACCACTGCACATGAAGAAATAAGCACCTGCAACGTTTGGTTTAGGTTTTAGGTGCATTTTTAATCTTATTGCTTAAATCGCATTTTCTCGACGAGCTGAGCACGTTTTCTGAAATGTGCTCCTTCCGTCACTCTGGTTGGGTGCGCACAGTAAAAAGTGCTCCTGGCAGCTAGGGAGTGCCGCGTTGACCACTGCGCACGAAGAAATAAGCACCTGCAACGCTTGGTTTAGGTTTTAGGTGCATTTTTAATTTTATTGTTTAAATCGCATTTTCTCGACGAGCTGAGCACGTTTTCTGAAATGTGCTCCTCCCGTCGCTCTGGTTGGGTGCGCACAGTAAAAAGAGCTCCTGGCAGCTAGGGAGTGCCGCGTTGACCACTGCGCACGAAGAAATAAGCACCTGCAACGTTTGGTTTAGGTTTTAGGTGCATTTTTAATTTTATTGCTTAAATCGCATTTTCTCGCCGAGCTGAGCACGTTTTCTGAAATGTGCTCATCCCGTCACTCTGGTTGGGTGCGCATAGTAAAAAGTGCTCTTGGCAGCTAGAGAGTGCCGCGTTGACCACTGCGCACAAAGAAATAAGCACCTGCAACGTTTTGTTTAGGTTTTAGGTGCATTTTTAATTGTATTGCTTAAATCGCATTTTCTCGACGAGCTGAGCACGTTTTCTGAAATGTGCTCCTTCCGTCACTCTGGTTGGGTGCGCACAGTAAAAAGTGCTCTTGTTAGCTAGAGAGTGCCGCGTTGACCACTGCGCATGAAGAAATAACCACCTGCAACGTTTGGTTTAGGGTTTAGGTGCATTTTTAAATTTATTATTTAAATCGCATTTTCTCGACGAGCTGAGTACGTTTTCTGAAATGTGCTCCTTCCGTCACTCTGGTTGGGTGCGCACAGTAAAAAGTGCTCCTGGCAGCTAGGGAGTGCCGCGTTGACCACTGCGCACGAAGAAATAAGCACCTGCAACGTTTGGTTTAGGTTTTAGGTGCATTTTTAATTTTATTGTTTAAATCGCATTTTCTCGACGAGCTGAGCACGTTTTCTGAAATGTGATCCTCCCGTCGCTCTGGTTGGGTGCGCACAATAAAAAGAGCTCCTGGCAGCTAGGGAGTGCCGCGTTGACCACTGCGCACGAAGAAATAAGCACCTGCAACGTTTGGTTTAGGTTTTAGGTGCATTTTTTATTTTATTGCTTAAATCGCATTCTCTCGACGAGCTGAGCACGTTTTCTGAAATGTGCTGCTCCCGTCGCTCTGGTTGGGTGCGCGTAGTAAAAAGTGCTCCTGGCAGCTAGAGAGTGCCGCGTTGACCACTGCGCATGAAGAAATAAGCACCTGCAACGTTTGGTTTAGGTTTTAGGTGCATTTTTAATTTTATTGCTTAAATCGCATTTTCTCGACGAGCTGAGCACGTTTTCTGAAATGTGCTCCTCCCGTCGCTCTGGTTGGGTGCGCACAGTAAAAAGAGCTCCTGGCAGCTAGGGAGTGCCGCGTTGACCACTGCGCACGAAGAAATAAGCACCTGCAACGTTTGGTTTAGGTTTTCCGTGCATTTTTTATTTTATTGCTTAAATCGCATTCTCTTGACGAGCTGAGCACGTTTTCTGAAATGTGCTCCTCCCGTCGCTCTGGTTGGGTGCGCGTAGTAAAAAGTGCTCCTGGCAGCTAGAGAGTGCCGCGTTGACCACTGCGCATGAAGAAATAAGCACCTGCAACGTTTGGTTTAGGTTTTAGGTGCATTTTTAATCTTATTGCTTAAATCGCATTTTCTCGACGAGCTGAGCACGTTTTCTGAAATGTGCTCCTCCCGTCACTCTGGTTGGGTGCGCACAGTAAAAAGTGCTCTTGGCAGCTAGAGAGTGCCGCGTTGACCACTGCGCATGAAGAAATAAGCACCTGCAACGTTTGGTTTAGGTTTTAGGTACATTTTTAATTTTATCGCTTAAATCGCATTTTCTCGACGAGCTGAGCACGTTTTCTGAAATGTGCTCCTCCCGTCACTCTGGTTGGGTGCGCACAGTAAAAAGTGCTCCTGGCAGCTAGAGAGTGCCGCGTTGACCACTGCGCATGAAGAAATAAGCACCTGCAACGTTTGGTTTAGGTTTTAGGTGCATTTTTAATCTTATTGCTTAAATCGCATTTTCTCGACGAGCTGAGCACGTTTTCTGAAATGTGCTCCTCCCGTCACTCTGGTTGGGTGCGCACAGTAAAAAGTGCTCTTGGCAGCTAGAGAGTGCCGCGTTGACCACTGCGCGCAAAGAAATAAGCACCTGCAACGTTTGGTTTAGGTTTTAGGTGCATTTTAAATTTTATTGCTTAAATCGCATTTTCTCGATGAGCTGAGCACGTTTTCTGAAATGTGCTCCTCCCGTCGCTCTGGTTGGGTGCGCACAGTAAAACGAGCTCCTGGCAGCTAGGGAGTGCCGCGTTGACCACTGCGCACGAAGAAATAAGCACCTGCAACGTTTGGTTTAGGTTTTAGGTGCATTTTTAATTTTATTGCTTAAATCGCATTCTCTCGACGAGCTGAGCGCGTTTTCTGAAATGTGCTCCTCCCGTCACTCTGGTTGGGTGCGCACAGTAAAAAGTGCTCCTGGCAGCTAGGGAGTGCCGCGTTGAGCACTGCGCACGAAGAAATAAGCACCTGCAACGTTTGGTTTAGGTTTTAGGTGCATTTTTAATTTTATTGCTTAAATCGCATTTTCTCGACGAGCTGAGCACGTTTTCTGAAATGGGCTCCTCCCGTCGCTCTGGTTGGGTGCGCACAGTAAAAAGAGCTCCTGGCAGCTAGGGAGTTCCGCGTTGACCACTGCGCACGAAGAAATAAGCACCTGCAACGTTTGGTTTAGGTTTTAGGTGCATTTTTTATTTTATTGCTTAAATCGCATTCTCTCGACGAGCTGAGCACGTTTTCTGAAATGTGCTCCTCCCGTCGCTCTGGTCTGGTGCACACAGTAAAAAGAGCTCCTGGCAGCTAGGGAGTGCCGCGTTGACCACTGCGCACGAAGAAATAAGCACCTGCAACGTTTGGTTTAGGTTTTAGGTGCATTTTTTATTTTATTGCTTAAATCGCATTCTCTCGACGAGCTGAGCACGTTTTCTGAAATGTGCTGCTCCCGTCGCTCTGGTTGGGTGCGCGTAGTAAAAAGTGCTCCTGGCAGCTAGAGAGTGCCGCGTTGACCACTGCGCATGAAGAAATAAGCACCTGCAACGTTTGGTTTAGGTTTTAGGTGCATTTTTAATTTTATTGCTTAAATCGCATTTTCTCGACGAGCTGAGCACGTTTTCTGAAATGTGCTCCTCGCGTCGCTCTGGTTGGGTGCGCACAGTAAAAAGAGCTCCTGGCAGCTAGGGAGTGCCGCGTTGACCACTGCGCACGAAGAAATAAGCACCTGCAACGTTTGGTTTAGGTTTTCCGTGCATTTTTTATTTTATTGCTTAAATCGCATTCTCTCGACGAGCTGAGCACGTTTTCTGAAATGTGCTCCTCCCGTCGCTCTGGTTGGGTGCGCGTAGTAAAAAGTGCTCCTGGCAGCTAGAGAGTGCCGCGTTGACCACTGCGCATGAAGAAATAAGCACCTGCAACGTTTGGTTTAGGTTTTAGGTGCATTTTTAATCTTATTGCTTAAATCGCATTTTCTCGACGAGCTGAGCACGTTTTCTGAAATGTGCTCCTTCCGTCACTCTGGTTGGGTGCGCACAGTAAAAAGTGCTCCTGGCAGCTAGGGAGGGCCGCGTTGACCACTGCGCACGAAGAAATAAGCACCTGCAACGCTTGGTTTAGGTTTTAGGTGCATTTTTAATTTTATTGTTTAAATCGCATTTTCTCGACGAGCTGAGCACGTTTTCTGAAATGTGCTCCTCCCGTCGCTCTGGTTGGGTGCGCACAGTAAAAAGAGCTCCTGGCAGCTAGGGAGTGCCGCGTTGACCACTGCGCACGAAGAAATAAGCACCTGCAACGTTTGGTTTAGGTTTTACGTGCATTTTTAATTTTATTGCTTAAATCGCATTTTCTCGCCGAGCTGAGCACGTTTTCTGAAATGTGCTCATCCCGTCACTCTGGTTGGGTGCGCATAGTAAAAAGTGCTCTTGGCAGCTAGAGAGTGCCGCGTTGACCACTGCGCACAAAGAAATAAGCACCTGCAACGTTTTGTTTAGGTTTTAGGTGCATTTTTAATTGTGTTGCTTAAATCGCATTTTCTCGACGAGCTGAGCACGTTTTCTGAAATGTGCTCCTTCCGTCACTCTGGTTGGGTGCGCACAGTAAAAAGTGCTCTTGGCAGCTAGAGAGTGCCGCGTTGACCACTGCGCATGAAGAAATAACCACCTGCAACGTTTGGTTTAGGTTTTAGGTGCATTTTTAATTTTATTGCTTAAATCGCATTTTCTCGACGAGCTTAGCACGTTTTCTGAAATGTGCTCCTCCCGTCACTCTGGTTGGGTGTGCATAGTAAAAAGTGCTCTTGGCAGCTAGAGAGTGCCGCGTTGACCACTGCGCTTGAAGAAATAACCACCTGCAACGTTTGGTTTAGGTTTTGGGTGCATTTTTAATTTTATTGCTTAAATCGCATTTTCTCGACGAGCTGAGCACGTTTTCTAAAATGTGCTCCTCCCGTCACTCTGGTTGGGTGCGCATAGTAAAAAGTGCTCTTGGCAGCTAGGGAGTGCCGCGTTGACCACTGCACATGAAGAAATAAGCACCTGCAACGTTTGGTTTAGGTTTTAGGTGCATTTTTAATTTTATTGCCTAAATCGCATTTTCTCGACGAGCTGAGCACGTTTTCTGAAATGTGCTCCTCCCGTCACTCTGGTTGGGTGCGCACAGTAAAAAGTGCTCTTGGCAGCTAGAGAGTGCCGCGTTGACCACTGCGCATGAAGAAATAACCACCTGCAACGTTTGGTTTAGGGTTTAGGTGCATTTTTAAATTTATTACTTAAATCGCATTTTCTCGACGAGCTGAGTACGTTTTCTGAAATGTGCTCCTTCCGTCACTCTGGTTGGGTGCGCACAGTAAAAAGTGCTCCTGGCAGCTAGGGAGTGCCGCGTTGACCACTGCGCACGAAGAAATAAGCACCTGCAACGTTTGGTTTAGGTTTTAGGTGCATTTCTAATTTTATTGTTTAAATCGCATTTTCTCGACGAGCTGAGCACGTTTTCTGAAATGTGATCCTCCCGTCGCTCTGGTTGGGTGCGCACAGTAAAAAGAGCTCCTGGCAGCTAGGGAGTGCCGCGTTGACCACTGCGCACGAAGAAATAAGCACCTGCAACGTTTGGTTTAGGTTTTAGGTGCATTTTTTATTTTATTGCTTGAATCGCATTCTCTCGACGAGCTGAGCACGTTTTCTGAAATGTGCTCCTCCCGTCGCTCTGGTTGGGTGCGCACAGTAAAAAGTGCTCTTGGCAGCTAGAGAGTGCCGCGTTGACCACTGCGCATGAAGAAATAAGCACCTGCAACGTTTGGTTTAGGTTTTAGGTGCATTTTTAATTTTATTGCTTAAATCGCATTTTCTCGACGAGCTGAGCACGTTTTCTGAAATGTGCTCCTCCCGTCTCTCTGGTTGGGTGCGCACAGTAAAAAGAGCTCCTGGCAGCTAGGGAGTGCCGCGTTGACCACTGCGCACGAAGAAATAAGCACCTGCAACGTTTGGTTTAGGTTTTAGGTGCATTTTTAATTTTATTGCTTAAATCGAATTCTCTCGACGAGCTGAGCACGTTTTCTGAAATGTGCTCCTCCCGTCGCTCTGGTTGGGTGCGCACAGTAAAAAGTGCTCCTGGCAGCTCGGGAGTGCCGCGTTGACCACTGCGCATGAAGAAATAAGCACCTGCAACGTTTGGTTTAGGTTTTAGGTGCATTTTTAATTTTATTGCTTAAATCGCATTTTCTCGACGAGCTGAGCACGTTTTCTGAAATGTGCTCCTCCCGTCGCTCTGGTTGGGCGCGCATAGTAAAAAGTGCTCCTGGCAGCTAGAGAGTGCCGCGTTGACCACTGCGCAAGAAGAAATAAGCACCTGCAACGTTTGGTTTAGGTTTTAGGTGCATTTTTAATTTTATTGCTTAAATCGCATTTTCTCGACAAGCTGAGCACGTTTTCTGAAATGTGCTCCTTCCGTCGCTCTGGTTGGGTGCGCACAGTAAAAAGAGCTCCTGGCAGCTAGGGAGTGCCGCGTTGACCACTGCGCACGCAGAAATAAGCACCTGCAACGTTTGGTTTAGGTTTTAGGTGCATTTTTAATTTTATTGCTTGAATCGCATTTTCTCGACGAGCTGAGCACGTTTTCTGAAATGTGCTCCTCCCGTCGCTCTAGTTGGGTGCGCACAGTAAAAAGAGCTCCTGGCAGCTAGGGAGTGCCGCGTTGACCACTGCGCACGAAGAAATAAGCACCTGCAGCGTTTGGTTTAGGTTATAGGTGCATTTTTAATTTTATTGCTTAAATCGCATTCTCTCGACGAGCTGAGCACGTTTTCTGAAATATGCTCCTCCCGTCGCTCTGGTTGGGTGCGCGTAGTAAAAAGTGCTCCTGGCAGCTAGAGAGTGCCGCGTTGACCACTGCGCATGAAGAAATAAGCACCTGCAACGTTTGGTTTAGGTTTTAGGTGCATTTTTTATTTTATTGCTTAAATCGCATTTTCTCGACGAGCTGAGCACGTTTTCTGAAATGTGCTCCTCCCGTCGCTCTGGTTGGGTGCGCACAGTAAAAAGAGCTCCTGGCAGCTAGGGAGTGCCGCGTTGACCACTGCGCACGAAGAAATAAGCACCTGCAACGTTTGGTTTAGGTTTTCCGTGCATTTTTTATTTTATTGCTTAAATCGCATTCTCTCGACGAGCTGAGCACGTTTTCTGAAATGTGCTCCTCCCGTCGCTCTGGTTGGGTGCGCGTAGTAAAAAGTGCTCCTGGCAGCTAGAGAGTGCCGCGTTGACCACTGCGCATGAAGAAATAAGCACCTGCAACGTTTGGTTTAGGTTTTAGGTGCATTTTTAATCTTATTGCTTAAATCGCATTTTCTCGACGAGCTGAGCACGTTTTCTGAAATGTGCTCCTCCCGTCACTCTGGTTGGGTGCGCACAGTAAAAAGTGCTCTTGGCAGCTAGAGAGTGCCGCGTTGACCACTGCGCATGAAGAAATAAGCACCTGCAACGTTTGGTTTAGGTTTTAGGTGCATTTTTAATTTTATTGTTTAAATCGCATTTTCTCGACGAGCTGAGCACGTTTTCTGAAATGTGCTCCTCCCGTCACTCTGGTTGGGTGCGCACAGTAAAAAGTGCTCCTGGCAGCTAGAGATTGCCGCGTTGACCACTGCGCATGAAGAAATAAGCACCTGCAACGTTTGGTTTAGGTTTCAGGCTCATTTTTAATTTTATTGCTTAAATCGCATTTTCTCGACAAGCTGAGCACGTTTTCTGAAATGTGCTCCTCCCGTCGCTCTGGTTGGGCGCGCATAGTAAAAAGTGCTCTTGGCAGCTAGAGAGTGCCGCGTTGACAACTGCGCATGGAGAAATAAGCACCTGCAACGTTTGGTTTAGGTTTTAGGTGCATTTTTAATTTTATTGCTTAAATCGCATTTTCTCGACGAGCTGAGCACGTTTTCTGAAATGTGCTTCTCCCGTCGCTCTGGTTGTGCGCGCATAGTAAAAAGTGCTCCTGGCAGCTAGAGAGTGCCGCGTTGACCACTGCGCATGAAGAAAAAAGCACCTGCAACGTTTGGTTTAGGTTTTAGGTGCATTTTTAATTTTATTGCTTAAATCGCATTTTCTCGACGAGCTGAGTACGTTTTCTGAAATGTGCTCCTTCCGTCACTCTGGTTGGGTGCGCACAGTAAAAAGTGCTCCTGGCAGCTAGGGAGTGCCGCGTTGAGCACTGCGCACGAAGAAATAAGCACCTGCAACGTTTGGTTTAAGTTTTAGGTGCATTTTTAATTTTATTGCTTGAATCGCATTTTCTCGACGAGCTGAGCACGTTTT
Source organism: Syngnathus floridae (assembly GCF_059516105.1). Lineage (NCBI taxonomy): Eukaryota > Metazoa > Chordata > Actinopteri > Syngnathiformes > Syngnathidae > Syngnathus > Syngnathus floridae. The sequence goes on along the minus strand of NC_142423.1, from coordinate 2,241,231 downwards.
CTGAAATGTGCTCCTCTCGTCGCTCTGGTTGGGTGCGCACAGTAAAAAGAGCTCCTGGCAGCTAGGAAGTGCCGCGTTGACCACTGCGCACGAAGAAATAAGCACCTGCAACGTTTGGTTTAGGTTTTAGGTGCATTTTTAATTTTATTGCTTAAATCGCATTCTCTCGACGAGCTTAGCACGTTTTCTGAAATGTGCTGCTCCCGTCGCTCTGGTTGGGTGCACACAGTAAAAAGAGCTCCTGGCAGCTAGGGAGTGCCGCGTTGACCACTGCGCACGAAGAAATAAGCACCTGCAACGTTTGGTTTAGGTTTTAGGTGCATTTTTTATTTTATTGCTTAAATCGCATTCTCTCGACGAGCTGAGCACGTTTTCTGAAATGTGCTGCTCCCGTCGCTCTGGTTGGGTGCGCGTAGTAAAAAGTGCTCCTGGCAGCTAGAGAGTGCCGCGTTGACCACTGCGCATGAAGAAATAAGCACCTGCAACGTTTGGTTTAGGTTTTAGGTGCATTTTTAATTTTATTGCTTAAATCGCATCGACGAGCTGAGCACGTTTTCTGAAATGTGCTCCTCCCGTCGCTCTGGTTGGGTGCGCACAGTAAAAAGAGCTCCTGGCAGCTAGGGAGTGCCGCGTTGACCACTGCGCACGAAGAAATAAGCACCTGCAACGTTTGGTTTAGGTTTTCCGTGCATTTTTTATTTTATTGCTTAAATCGCATTCTCTCGACGAGCTGAGCACGTTTTCTGAAATGTGCTCCTCCCGTCGCTCTGGTTGGGTGCGCGTAGTAAAAAGTGCTCCTGGCAGCTAGAGAGTGCCGCGCTGACCACTGCGCATGAAGAAATAAGCACCTGCAACGTTTGGTTTAGGTTTTAGGTGCATTTTTAATCTTATTGCTTAAATCGCATTTTCTCGACGAGCTGAGCACGTTTTCTGAAATGTGCTCCTCCCGTCACTCTGGTTGGGTGCGCACAGTAAAAAGTGCTCTTGGCAGCTAGAGAGTGCCGCGTTGACCACTGCGCATGAAGAAATAAGCACCTGCAACGTTTGGTTTAGGTTTTAGGTGCATTTTTAATTTTATTGCTTAAATCGCATTTTCTCGACGAGCTGAGCACGTTTTCTGAAATGTGCTCCTCCCGTCACTCTGGTTGGGTGCGCACAGTAAAAAGTGCTCCTGGCAGCTAGAGAGTGCCGCGTTGACCACTGCGCATGAAGAAATAAGCACCTGCAACGTTTGGTTTAGGTTTTAGGTGCATTTTTAATCTTATTGCTTAAATCGCATTTTCTCGACGAGCTGAGCACGTTTTCTGAAATGTGCTCCTCCCGTCACTCTGGTTGGGTGCGCACAGTAAAAAGTGCTCTTGGCAGCTAGAGAGTGCCGCGTTGACCACTGCGCGCAAAGAAATAAGCACCTGCAACGTTTGGTTTAGGTTTTAGGTGCATTTTAAATTTTATTGCTTAAATCGCATTTTCTCGATGAGCTGAGCACGTTTTCTGAAACGTGCTCCTCCCGTCGCTCTGGTTGTGCACGCATAGTAAAAAGTGCCCCTGGCAGCTAGAGAGTGCCGCGTTGACCACTGCACATGAAGAAATAAGCACCTGCAACGTTTGGTTTAGGTTTTAGGTGCATTTTTAATTTTATTGCTTAAATCGCATTTTCTCGACGAGCTGAGCACGTTTTCTGAAATGTGCTCCTTCCGTCATTCTGGATGGGTGCGCACAGTAAAAAGTGCTCCTGGCAGCTAGGGAGTGCCGCGTTGACCACTGCGCACGAAGAAATAAGCACCTGCAACGTTTGGTTTAGGTTTTAGGTGCATTTTTAATTTTATTGCTTAAATCGCATTTTCTCGACGAGCTGAGCACGTTTTCTGAAATGTGCTCCTCCCGTCGCTCTGGTTGGGTGCGCACAGTAAAACGAGCTCCTGGCAGCTAGGGAGTGCCGCGTTGACCACTGCGCACGAAGAAATAAGCACCTGCAACGTTTGGTTTAGGTTTTAGGTGCATTTTTAATTTTATTGCTTAAATCGCATTCTCTCGACGAGCTGAGCGCGTTTTCTGAAATGTGCTCCTCCCGTCACTCTGGTTGGGTGCGCACAGTAAAAAGTGCTCCTGGCAGCTAGGGAGTGCCGCGTTGAGCACTGCGCACGAAGAAATAAGCACCTGCAACGTTTGGTTTAGGTTTTAGGTGCATTTTTAATTTTATTGCTTAAAACGCATTTTCTCGACGAGCTGAGCACGTTTTCTGAAATGGGCTCCTCCCGTCGCTCTGGTTGGGTGCGCACAGTAAAAAGAGCTCCTGGCAGCTAGGGAGTTCCGCGTTGACCACTGCGCACGAAGAAATAAGCACCTGCAACGTTTGGTTTAGGTTTTAGGTGCATTTTTTATTTTATTGCTTAAATCGCATTCTCTCGACGAGCTGAGCACGTTTTCTGAAATGTGCTCCTCCCGTCGCTCTGGTTGGGTGCACACAGTAAAAAGAGCTCCTGGCAGCTAGGGAGTGCCGCGTTGACCACTGCGCACGAAGAAATAAGCACCTGCAACGTTTGGTTTAGGTTTTAGGTGCATTTTTAATTTTATTGCTTAAATCGCATTTTCTCGACGAGCTGAGCACGTTTTCTGAAATGTGCTCCTCCCGTCGCTCTGGTTGGGTGCGCACAGTAAAAAGAGCTCCTGGCAGCTAGGGAGTGCCGCGTTGAGCACTGCGCACGAAGAAATAAGCACCTGCAACGTTTGGTTTAGGTTTTAGGTGCATTTTTAATTTTATTGCTTAAATCGCATTTTCTCGACGAGCTGAGCACGTTTTCTGAAATGTGCTCCTCCCGTCGCTCTGGTTGGGTGCGCACAGTAAAAAGAGCTCCTGGCAGCTAGGGAGTTCCGCGTTGACCACTGCGCACGAAGAAATAAGCACCTGCAACGTTTGGTTTAGGTTTTAGGTGCATTTTTTATTTTATTGCTTAAATCGCATTCTCTCGACGAGCTGAGCACGTTTTCTGAAATGTGCTCCTCCCGTCGCTCTTGTTGGGTGCACACAGTAAAAAGAGCTCCTGGCAGCTAGGGAGTGCCGCGTTGACCACTGCGCACGAAGAAATAAGCACCTGCAACGTTTGGTTTAGGTTTTATTTGCATTTTTTATTTTATTGCTTAAATCGCATTCTCTCGACGAGCTGAGCACGTTTTCTGGAATGTGCTCCTCCCGTCGCTCTGGTTGGGTGCGCGTAGTAAAAAGTGCTCCTGGCAGCTAGAGAGTGCCGCGTTGACCACTGCGCATGAAGAAATAAGCACCTGCAACGTTTGGTTTAGGTTTTAGGTGCATTTTTAATTTTATTGCTTAAATCGCATTTTCTCGACGAGCTGAGCACGTTTTGTGAAATGTGCTCCTCCCGTCACTCTGGTTGGGTGCGCACAGTAAAAAGTGCTCCTGGCAGCTAAGGAGTGCCGCGTTGACCACTGCGCACGAAGAAATAAGCACCTGCAACGTTTGGTTTAGGTTTTAGGTGCATTTTTAATTTTATTTTTTAAATCGCATTTTCTCGACGAGCTGAGCACGTTTTCTGAAATGTGCTCCTCCCGTCGCTCTGGTTGGGTGCGCACAGTAAAAAGTGCTCCTGGCAGCTAGAGAGTGCCGCGTTGACCACTGCGCATGAAGAAATAAGCACCTGCAACGTTTGGTTTAGGTTTTAGGTGCATTTTTAATCTTATTGCTTTAATCGCATTTTCTCGACGAGCTGAGAACGTTTTCTGAAATGTGCTCCTCCCGTCACTCTGGTTGGGTGCGCATAGTAAAAAGTGCTCTTGGCAGCTAGGGAGTGCCGCGTTGACCACTGCGCATGAAGAAATAAGCACCTGCAACGTTTGGTTTAGGTTTTAGGCTCATTTTTAATTTTATTGCTTAAATCGCATTTTCTCGACAAGCTGAGCGCGTTTTCTGAAATGTGCTCCTCCCGTCGCTCTGGTTGGGTGCGCGTAGTAAAAACTCCTCCTGGCAGCTAGAGAGTGCCGCGTTGACCACTGCGCATGAAGAAATAAGCACCTGCAACGTTTGGTTTAGGTTTTAGGTCCATTTTTATTTTTATTGCTTGAATCGCATGTTCTCGACGAGCTGAGCACGTTTTCTGAAATGTGCTCCTCCCGTCTCTCTGGTTGGGTGCGCACAGTAAAAAGTGCTCTTAGCAGCTAGGGAGTGCCGCGTTGACCACTGCGCACGAAGAAATAAGCACCTGCAACGTTTGGTTTAGGTTTTAGGTGCATTTTTAATTTTATTGCTTAAATCGCATTTTCTCGACGAGCTGAGCACGTTTTCTGAAATGTGCTCATCCCGTCACTCTGGTTGGGTGCGCATAGTAAAAAGTGCTCTTGGCAGCTAGAGAGTGCCGCGTTGACCACTGCGCACAAAGAAATAAGCACCTGCAACGTTTTGTTTAGGTTTTAGGTGCATTTTTTATATTATTCCTTAAATTGCATTCTCTCGACGAGCTGAGCACGTTTTCTGAAATGTGCTCCTCCCGTCGCTCTGGTTGGGTGCGCGTAGTAAAAAGTGCTCCTGGCAGCTAGAGAGTGCCGCGTTGACCACTGCGCATGAAGAAATAAGCACCTGCAACGTTTGGTTTAGGTTTTAGGTGCATTTTTAATTTTATTGCTTAAATCACATTTTCTCGACGAGCTGAGCACGTTTTCTGAAATATGCTCCTCCCGTCGCTCTGGTTGGGTGCGCACAGTAAAAAGAGCTCCTGGCAGCTAGGGAGTGCTGCGTTGACCACTGCGCACGAAGAAATAAGCACCTGCAACGTTTGGTTTAGGTTTTAGGTGCATTTTTTATTTTATTGCTTGAATCGCATTCTCTGGACGAGCTGAGCACGTTTTCTGAAATGTGCTCCTCCCGTCGCTCTGGTTGGGTGCGCGTAGTAAAAAGTGCTCCTGGCAGCTAGAGAGTGCCGCGTTGACCACGGCGCGTGAAGAAATAAGCGCCTGCAACGTTTGGTTTAGGTTTTAGGTGCATTTTTTATTTTATTGCTTAAGTCGCATTTTCTCGACGAGCTGAGCACGTTTTCTGAAATGTGCTCCTCCCGTCGCTCTGGTTGTGCGCGCATAGTTAAAAGTGCTCCTGGCAGCTAGAGAGTGCCGCGTTGACCACTGCACATGAAGAAATAAGCACCTGCAACGTTTAGTTTAGGTTTTAGGTGCATTTTTAATTTTATTGCTTAAATCGCATTTTCTCGACGAGCTGAGTACGTTTTCTGAAATGTGCTCCTTCTGTCACTCTGGTTGGGTGCGCACAGTAAAAAGTGCTCCTGGCAGCTAGGGAGTGCCGCGTTGACCACTGCGCACGAAGAAATAAGCACCTGCAACGCTTGGTTTAGGTTTTAGGTGCATTTTTAATTTTATTGTTTAAATCGCATTTTCTCGACGAGCTGAGCACGTTTTCTGAAATGTGCTCCTCCCGTCGCTCTGGTTGGGTGCGCACAGTAAAAAGAGCTCCTGGCAGCTAGGGAGTGCCGCGTTGACCACTGCGCACGAAGAAATAACCACCTGCAACGTTTGGTTTAGGTTTTAGGTGCATTTTTAATTTTATTGCTTAAATCGCATTTTCTCGCCGAGCTGAGCACGTTTTCTGAAATGTGCTCATCCCGTCACTCTGGTTGGGTGCGCATAGTAAAAAGTGCTCTTGGCAGCTAGAGAGTGCCGCGTTGACCACTGCGCACAAAGAAATAAGCACCTGCAACGTTTTGTTTAGGTTTTAGGTGCATTTTTTATATTATTGCTTAAATCGCATTCTCTCGACGAGCTGAGCACGTTTTCTGAAATGTGCTCCTCCCGTCGCTCTGGTTGGGTGCGCGTAGTAAAAAGTGCTCCTGGCAGCTAGAGAGTGCCGCGTTGACCACTGCGCACGAAGAAATAAGCACCTGCAACGTTTGGTTTAGGTTTTAGGTGCATTTTTTATTTTATTGCTTAAATCGCATTCTCTCGACGAGCTGAGCACGTTTTCTGAAATGTGCTCCTCCCGTCGCTCTGGTTGGGTGCGCGTTGTAAAAAGTGCTCTTGGCAGCTAGAGAGTGCCGCGTTGACCACTGCGCATGAAGAAATAACCACCTGCAACGTTTGGTTTAGGTTTTAGGTGCATTTTTAATTTTATTGCTTACATCGCATTTTCTCGACGAGCTGAGCACGTTTTCTGAAATGTGCTCCTCCCGTCACTCTGGTTGGGTGCGCATAGTAAAAAGTGCTCTTGGCAGCTAAAGAGTGCCGCGTTGACCACTGTGCACAAAGAAATAAGCACCTGCAACGTTTGGTTTAGGTTTTAGGTGCATTTTAAATTTTATTGCTTAAATCGCATTTTCTCGACGAGCTGAGCACGTTTTCTGAAATGTGCTCCTCCCGTCGCTCTGGTTGGGTGCACACAGTAAAAAGAGCTCCTGGCAGCTAGGGAGTGCCGCGTTGACCACTGCGCACGAAGAAATAAGCACCTGCAACGTTTGGTTTAGGTTTTAGGTGCATTTTTTTATTTTATTGCTTAAATAGCATTCTCTCGACGAGCTGAGCACGTTTTCTGAAATGGGCTCCTCCCGTCGCTCTGGTTGGGTGCGCGTAGTAAAAAGTGCTCCTGGCAGCTAGAGAGTGCCGCGTTGACCACTGCGCATGAAGAAATAAGCACCTGCAACGTTTGGTTTAGGTTTTAGGTGCATTTTTAATTTTATTGCTTAAATCGCATTTTCTCGACGAGCTGAGCACGTTTTCTGAAATGTGCTCCTCCCGTCGTTCTGGTTGGGTGCGCACAGTAAAAAGAGCTCCTGGCAGCTAGGGAGTGCCGCGTTGACCACTGCGCACGAAGAAATAAGCACCTGCAACGTTTGGTTTAGGTTTTAGGTGCATTTTTTATTTTATTGCTTAAATCGCATTCTCTCGACGAGCTGAGCACGTTTTCTGAAATGTGCTCCTCCCGTCGCTCTGGTTGGGTGCACGTAGTAAAAAGTGCTCCTGGCAGCTAGAGAGTGCCGCGTTGACCACTGCGCATGAAGAAATAAGCACCTGCAACGTTTGGTTTAGGTTTTAGGTGCATTTTTAATCTTATTGCTTAAATTGCATTTTCTCGACGAGCTGAGCACGTTTTCTGAAATGTGCTCCTCCCGTCACTCTGGTTGGGTGCGCACAGTAAAAAGTGCTCTTGGCAGCTAGAGAGTGCCGCGTTGACCACTGCGCATGAAGAAATAAGCACCTGCAACGTTTGGTTTAGGTTTTAGGTGCATTTTTAATTTTATTGCTTAAATCGCATTTTCTCGACGAGCTGAGCACGTTTTCTGAAATGTGCTCCTCCCGTCACTCTGGTTGGGTGCGCACAGTTAAAAGTGCTCCTGGCAGCTAGGGAGTGCCGCGTTGAGCACTGCGCACGAAGAAATAAGCACCTGCAACGTTTGGTTTAGGTTTTAGGTGCATTTTTAATTTTATTGCTTAAATCGCATTTTCTCGACGAGCTGAGCACGTTTTCTGAAATGTGCTCCTCCCGTCTCTCTGGTTGGGTGCGCACAGTAAAAAGAGCTCCTGGCAGCTAGGGAGTTCCGCGTTGACCACTGCGCACGAAGAAATAAGCACCTGCAATGTTTGGTTTAGGTTTTAGGTGCATTTTTAATTTTATTGCTTAAATCGCATTCTCTCGACGAGCTGAGCACGTTTTCTGAAATGTGCTCCTCCCGTCGCTCTGGTTGGGTGCGCGCAGTAAAAAGTGCTCTTGGCAGCTCGGGAGTTCCGCGTTGACCACTGCACATGAAGAAATAAGCACCTGCAACGTTTGGTTTAGGTTTTAGGTGCATTTTTAATTTTATTGCTTAAATCGCATTTTCTCGACGAGCTGAGCACGTTTTCTGAAATGTGCTCCTCCCGTCGCTCTGGTTGGGCGCGCATAGTAAAAAGTGCTCCTGGCAGCTAGAGAGTGCCGTGTTGTCCACTGCGCATGAAGAAATAAGCACCTGCAACGTTTGGTTTAGGTTTTAGGTGCATTTTTAATTTTATTGCTTAAATCGCATTTTCTCGACAAGCTGAGCACGTTTTATGAAATGTGCTCCTCCCGTCGCTCTGGTTGGGTGCGCACAGTAAAAAGAGCTCATGGCAGCTAGGGAGTGCCGCGTTGACCACTGCGCACGAAGAAATAAGCACCTGCAACGTTTGGTTTAGGTTTTAGGTGCATTTTTAATTTTATTGCTTAAATCGCATTCTCTTGACGAGCTGAGCACGTTTTCTGAAATGTGCTCCTCCCGTCGCTCTGGTTGGGTGCGCGTAGTAAAAAGTGCTCCTGGCAGCTAGAGAGTAACGCGTTGACCACTGCGCATGAAGAAATTAGCACCTGCAACGTTTGGTTTAGCTTTTAGGTGCATTTTTAATTTTATTGCTTAAATCGCATTTTCTCGACGAGCTGAGCACGTTTTCTGAAATGTGCTCCTCCCGTCACTCTGGTTGGGTGCGCATAGTAAAAAGTGCTCTTGGCAGCTAGAGAGTGCCGCGTTGACCACTGCGCTTGAAGAAATAACCACCTGCAACGTTTGGTTTAGGTTTTGGGTGCATTTTTAATTTTATTGCTTAAATCGCATTTTCTCGACGAGCTGAGCACGTTTTCTAAAATGTGCTCCTCCCGTCACTCTGGTTGGGTGCGCATAGTAAAAAGTGCTCTTGGCAGCTAGGGAGTGCCGCGTTGACCACTGCACATGAAGAAATAAGCACCTGCAACGTTTGGTTTAGGTTTTAGGTGCATTTTTAATTTTATTGCCTAAATCGCATTTTCTCGACGAGCTGAGCACGTTTTATGAAATGTGCTCCTCCCGTCGCTCTGGTTGGGTGCGCACAGTAAAAAGAGCTCATGGCAGCTAGGGAGTGCCGCGTTGACCACTGCGCACGAAGAAATAAACACCTGCAACGTTTGGTTTAGGTTTTAGGTGCATTTTTAATTTTATTGCTTAAATCGCATTCTCTTGACGAGCTGAGCACGTTTTCTGAAATGTGCTCCTCCCGTCGCTCTGGTTGGGTGCGCGTAGTAAAAAGTGCTCCTGGCAGCTAGAGAGTAACGCGTTGACCACTGCGCATGAAGAAATTAGCACCTGCAACGTTTGGTTTAGCTTTTAGGTGCATTTTTAATTTTATTGCTTAAATCGCATTTTCTCGACGAGCTGAGCACGTTTTCTGAAATGTGCTCCTCCCGTCACTCTGGTTGGGTGCGCATAGTAAAAAGTGCTCTTGGCAGCTAGAGAGTGCCGCGTTGACCACTGCGCTTGAAGAAATAACCACCTGCAACGTTTGGTTTAGGTTTTGGGTGCATTTTTAATTTTATTGCTTAAATCGCATTTTCTCGACGAGCTGAGCACGTTTTCTAAAATGTGCTCCTCCCGTCACTCTGGTTGGGTGCGCATAGTAAAAAGTGCTCTTGGCAGCTAGGGAGTGCCGCGTTGACCACTGCACATGAAGAAATAAGCACCTGCAACGTTTGGTTTAGGTTTTAGGTGCATTTTTAATTTTATTGCCTAAATCGCATTTTCTCGACGAGCTGAGCACGTTTTCTGAAATGTGCTCCTCCCGTCACTCTGGTTGGGTGCGCACAGTAAAAAGTGCTCTTGGCAGCTAGAGAGTGCCGCGTTGACCACTGCGCATGAAGAAATAACCACCTGCAACGTTTGGTTTAGGGTTGAGGTGCATTTTTAATTTTATTACTTAAATCGCATTTTCTCGACGAGCTGAGTACGTTTTCTGAAATGTGCTCCTTCCGTCACTCTGGTTGGGTGCGCACAGTAAAAAGTGCTCCTGGCAGCTAGGGAGTGCCGCGTTGACCACTGCGCACGAAGAAATAAGCACCTGCAACGTTTGGTTTAGGTTTTAGGTGCATTTTTAATTTTATTGCTTGAATCGCATTCTCTCGACGAGCTGAGCACGTTTTCTGAAATGTGCTCCTCCCGTCGCTCTGGTTGGGTGCGCACAGTAAAAAGTGCTCTTGGCAGCTCGGGAGTTCCGCGTTGACCACTGCGCATGAAGAAATAAGCACCTGCAACGTTTTTTTTAGGTTTTAGGTGCATTTTTAATTTTATTGCTTAAATCGCATTTTCTCGACGAGCTGAGCACGTTTTCTGAAATGTGCTCCTCCCGTCGCTCTAGTTGGGTGCGCACAGTAAAAAGAGCTCCTGGCAGCTAGGGAGTGCCGCGTTGACCACTGCGCACGAAGAAATAAGAACCTGCAGCGTTTGGTTTAGGTTTTAGGTGCATTTTTTATTTTATTGCTTAAATCGCATTCTCTCGACGAGCTGAGCACGTTTTCTGAAATGTGCTCCTCCCGTCGCTCTGGTTGGGTGCGCGTAGTAAAAAGTGCTCCTGGCAGCTAGAGAGTGCCGCGTTGACCACTGCGCATGAAGAAATAAGCACCTGCAACGTTTGGTTTAGGTTTTAGGAGCATTTTTAATTTTATTGCTTAAATCGCATTTTCTCGACGAGCTGAGCACGTTTTCTGAAATGTGCTCCTCCCGTCGCTCTGGTTGGGCGCGCATAGTAAAACGTGCTCCTGGCAGCTAGAGAGTGCCGCGTTGACCACTGCGCACGAAGAAATAAGCACCTGCAACGTTTGGTTTAGGTTTTAGCTGCATTTTTAATTTTATTGCTTAAATCGCATTTTCTCGACGAGCTGAGTGCGTTTTCTCAAATGAGCTCCTCCCGTCGCTCTGGTTGGGTGCGCACAGTAAAAAGAGCTCCTGGCAGCTAGGGAGTTCCGCGTTGACCACTGCGCACGAAGAAATAAGCACCTGCAACGTTTGGTTTAGGTTTTAGGTGCATTTTTAATTTTATTGCTTAAATCGCATTCTCTCGACGAGCTGAGCACGTTTTCTGAAATGTGCTCCTCCCGTCGCTCTGGTTGGGTGCGCACAGTAAAAAGTGCTCTTGGCAGCTCGGGAGTGCCGCGTTGACCACTGCGCATGAACAAATAAGCACCTGCAACGTTTGGTTTAGGTTTTAGGTGCATTTTTAATTTTATTGCTTAAATCGCATTTTCTCGACGAGCTGAGCACGTTTTCTGAAATGTGCTCCTCCCGTCGCTCTGGTTCGGCGCGCATAGTAAAAAGTGCTCCTGGCAGCTAGAGAGTGCCGCGTTGACCACTGCGCAAGAAAAAATAATAACCTGCAACGTTTGGTTTAGGTTTTAGGTGCATTTTTAATTTTATTGCTTCAATCGCATTTTCTCGACAAGCTGAGCACGTTTTCTGAAATGTGCTCCTCCCGTCGCTCTGGTTGGGTGCGCACAGTAAAAAGAGCTCCTGGCAGCTAGGGAGTGCCGCGTTGACCACTGCGCACGAAGAAATAAGCAGCTGCAACGTTTGGTTTAGGTCTTAGGTGCATTTTTAATTTTATTGCTTAAATCGCATTCTCTCGACGAGCTGAGCATGTTTTCTGAAATGTGCTCCTCCCGTCGCTCTGGTTGGGTGCGCGTAGTAAAAAGTGCTCCTGGCAGCTAGAGAGTGCCGCGTTGACCACTGCGCATGAAGAAATAAGCACCTGCAACGTTTGGTGTAGGTTTTAGGTGCATTTTTAATCTTATTGCTTAAATCGCATTTTCTCGACGAGGTGAGCACGTTTTCTGAAATGTGCTCCTCCCGTCACTCTGGTTGGGTGCGCACAGTAAAAAGTGCTCCTAGCAGCTAGGGAGTGCCGCGTTGAGCACTACGCACGAAGAAATAAGCACCTGCAACGTTTGGTTTAGGTTTTAGCTGCATTTTTAATTTTATTGCTTAAATCGCATTTTCTCGACGAGCTGAGCACGTTTTCTGAAATGTGCTCCTTCCGTCACTCTGGTTGGGTGCGCACAGTAAAAAGAGCTCCTGGCAGCTAGGGAGTGCCGCGTTGACCACTGCGCACGAAGAAATAAGCACCTGCAACGTTTGGTTTAGGTTTTAGGTGCATTTTTTTATTTTATTGCTTAAATCGCATTCTCTCGACGAGCTGAGCACGTTTTCTGAAATGTGCTCCTCCCGTCGCTCTGGTTGAGTGCGCGTAGTAAAATGTGCTCCTGGCAGCTAGAGAGTGCCGCGTTGACCACTGCGCATGAAGAAATAAGCACCTGCAACGTTTGGTTTAGGTTTTAGGTGCATTTTTAATCTTATTGCTTAAATCGCATTTTCTCGACGAGCTGAGCACGTTTTCTGAAATGTGCTCCTCCCGTCACTCTGGTTGGGTGCGCACAGTAAAAAGTGCTCTTGGCAGCTAAAGAGTGCCGCGTTGACCACTGCGCACAAAGAAATAAGCACCTGCAACGTTTGGTTTAAGTTTTAGGTGCATTTTTAATCTTATTGCTTAAATCGCATTTTCTCGACGAGCTGAGCACGTTTTCTGAAATGTGCTCCTCCCGTCACTCTGGTTGGGTGCGCACAGTAAAAAGTGCTCTTGGCAGCTAGAGAGTGCCGCGTTGACCACTGCGCATGAAGAAATAAGCACCTGCAACGTTTGGTTTAGGTTTTAGGTGCATTTTTAATCTTATTGCTTAAATCGCAATTTCTCGACGAGCTGAGCACGTTTTCTGAAATGTGCTCCTCCCGTCACTCTGGTTGGGTGCGCACAGTAAAAAGTGCTCTTGTCAGCTAGAGAGTGCCGCGTTGACCACTGCGCATGAAGAAATAACCACCTGCAACGTTTGGTTTAGGGTTTAGGTGCATTTTTAATTTTATTACTTAAATCGCATTTTCTCGACGAGCTGAGTACGTTTTCTGAAATGTGCTCCTTCCGTCACTCTGGTTGGGTGCGCACAGTAAAAAGTGCTCCTGGCAGCTAGGGAGTGCCGCGTTGACCACTGCGCACGAAGAAATAAGCACCTGCAACGTTTGGTTTAGGTTTTAGGTGCATTTTTAATTTTATTGCTTGAATCGCATTCTCTCGACGAGCTGAGCACGTTTTCTGAAATGTGCTCCTCCCGTCGCTCTGGTTGGGTGCGCACAGTAAAAAGTGCTCTTGGCAGCTCGGGAGTTCCGCGTTGACCACTGCGCATGAAGAAATAAGCACCTGCAACGTTTTTTTTAGGTTTTAGGTGCATTTTTAATTTTATTGCTTAAATCGCATTTTCTCGACGAGCTGAGCACGTTTTCTGAAATGTGCTCCTCCCGTCGCTCTAGTTGGGTGCGCACAGTAAAAAGAGCTCCTGGCAGCTAGGGAGTGCCGCGTTGACCACTGCGCACGAAGAAATAAGAACCTGCAGCGTTTGGTTTAGGTTTTAGGTGCATTTTTTATTTTATTGCTTAAATCGCATTCTCTCGACGAGCTGAGCACGTTTTCTGAAATGTGCTCCTCCCGTCGCTCTGGTTGGGTGCGCGTAGTAAAAAGTGCTCCTGGCAGCTAGAGAGTGCCGCGTTGACCACTGCGCATGAAGAAATAAGCACCTGCAACGTTTGGTTTAGGTTTTAGGAGCATTTTTAATTTTATTGCTTAAATCGCATTTTCTCGACGAGCTGAGCACGTTTTCTGAAATGTGCTCCTCCCGTCGCTCTGGTTGGGCGCGCATAGTAAAACGTGCTCCTGGCAGCTAGAGAGTGCCGCGTTGACCACTGCGCACGAAGAAATAAGCACCTGCAACGTTTGGTTTAGGTTTTAGCTGCATTTTTAATTTTATTGCTTAAATCGCATTTTCTCGACGAGCTGAGTGCGTTTTCTCAAATGAGCTCCTCCCGTCGCTCTGGTTGGGTGCGCACAGTAAAAAGAGCTCCTGGCAGCTAGGGAGTTCCGCGTTGACCACTGCGCACGAAGAAATAAGCACCTGCAACGTTTGGTTTAGGTTTTAGGTGCATTTTTAATTTTATTGCTTAAATCGCATTCTCTCGACGAGCTGAGCACGTTTTCTGAAATGTGCTCCTCCCGTCGCTCTGGTTGGGTGCGCACAGTAAAAAGTGCTCTTGGCAGCTCGGGAGTGCCGCGTTGACCACTGCGCATGAACAAATAAGCACCTGCAACGTTTGGTTTAGGTTTTAGGTGCATTTTTAATTTTATTGCTTAAATCGCATTTTCTCGACGAGCTGAGCACGTTTTCTGAAATGTGCTCCTCCCGTCGCTCTGGTTCGGCGCGCATAGTAAAAAGTGCTCCTGGCAGCTAGAGAGTGCCGCGTTGACCACTGCGCAAGAAAAAATAATAACCTGCAACGTTTGGTTTAGGTTTTAGGTGCATTTTTAATTTTATTGCTTCAATCGCATTTTCTCGACAAGCTGAGCACGTTTTCTGAAATGTGCTCCTCCCGTCGCTCTGGTTGGGTGCGCACAGTAAAAAGAGCTCCTGGCAGCTAGGGAGTGCCGCGTTGACCACTGCGCACGAAGAAATAAGCAGCTGCAACGTTTGGTTTAGGTCTTAGGTGCATTTTTAATTTTATTGCTTAAATCGCATTCTCTCGACGAGCTGAGCATGTTTTCTGAAATGTGCTCCTCCCGTCGCTCTGGTTGGGTGCGCGTAGTAAAAAGTGCTCCTGGCAGCTAGAGAGTGCCGCGTTGACCACTGCGCATGAAGAAATAAGCACCTGCAACGTTTGGTGTAGGTTTTAGGTGCATTTTTAATCTTATTGCTTAAATCGCATTTTCTCGACGAGGTGAGCACGTTTTCTGAAATGTGCTCCTCCCGTCACTCTGGTTGGGTGCGCACAGTAAAAAGTGCTCCTAGCAGCTAGGGAGTGCCGCGTTGAGCACTACGCACGAAGAAATAAGCACCTGCAACGTTTGGTTTAGGTTTTAGCTGCATTTTTAATTTTATTGCTTAAATCGCATTTTCTCGACGAGCTGAGCACGTTTTCTGAAATGTGCTCCTTCCGTCACTCTGGTTGGGTGCGCACAGTAAAAAGAGCTCCTGGCAGCTAGGGAGTGCCGCGTTGACCACTGCGCACGAAGAAATAAGCACCTGCAACGTTTGGTTTAGGTTTTAGGTGCATTTTTTTATTTTATTGCTTAAATCGCATTCTCTCGACGAGCTGAGCACGTTTTCTGAAATGTGCTCCTCCCGTCGCTCTGGTTGAGTGCGCGTAGTAAAATGTGCTCCTGGCAGCTAGAGAGTGCCGCGTTGACCACTGCGCATGAAGAAATAAGCACCTGCAACGTTTGGTTTAGGTTTTAGGTGCATTTTTAATCTTATTGCTTAAATCGCATTTTCTCGACGAGCTGAGCACGTTTTCTGAAATGTGCTCCTCCCGTCACTCTGGTTGGGTGCGCACAGTAAAAAGTGCTCTTGGCAGCTAAAGAGTGCCGCGTTGACCACTGCGCACAAAGAAATAAGCACCTGCAACGTTTGGTTTAAGTTTTAGGTGCATTTTTAATCTTATTGCTTAAATCGCATTTTCTCGACGAGCTGAGCACGTTTTCTGAAATGTGCTCCTCCCGTCACTCTGGTTGGGTGCGCACAGTAAAAAGTGCTCTTGGCAGCTAGAGAGTGCCGCGTTGACCACTGCGCATGAAGAAATAAGCACCTGCAACGTTTGGTTTAGGTTTTAGGTGCATTTTTAATCTTATTGCTTAAATCGCAATTTCTCGACGAGCTGAGCACGTTTTCTGAAATGTGCTCCTCCCGTCACTCTGGTTGGGTGCGCACAGTAAAAAGTGCTCTTGTCAGCTAGAGAGTGCCGCGTTGACCACTGCGCATGAAGAAATAAGCACCTGCAACGTTTGGTTTAGGTTTTAGGTGCTTTTTTAATTTTATTGCTTAAATCGCATTTTCTCGACGACCTGAGCACGTTTTCTGAAATTTGCTCCGCCCGTCACTCTGGTTGGGTGCGCACAGTAAAAAGTGCTCCTGGCAGCTAGGGAGTGCCGCGTTGAGCACTACGCACGAAGAAATAAGCACCTGCAACGTTTGGTTTAGGTTTTAGCTGCATTTTTAATTTTATTGCTTAAATCGCATTTTCTCGACGAGCTGAGCACGTTTTCTGAAATGTGCTCCTCCCGTCGCTCTGGTTGGGTGTGCACAGTAAAAAGAGCTCCTGGCAGCTAGGGAGTTCCGCGTTGACCACTGCGCACGAAGAAATAAGCACCTGCAACGTTTGGTTTAGGTTTTAGGTGCATTTTTAATTGTATTGCTTAAATCGCATCTCTCGACGAGCTGAGCACGTTTTCTGAAATGGGCTCCTCCCGTCGCTCTGGTTGGGTGCGCACAGTAAAAAGAGCTCCTGGCAGCTAGGGAGTTCCGCGTTGACCACTGCGCATGAAGAAATAAGCACCTGCAACGTTTGGTTTAGGTTTTAGGTGCATTTTTAATTTTATTGCTTAAATCGCATTTTCTCGACGAGCTGAGCACGTTTTCTGAAATGTGCTCCTCCCGTCACTCTGGTTGGGTGCACATAGTAAAAAGTGCTCTTGGCAGCTAAAGAGTGCCGCGTTGACCACTGCGCACAAAGAAATAAGCACCTGCAACGTTTGGTTTAGGTTTTAGGTGCATTTTAAATTTTATTGCTTAAATCGCATTTTCTCGACGAGCTGAGCACGTTTTCTGAAATGTGCTCCTCCCGTCGCTCTGGTTGGGTGCGCACAGTAAAAAGAGCTCCTGGCAGCTAGGGAGTTCCGCGTTGACCACTGCGCACGAAGAAATAAGCACCTGCAACGTTTGGTTTAGGTTTTACGTGCATTTTTAATTTTATTGCTTAAATCGCATTCTCTCGACGAGCTGAGCACGTTTTCTGAAATGGGCTCCTCCCGTCGCTCTGGTTGGGTGCGCACAGTAAAAAGAGCTCCTGGCAGCTAGGGAGTTCCGCGTTGACCACTGCGCACGAAGAAATAAGCACCTGCAACGTTTGGTTTAGGTTTTAGGTGCATTTTTAATTGCATTGCTTAAATCGCATCTCTCGACGAGCTGAGCACGTTTTCTGAAATGGGCTCCTCCCGTCGCTCTGGTTGGGTGCGCACAGTAAAAAGAGCTCCTGGCAGCTAGGGAGTTCCGCGTTGACCACTGCGCATGAAGAAATAAGCACCTGCAACGTTTGGTTTAGGTTTTAGGTGCATTTTTAATTTTATTGCTTAAATCGCATTTTCTCGACGAGCTGAGCACGTTTTCTGAAATGTGCTCCTCCCGTCACTCTGGTTGGGTGCACATAGTAAAAAGTGCTCTTGGCAGCTAAAGAGTGCCGCGTTGACCACTGCGCACAAAGAAATAAGCACCTGCAACGTTTGGTTTAGGTTTTAGGTGCATTTTAAATTTTATTGCTTAAATCGCATTTTCTCGACGAGCTGAGCACGTTTTCTGAAATGTGCTCCTCCCGTCGCTCTGGTTGGGTGCGCACAGTAAAAAGAGCTCCTGGCAGCTAGGGAGTTCCGCGTTGACCACTGCGCACGAAGAAATAAGCACCTGCAACGTTTGGTTTAGGTTTTACGTGCATTTTTAATTTTATTGCTTAAATCGCATTCTCTCAACGAGCTGAGCACGTTTTCTGAAATGTGCTCCTGCCGTCGCTCTGGTTGGGTGCGCACAGTAAAAAGTGCTCTTGGCAGCTCGGGAGTGCCGCGTTGACCACTGCACATGAAGAAATAAGCACCTGCAACGTTTGGTTTAGGTTTTAGGTGCATTTTTAATTTTATTGCTTAAATCGCATTTTCTCGACGAGCTGAGCACGTTTTCTTAAATGTGCTCCTCCCGTCGCTCTGGTTGGGCGCGCATAGTAAAAAGTGCTCCTGGCAGCTAGAGAGTGCCGCGTAGACCACTGCGCATGAAAAAATAGGCACCTGCAACGTTTGGTTTAGGTTTTAGGTGCATTTTTAATTTTATTGCTTAAATCGCATTTTCTCGACGAGCTGAGCACGTTTTCTGAAATGTGCTCCTCCCGTCGCTCTGGTTGGGTGCGCACAATAAAAAGAGCTCCTGGCAGCTAGAGAGTGCCGCGTTGACCACTGCGCACGAAGAAATAAGCACCTGCAACGTTTGGTTTAGGTTTTAGGTGCATTTTTTATTTTATTGCTTAAATCGCATTCTCTCGACGAGCTGAGCACGTTTTCTGAAATGTGCTCCTCCCGTCGCTCTGGTTGGGTGCGCGTAGTAAAAAGTGCTCCTGGCAGCTAGAGAGTGCCGCGTTGACCACTGCGCACGAAGAAATAAGCACCTGCAACGTTTGGTTTAGGTTTTAGGTGCATTTTTAATCTTATTGCTTAAATCGCATTTTCTCGACGAGCTGAGCACGTTTTCTGAAATGTGCTCCTCCAGTCACTCTGGTTGGGTGCGCACAGTAAAAAGTGCTCTTGACAGCTAGAGAGTGCCGCGTTGACCACTGCGCATGAAGAAATAAGCACCTGCAACGTTTGGTTTAGCTTTTAGGTGCATTTTTAATTTTATTGCTTAAATCGCATTTTCTCGACGAGCTGAGCACGTTTTCTGAAATGTGCTCCTCCCGTCATTCTGGTTGGGTGCGCACAGTAAAAAGTGCTCTTGGCAGCTAGAGAGTGCCGCGTTGACCACTGCGCATGAAGAAATAAGCACCTGCAACGTTTGGTTTAGGTTTTAGGTGCATTTTTAATTTTATTGCTTAAATCGCATTTTCTCGACGAGCTGAGCACGTTTTCTGAAATGTGCTCCTCCCGTCACTCTGGTTGGGTGCGCACAGCAAAAAGTGCTCCTGGCAGCTAGGGAGTGCCGCGTTGAGCACTGCGCACGAAGAAATAAGCACCTGCAACGTTTGGTTTAGGTTTTAGGTGCATTTTTAATTTTATTGCTTAAATCGCATTTTCTCGACGAGCTGAGCACGTTTTCTGAAATGGGCTCCTCCCGTCGCTCTGGTTGGGTGCGCACAGTAAAAAGAGCTCCTGGCAGCTAGGGAGTTCCGCGTTGACCACTGCGCACTAAGAAATAAGCACCTGCAACGTTTGGTTTAGGTTTTAGTTGCATTTTTAATCTTATTGCTTAAATCGCATTTTCTCGACGAGCTGAGCACGTTTTCTGAAATGTGCTCCTCCCGTCACTCTGGTTGGGTGCGCACAGTAAAAAGTGCTCTTGGCAGCTAGAGAGTGCCGCGTTGACCACTGCGCATGAAGAAATAAGCACCTGCAACGTTTGGTTTAGGTTTTAGGTGCATTTTTAATTTTATTGCTTAAATCGCATTTTCTCGACGAGCTGAGCACGTTTTCTGAAATGTGCTCCTCCCGTCACTCTGGTTGGGTGCGCACAGTAAAAAGTGCTCCTGGCAGCTAGGGAGTGCCGCGTTGAGCACTGTGCACGAAGAAATAAGCACCTGCAACGTTTGGTTTAGGTTTTAGGTGCATTTTTAATTTTATTGCTTAAATTGCATTTTCTCGACGAGCTGAGCACGTTTTCTGAAATGGGCTCCTCCCGTCGCTCTGGTTGGGTGCGCACAGTAAAAAGAGCTCCTGGCAGCTAGGGAGTTCCGCGTTGACCACTGCGCACGAAGAAATAAGCACCTGCAACATTTGGTTTAGGTTTTAGGTGCATTTTTTATTTTATTGCTTAAATCGCATTCTCTCGACGAGCTGAGCACGTTTTCTGAAATGTGCTCCTCCCGTCGCTCTGGTTGGGTGCGCGTAGTAAAAAGTGCTCCTGGCAGCTAGGGAGTGTCGCGTTGACCACTGCGCATGAAGAAATAAGCACCTGCAACGTTTGGTTTAGGTTTTAGGTGCATTTTTAATTTTATTGCTTAAATCGCATTTTCTCGACGAGCTGAGCACGTTTTCTGAAATGTGCTCCTCCCGTCACTCTGGTTGGGTGCGCGTAGTAAAAAGTGCTCCTGGCAGCTAGAGAGTGCCGCGTTGACCACTGCGCACGAAGAAATAAGCACCTGCAACGTTTGGTTTAGGTTTTAGGTGCATTTTTAATTTTATTGCTTAAATCGCATTTTCTCGACGAGCTGAGCACGTTTTCTGAAATGTGCTCCTCCCGTCGCTCTGGTTGGGTGCGCACAGTAAAAAGAGCTCCTGGCAGCTAGGGAGTGCCGCGTTGACCACTGCGCACGAAGAAATAAGCACCTGCAACGTTTGGTTTAGGTTTTCCGTGCATTTTTTATTTTATTGCTTAAATCGCATTCTCTCGACGAGCTGAGCACGTTTTCTGAAATGTGCTCCTCCCGTCGCTCTGGTTGGGTGCGCGTAGTAAAAAGTGCTCCTGGCAGCTAGAGAGTGCCGCGTTGACCACTGCGCATGAAGAAATAAGCACCTGCAACGTTTGGTTTAGGTTTTAGGTGCATTTTTAATCTTATTGCTTAAATCGCATTTTCTCGACGAGCTGAGCACGTTTTCTGAAATGTGCTCCTCCCGTCGCTCTGGTTGGGTGCGCACAATAAAAAGAGCTCCTGGCAGCTAGGGAGTGCCGCGTTGACCACTCCGCACGAAGAAATAAGCACCTGCAACGTTTGGTTTAGGTTTTAGGTGCATTTTTAATTTTATTGCTTAAATCGCATTTTCTCGACGAGCTGAGCACGTTTTCTGAAATGTGCTCCTCCCGTCACTCTGGTTGGGTGCGCATAGTAAAAAGTGCTCTTGGCAGCTAGGGAGTGCCGCGTTGACCACTGCGCATGAAGAAATAAGCACCTGCAACGTTTGGTTTAGGTTTTAGGCTCATTTTTAATTTTATTGCTTAAATAGCATTTTCTCGACAAGCTGAGCACGTTTTCTGAAATGTGCTCCTCCCGTCGCTCTGGTTGGGCGCGCATAGTAAAAAGTGCTCTTGACAGCTAGAGAGTGCCGCGTTGACAACTGCGCATGAAGAAATAAGCACCTGCAACGTTTGGTTTAGGTTTTAGGTGCATTTTTAATTTTATTGCTTAAATCGCATTTTCTCGACGAGCTGAGCACGTTTTCTGAAATGTGCTCCTCCCGTCGCTCTGGTTGGGTGCGCACAGTAAAAAGAGCTCCTGGCAGCTAGGGGGTGCCGCGTTGACCACTGCGCACGAAGAAATAAGCACCTGCAACGTTTGGTTTAGGTTTATGTGCATTTTTAATCTTATTGCTTAAATCGCATTTTCTCGACGAGCTGAGCACGTTTTCTGAAATGTGCTCCTCCCGTCACTCTGGTTGGGTGCGCACAGTAAAAAGTGCTCTTGGCAGCTAGAGAGTGCCGCGTTGACCACTGCGCATGAAGAAATAAGCACCTGCAACGTTTGGTTTAGGTTTTAGGTGCATTTTTAATTTTATTGCTTAAATCGCATTTTCTCGACGAGCTGAGCACGTTTTCTGAAATGTGCTCCTCCCGTCACTCTGGTTGGGTGCGCACAGTAAAAAGTGCTCCTGGCAGCTAGAGAGTGCCGTGTTGACCACTGCGCATGAAGAAATAAGCACCTGCAACGTTTGGTTTAGGTTTCAGGTGCATTTTTAATCTTATTGCTTAAATCGCATTTTCTCGACGAGCTGAGCACGTTTTCTGAAATGTGCTCCTCCCGTCACTCTGGTTGGGTGCGCACAGTAAAAAGTGCTCTTGGCAGCTAGAGAGTGCCGCGTTGACCACTGCGCATGAAGAAATAAGCACCTGCAACGTTTGGTTTAGGTTTTAGGTGCATTTTTAATTTTATTGCTTAAATCGCATTTTCTCGACGAGCTGAGCACGTTTTCTGAAATGTGCTCCTCCCGTCGCTCTGGTTGGGTGCGCACAGTAAAAAGAGCTCCTGGAAGCTAGGGAGTGCCGCGTTGACCACTGCGCACGAAGAAATAAGCACCTGCAACGTTTGGTTTAGGTTTTAGGTGCATTTTTTATTTTATTGCTTAAATCGCATTCTCTCGACGAGCTGAGCACGTTTTCTGAAATGTGCTGCTCCCGTCGCTCTGGTTGGGTGCGCGTAGTAAAAAGTGCTCCTGGCAGCTAGAGAGTGCCGCGTTGACCACTGCGCATGAAGAAATAAGCACCTGCAACGTTTGGTTTAGGTTTTAGGTGCATTTTTAATTTTATTGCTTAAATCGCATTTTCTCGACGAGCTGAGCACGTTTTCTGAAATGTGCTCCTCCCGTCGCTCTGGTTGGGTGCGCACAGTAAAAAGAGCTCCTGGCAGCTAGGGAGTGCCGCGTTGACCACTGCGCACGAAGAAATAAGCACCTGCAACGTTTGGTTTAGGTTTTAGGTGCATTTTTTATTTTATTGCTTAAATCGCATTCTCTCGACGAGCTGAGCACGTTTTCTGAAATGTGCTCCTCCCGTCGCTCTCGTTGGGTGCGCGTAGTAAAAAGTGCTCCTGGCAGCTAGAGAGTGCCGCGTTGACCACTGCGCATGAAGAAATAAGCACCTGCAACGTTTGTTTTAGGTTTTAGGTGCATTTTTAATCTTATTGCTTAAATCGCATTTTCTCGACGAGCTGAGCACGTTTTCTGAAATGTGCTCCTCCCGTCACTCTGGTTGGGTGCGCACAGTAAAAAGTGCTCCTGGCAGCTAGGGAGTGCCGCGTTCAGCACTGCGCACGAAGAAATAAGCACCTGCAACGTTTGGTTTAGGTTTTAGGTGCATTTTTAATTTTATTGCTTAAATCGCATTTTCTCGACGAGCTGAGCACGTTTTCTGAAATGTGCTCCTCCCGTCACTCTGGTTGGGTGCGCACAGTAAAAAGTGCTCTTGGCAGCTAGAGAGTGCCGCGTTGACCACTGCGCATGAAGAAATAAGCACCTGCAACGTTTGGTTTAGGTTTTAGGTGCATTTTTAATTTTATTGCTTAAATCGCATTTTCTCGACGAGCTGAGCACGTTTTCTGAAATGTGCTCCTCCCGTCACTCATGTTGGGTGCGCACAGTAAAAAGTGCTCCTGGCAGCTAGGGAGTGCCGCGTTGAGCACTGCGCACGAAGAAATAAGCACCTGCAACGTTTGGTTTAGGTTTTAGGTGCGTTTTTAATTTTATTGCTTAAATTGCATTTTCTCGACGAGCTGAGCACGTTTTCTGAAATGGGCTCCTCCCGTCGCTCTGGTTGGGTGCGCACAGTAAAAAGAGCTCCTGGCAGCTAGGGAGTTCCGCGTTGACCACTGCGCACGAAGAAATAAGCACCTGCAACGTTTGGTTTAGGTTTTAGGTGCATTTTTTATTTTATTGCTTAAATCGCATTCTCTCGACGAGCTGAGCACGTTTTCTGAAATGTGCTCCTCCCGTCGCTCTGGTTGGGTGCACACGTTAAAAAGAGCTCCTGGCAGCTAGGGAGTGCCGCGTTGACCACTGCGCACGAAGAAATAAGCACCTGCAACGTTTGGTTTAGGTTTTAGGTGCATTTTTTATTTTATTGCTTAAATCGCATTCTCTCGACGAGCTGAGCACGTTTTCTGAAATGTGCTGCTCCCGTCGCTCTGGTTGGGTGCGCGTAGTAAAAAGTGCTCCTGGCAGCTAGAGAGTGCCGCGTTGACCACTGCGCACGAAGAAATAAGCACCTGTAACGTTTGGTTTAGGTTTTAGGTGCAGTTTTAATTTTATTGCTTAAATCGCATTTTCTCGACGAGCTGAGCACGTTTTCTGAAATGTGCTCCTCCCGTCGCTCTGGTTGGGTGCGCACAGTAAAAAGAGCTCCTGGCAGCCAGGGAGTGCCGCGTTGACCACTGCGCACGAAGAAATAAGCACCTGCAACGTTTGGTTTAGGTTTTCCGTGCATTTTTTATTTTATTGCTTAAATCGCATTCTCTCGACGAGCTGAGCACGTTTTCTGAAATGTGCTCCTCCCGTCGCTCTGGTTGGGTGCGCGTAGTAAAAAGTGCTCCTGGCAGCTAGAGAGTGCCGCGTTGACCACTGCGCATGAAGAAATAAGCACCTGCAACGTTTGGTTTAGGTTTTAGGTGCATTTTTAATCTTATTGCTTAAATCGCATTTTCTCGACGAGCTGAGCACGTTTTCTGAAATGTGCTCCTCCCGTCGCTCTGGTTGGGTGCGCACAATAAAAAGAGCTCCTGGCAGCTAGGGAGTGCCGCGTTGACCACTGCGCACGAAGAAATAAGCACCTGCAACGTTTGGTTTAGGTTTTAGGTGCATTTTTAATTTTATTGCTTAAATCGCATTTTCTCGACGAGCTGAGCACGTTTTCTGAAATGTGCTCCTCCCGTCACTCTGGTTGGGTGCGCATAGTAAAAAGTGCTCTTGGCAGCTAGGGAGTGCCGCGTTGACCACTGCGCATGAAGAAATAAGCACCTGCAACGTTTGGTTTAGGTTTTAGGCTCATTTTTAATTTTTTTGCTTAAATAGCATTTTCTCGACAAGCTGAGCACGTTTTCTGAAATGTGCTCCTCCCGTCGCTCTGGTTGGGCGCGCATAGTAAAAAGTGCTCTTGACAGCTAGAGAGTGCCGCGTTGACAACTGCGCATGAAGAAATAAGCACCTGCAACGTTTGGTTTAGGTTTTAGGTGCATTTTTAATTTTATTGCTTAAATCGCATTTTCTCGACGAGCTGAGCACCTTTTCTGAAATGTGCTTCTCCCGTCGCTCTGGTTGTGCGCGCATAGTAAAAAGTGCTCCTGGCAGCTAGAGAGTGCCGCGTTGACCACTGCGCATGAAGAAAAAAGCACCTGCAACGTTTGGTTTAGGTTTTAGGTGCATTTTTAATTTTATTGCTTAAATCGCATTTTCTCGACGAGCTGAGTACGTTTTCTGAAATGTGCTCCTTCCGTCACTCTGGTTGGGTGCGCACAGTAAAAAGTGCTCCTGGCAGCTAGGGAGTGCCGCGTTGACCACTGCGCATGAAGAAATAAGCACCAGCAACGTTTGGTTTAAGTTTTAGGTGCATTTTTAATTTTATTGCTTAAATCGCATTCTCTCGACGAGCTGAGCGCGTTTTCTGAAATGTGCTCCTCCCCTCACTCTGGTTGGGTGCGCACAGTAAAAAGTGCTCCTGGCAGCTAGGGAGTGCCGCGTTGAGCACTGCGCACGAAGAAATAAGCACCTGCAACGTTTGGTTTAGGTTTTAGGTGCATTTTTAATTTTATTGCTTAAATCATATTTTCTCGACGAGCTGAGTACGTTTTCTGAAATGGGCTCCTCCCGTCGCTCTGGTTGGGTGCGCACAGTAAAAAGAGCTCCTGGCAGCTAGGGGGTGCCGCGTTGACCACTGCGCACGAAGAAATAAGCACCTGCAACGTTTGGTTTAGGTTTATGTGCATTTTTAATCTTATTGCTTAAATCGCATTTTCTCGACGAGCTGAGCACGTTTTCTGAAATGTGCTCCTCCCGTCACTCTGGTTGGGTGCGCACAGTCAGAAGTGCTCTTGGCAGCTAGAGAGTGCCGCGTTGACCACTGCGCATGAAGAAATAAGCACCTGCAACGTTTGGTTTAGGTTTTAGGTGCATTTTTAATTTTATTGCCTAAATCGCATTTTCTCGACGAGCTGAGCACGTTTTCTGAAATGTGCTCCTCCCGTCACTCTGGTTGGGTGCGCACAGTAAAAAGTGCTCCTGGCAGCTAGAGAGTGCCGTGTTGACCACTGCGCATGAAGAAATAAGCACCTGCAACGTTTGGTTTAGGTTTTAGGTGCATTTTTAATCTTATTGCTTAAATCGCATTTTCTCGACGAGCTGAGCACGTTTTCTGAAATGTGCTCCTCCCGTCACTCTGGTTGGGTGCGCACAGTAAAAAGTGCTCTTGGCAGCTAGAGAGTGCCGCGTTGACCACTGCGCATGAAGAAATAAGCACCTGCAACGTTTGGTTTAGGTTTTAGGTGCATTTTTAATTTTATTGCTTAAATCGCATTTTCTCGACGAGCTGAGCACGTTTTCTGAAATGTGCTCCTCCCGTCGCTCTGGTTGTGCGCGCATAGTAAAAAGTGCTCCTGGCAGCTAGGGAGTGCCGCGTTGAGCACTGCGCACGAAGAAATAAGCACCTGCAACGTTTGGTTTAGGTTTTAGGTGCATTTTTAATTTTATTGCTTAAATCGCATTTTCTCGACGAGCTGAGCACGTTTTCTGAAATGTGCTCCTCCCGTCACTCTGGTTGGGTGCGCACAGTAAAAAGTGCTCTTGGCAGCTAGAGAGTGCCGCGTTGACCACTGCGCATGAAGAAATAAGCACCTGCAACGTTTGGTTTAGGTTTTAGGTGCATGTTTAACTTTATTGCTTAAATCGCATTTTCTCGACGAGCTGAGCACGTTTTCTGAAATGTGCTCCTCCCGTCACTCTGGTTGGGTGCGCACAGTAAAAAGTGCTCCTGGCAGCTAGGGAGTGCCGCGTTGAGCACTGCGCACGAAGAAATAAGCACCTGCAACGTTTGGTTTAGGTTTTAGGTGCATTTTTAATTTTATTGCTTAAATCGCATTTTCTCGACGAGCTGAGCACGTTTTCTGAAATGGGCTCCTCCCGTCGCTCTGGTTGGGTGCGCACAGTAAAAAGAGCTCCTGGCAGCTAGGGAGTTCCGCGTTGACCACTGCGCACGAAGAAATAAGCACCTGCAACGTTTGGTTTAGGTTTTAGGTGCATTTTTTATTTTATTGCTTAAATCGCATTCTCTCGACGAGCTGAGCACGTTTTCTGAAATGTGCTCCTCCCGTCGCTCTGGTTGGGTGCACACAGTAAAAAGAGCTCCTGGCAGCTAGGGAGTGCTGCGTTGACCACTGCGCACGAAGAAATAAGCACCTGCAACGTTTGGTTTAGGTTTTAGGTGCATTTTTTATTTTATTGCTTAAATCGCATTTTCTCGACGAGCTGAGCACGTTTTCTGAAATGTGCTCCTCCCGTCGCTCTGGTTGGGTGCGCACAGTAAAAAGAGCTCCTGGCAGCTAGGGAGTGCCGCGTTGACCACTGCGCACGAAGGAATAAGCACCTGCAACGTTTGGTTTAGGTTTTAGGTGCATTTTTAATTTTATTGCTTAAATCGCATTTTCTCGACGAGCTGAGCACGTTTTCTGAAATGTGCTCCTCCCGTCGCTCTGGTTGGGCGCGCATAGTAAAAAGTGCTCCTGGCAGCGCGAGAGATCCGCGTTGACCACTGCGCATGAAGAAATAAGCACCTGCAACGTTTGGTTTAGGTTTTAGGTGCATTTTTTATTTTATTGCTTAAATCGCATTCTCTCGACGAGCTGAGCACGTTTTCTGAAATGTGCTCCTCCCGTCGCTCTGGTTGGATGCGCACAGTAAAAAGAGCTCCTGGCAGCTAGGGAGTGCCGCGTTGACCACTGCGCACGAAGAAATAAGCACCTGCAACGTTTGGTTTAGGTTTTAGGTGCATTTTTTATTTCATTGCTTAAATCGCATTCTCTCGACGAGCTGAGCACGTTTTCTGAAATGTGCTCCTCCCGTCGCTCTGGTTGGGTGCGCGTAGTAAAAAGTGCTCCTGGCAGCTAGAGAGTGCCGCGTTGACCACTGCGCATGAAGAAATAAGCACCTGCAACGTTTGGTTTAGGTTTTAGGTGCATTTTTAATTTTATTGCTTAAATCACATTTTCTCGACGAGCTGAGCACGTTTTCTGAAATATGCTCCTCCCGTCGCTCTGGTTGGGTGCGCACAGTAAAAAGAGCTCCTGGCAGCTAGGGAGTGCTGCGTTGACCACTGCGCACGAAGAAATAAGCACCTGCAACGTTTGGTTTAGGTTTTAGGTGCATTTTTTATTTTATTGCTTAAATCGCATTCTCTCGACGAGCTGAGCACGTTTTCTGAAATGTGCTCCTCCCGTCGCTCTGGTTGGGTGCGCACAGTAAAAAGTGCTCTTGGCAGCTCGGGAGTGCCGCGTTGACCACTGCACATGAAGAAATAAGCACCTGCAACGTTTGGTTTAGGTTTTAGGTGCATTTTTAATTTTATTGCTTAAATCGCATTTTCTCGACGAGCTGAGCACGTTTTCTGAAATGTGCTCCTCCCGTCGCTCTGGTTGGGCGCGCATAGTAAAAAGTGCTCCTGGCAGCGCGAGAGATCCGCGTTGACCACTGCGCATGAAGAAATAAGCACCTGCAACGTTTGGTTTAGGTTTTAGGTGCATTTTTTATTTTATTGCTTAAATCGCATTCTCTCGACGAGCTGAGCACGTTTTCTGAAATGTGCTCCTCCCGTCGCTCTGGTTGGATGCGCACAGTAAAAAGAGCTCCTGGCAGCTAGGGAGTGCCGCGTTGACCACTGCGCACGAAGAAATAAGCACCTGCAACGTTTGGTTTAGGTTTTAGGTGCATTTTTTATTTTATTGCTTAAATCGCATTCTCTCGACGAGCTGAGCACGTTTTCTGAAATGTGCTCCTCCCGTCGCTCTGGTTGGGTGCGCGTAGTAAAAAGTGCTCCTGGCAGCTAGAGAGTGCCGCGTTGACCACTGCGCATGAAGAAATAAGCACCTGCAACGTTTGGTTTAGGTTTTAGGTGCATTTTTAATTTTATTGCTTAAATCACATTTTCTCGACGAGCTGAGCACGTTTTCTGAAATATGCTCCTCCCGTCGCTCTGGTTGGGTGCGCACAGTAAAAAGAGCTCCTGGCAGGTAGGGAGTGCTGCGTTGACCACTGCGCACGAAGAAATAAGCACCTGCAACGTTTGGTTTAGGTTTTAGGTGCATTTTTTATTTTATTGCTTGAATCGCATTCTCTGGACGAGCTGAGCACGTTTTCTGAAATGTGCTCCTCCCGTCGCTCTGGTTGGGTGCGTGTAGTAAAAAGTGCTCCTGGCAGCTAGAGAGTGCCGCGTTGACCACGGCGCGTGAAGAAATAAGCGCCTGCAACGTTTGGTTTAGGTTTTAGGTGCATTTTTAATTTTATTGCTTAATTCGCATTTTCTCGACGAGCTGAGCACGTTTTCTGAAATGTGCTCCTCCCGTCGCTCTGGTTGTGCGCGCATAGTTAAAAGTGCTCCTGGCAGCTAGAGAGTGCCGCGTTGACCACTGCACATGAAGAAATAAGCACCTGCAACGTTTAGTTTAGGTTTTAGGTGCATTTTTAATTTTATTGCTTAAATCGCATTTTCTCGACGAGCTGAGTACGTTTTCTAAAATGTGCTCCTTCCGTCACTCTGGTTGGGTGCGCACAGTGAAAAGTGCTCCTGGCAGCTAGGGAGTGCCGCGTTGACCACTGCGCACGAAGAAATAAGCACCTGCAACGCTTGGTTTAGGTTTTAGGTGCATTTTTAATTTTATTGTTTAAATCGCATTTTCTCGACGAGCTGAGCACGTTTTCTGAAATGTGCTCCTCCCGTCGCTCTGGTTGGGTGCGCACAGTAAAAAGAGCTCCTGGCAGCTAGGGAGTGCCGCGTTGACCACTGCGCACGAAGAAATAAGCACCTGCAACGTTTGGTTTAGGTTTTAGGTGCATTTTTAATTTTATTTCTTAAATCGCATTCTCTCGACGAGCTGAGCGCGTTTTCTGAAATGTGCTCCTCCCGTCGCTCTGGTTGGGTGCGCGTAGTAAAAAGTCCTCCTGGCAGCTAGAGAGTGCCGCGTTGACCACTGCGCATGAAGAAATAAGCACCTGCAACGTTTGGTTTAGGTTTTAGGTGCATTTTTAATTTTATTGCTTGAATCGCATTTTCTCGACGAGCTGAGCACGTTTTCTGAAATGTGCTCCTCCCGTCTCTCTGGTTGGGTGCGCACAGTAAAAAGTGCTCTTAGCAGCTAGGGAGTGCCGCGTTGACCACTGCGCACGAAGAAATAAGCACCTGCAACGTTTGGTTTAGGTTTTAGGTGCATTTTTAATTTTATTGCTTAAATCGCATTTTCTCGACGAGCTGAGCACGTTTTCTGAAATGTGCTCATCCCGTCACTCTGGTTGGGTGCGCATAGTAAAAAGTGCTCTTGGCAGCTAGAGAGTGCCGCGTTGACCACTGCGCACAAAGAAATAAGCACCTGCAACGTTTTGTTTAGGTTTTAGGTGCATTTTTTATATTATTGCTTAAATCGCATTCTCTCGACGAGCTGAGCACGTTTTCTGAAATGTGCTCCTCCCGTCGCTCTGGTTGGGTGCGCGTAGTAAAAAGTGCTCCTGGCAGCTAGAGAGTGCCGCGTTGACCACTGCGCATGAAGAAATAAGCACCTGCAACGTTTGGTTTAGGTTTTAGGTGCATTTTTAATTTTATTGCTTAAATCACATTTTCTCGACGAGCTGAGCACGTTTTCTGAAATATGCTCCTCCCGTCGCTCTGGTTGGGTGCGCACAGCAAAAAGAGCTCCTGGCAGCTAGGGAGTGCCGCGTTGACCACTGCGCACGAAGAAATAAGCACCTGCAACGTTTGGTTTAGGTTTTAGGTGCATTTTTTATTTTATTGCTTGAATCGCATTCTCTGGACGAGCTGAGCACGTTTTCTGAAATGTGCTCCTCCCGTCGCTCTGGTTGGGTGCGCGTAGTAAAAAGTGCTCCTGGCAGCTAGAGAGTGCTGCGTTGACCACGGCGCGTGAAGAAATAAGCGCCTGCAACGTTTGGTTTAGGTTTTAGGTGCATTTTTAATTTTATTGCTTAATTCGCATTTTCTCGACGAGCTGAGCACGTTTTCTGAAATGTGCTCCTCCCGTCGCTCTGGTTGTGCGCGCATA
Source organism: Syngnathus floridae (assembly GCF_059516105.1). NCBI lineage: Eukaryota > Metazoa > Chordata > Actinopteri > Syngnathiformes > Syngnathidae > Syngnathus > Syngnathus floridae. Next base: position 2,210,902 of record NC_142423.1, on the reverse strand, counting down.
GTAAAAAGTGCTGCTGGCAGCTAGAGAGTGCCGCGTTGACCACTGCACATGAAGAAATAAGCACCTGCAACGTTTAGTTTAGGTTTTAGGTGCATTTTTAATTTTATTGCTTAAATCGCATTTTCTCGACGAGCTGAGTACGTTTTCTGAAATGTGCTCCTTCCGTCACTCTGGTTGGGTGCGCACAGTAAAAAGTGCTCCTGGCAGCTAGGGAGTGCCGCGTTGACCACTGCGCACGAAGAAATAAGCACCTGCAACGCTTGGTTTAGGTTTTAGGTGCATTTTTAATTTTATTGTTTAAATCGCATTTTCTCGACGAGCTGAGCACGTTTTCTGAAATGTGCTCCTCCCGTCGCTCTGGTTGGGTGCGCACAGTAAAAAGAGCTCCTGGCAGCTAGGGAGTGCCGCGTTGACCACTGCGCACGAAGAAATAAGCACCTGCAACGTTTGGTTTAGGTTTTAGGTGCATTTGTAATTTTATTGCTTAAATCGCATTTTCTCGCCGAGCTGAGCACGTTTTCTGAAATGTGCTCATCCCGTCACTCTGGTTGGGTGCGCATAGTAAAAAGTGCTCTTGGCAGCTAGAGAGTGCCGCGTTGACCACTGCGCACAAAGAAATAAGCACCTGCAACGTTTTGTTTAGGTTTTAGGTGCATTTTTAATTGTATTGCTTAAATCGCATTTTCTCGACGAGCTGAGCACGTTTTCTGAAATGTGCTCCTCCCGTCACTCTGGTTGGGTGCGCACAGTACAAAGTTCTCTTGGCAGCTAGAGAGTGCCGCGTTGACCAATGCGCATGAAGAAATAACCACCTGCAACGTTTGGTTTAGGTTTTAGGTGCATTTTTAATTTTATTGCTTAAATCGCATTTTCTCGACGAGCTTAGCACGTTTTCTGAAATGTGCTCCTCCCGTCACTCTGGTTGGGTGCGCATAGTAAAAAGTGCTCTTGGCAGCTAGAGAGTGCCGCGTTGACCACTGCGCTTGAAGAAATAACCACCTGCAACGTTTGGTTTAGGTTTTGGGTGCATTTTTAATTTTATTGCTTAAATCGCATTCTCTCGACGAGCTGAGCGCGTTTTCTGAAATGTGCTCCTCCCGTCGCTCGAGTTGGGTGCGCGTAGTAAAAAGTGCTCCTGGCAGCTAGAGAGTGCCGCGTTGACCACTGCGCATGAAGAAATAAGCACCTGCAACGTTTGGTTTAGGTTTTAGGTGCATTTTTAATTTTATTGCTTAAATCGCATTTTCTCGACGAGCTGAGCACGTTTTCTGAAATGTGCTCCTCCCATCACTCTGGTTGGGTGCGCACAGTAAAAAGTGCTCCTGGCAGCTAGGGAGTGCCGCGTTGAGCACTGCGCACGAAGAAATAAGCACCTGCAACGTTTGGTTTAGGTTTTAGGTGCATTTTTAATTTTATTGCTTAAATCGCATTTTCTCGACGAGCTGAGCACGTTTTCTGAAATGTGCTCCTCCCGTCTCTCTGGTTGGGTGCGCACAGTAAAAAGAGCTCCTGGCAGCTAGGGAGTGCCGCGTTGACCACTGCGCACGAAGAAATAAGCACCTGCAACGTTTGGTTTAGGTTTTAGGTGCATTTCTTATTTTATTGCTTAAATCGCATTCTCTCGACGAGCTGAGCACGTTTTCTGAAATGTGCTCCTCCCGTCGCTCTGGTTGGGTGCGCACAGTAAAAAGTGCTCTTGGCAGCTCGGGAGTTCCGCGTTGACCACTGCACATGAAGAAATAAGCACCTGCAACGTTTGGTTTAGGTTTTAGGTGCATTTTTAATTTTATTGCTTAAATCGCATTTTCTCGACGAGCTGAGCACGTTTTCTGAAATGTGCTCCTCCCGTCGCTCTGGTTGGGCGCGCATAGTAAAAAGTGCTCCTGGCAGCTAGAGAGTGCCGCGTTGACCACTGCGCATGAAGAAATAAGCACCTGCAACGTTTGGTTTAGGTTTTAGGTGCATTTTTAATTTTATTGCTTAAATCGCATTTTCTCGACAAGCTGAGCACGTTTTATGAAATGTGCTCCTCCCGTCGCTCTGGTTGGGTGCGCACAGTAAAAAGAGCTCATGGCAGCTAGGGAGTGCCGCGTTGACCACTGCGCACGAAGAAATAAGCACCTGCAACGTTTGGTTTAGGTTTTAGGTGCATTTTTTATTTTATTGCTTAAATCGCATTTTCTCGACGAGCTGAGCACGTTTTCTGAAATGTGCTCCTCCCGTCGCTCTGGTTGGGCGCGCATAGTAAAAAGTGCTCCTGGCAGCTAGAGAGTGCCGCGTTGACCACTGCGCAAGAAGAAATAAGCACCTGCAACGTTTGGTTTAGGTTTTAGGTGCATTTTTAATTTTATTGCTTAAATCGCATTTTCTCGACAAGCTGAGCACGTTTTCTGAAATGTGCTCCTTCCGTCGCTCTGGTTGGGTGCGCACAGTAAAAAGAGCTCCTGGCAGCTAGGGAGTGCCGCGTTGACCACTGCGCACGAAGAAATAAGCACCTGCAACGTTTGGTTTAGGTTTTAGGTGCATTTTTTATTTTATTGCTTAAATCGCATTTTCTCGACGAGCTGAGCACGTTTTCTGAAATGTGCTCCTCCCGTCGCTCTGGTTGGGTGCGCACAGTAAAAAGAGCTCCTGGCAGCTAGGGAGTGCCGCGTTGACCACTGCGCACGAAGGAATAAGCACCTGCAACGTTTGGTTTAGGTTTTAGGTGCATTTTTAATTTTATTGCTTAAATCGCATTTTCTCGACGAGCTGAGCACGTTTTCTGAAATGTGCTCCTCCCGTCGCTCTGGTTGGGCGCGCATAGTAAAAAGTGCTCCTGGCAGCGCGAGAGATCCGCGTTGACCACTGCGCATGAAGAAATAAGCACCTGCAACGTTTGGTTTAGGTTTTAGGTGCATTTTTTATTTTATTGCTTAAATCGCATTCTCTCGACGAGCTGAGCACGTTTTCTGAAATGTGCTCCTCCCGTCGCTCTGGTTGGATGCGCACAGTAAAAAGAGCTCCTGGCAGCTAGGGAGTGCCGCGTTGACCACTGCGCACGAAGAAATAAGCACCTGCAACGTTTGGTTTAGGTTTTAGGTGCATTTTTTATTTCATTGCTTAAATCGCATTCTCTCGACGAGCTGAGCACGTTTTCTGAAATGTGCTCCTCCCGTCGCTCTGGTTGGGTGCGCGTAGTAAAAAGTGCTCCTGGCAGCTAGAGAGTGCCGCGTTGACCACTGCGCATGAAGAAATAAGCACCTGCAACGTTTGGTTTAGGTTTTAGGTGCATTTTTAATTTTATTGCTTAAATCACATTTTCTCGACGAGCTGAGCACGTTTTCTGAAATATGCTCCTCCCGTCGCTCTGGTTGGGTGCGCACAGTAAAAAGAGCTCCTGGCAGCTAGGGAGTGCTGCGTTGACCACTGCGCACGAAGAAATAAGCACCTGCAACGTTTGGTTTAGGTTTTAGGTGCATTTTTTATTTTATTGCTTAAATCGCATTCTCTCGACGAGCTGAGCACGTTTTCTGAAATGTGCTCCTCCCGTCGCTCTGGTTGGGTGCGCACAGTAAAAAGTGCTCTTGGCAGCTCGGGAGTGCCGCGTTGACCACTGCACATGAAGAAATAAGCACCTGCAACGTTTGGTTTAGGTTTTAGGTGCATTTTTAATTTTATTGCTTAAATCGCATTTTCTCGACGAGCTGAGCACGTTTTCTGAAATGTGCTCCTCCCGTCGCTCTGGTTGGGCGCGCATAGTAAAAAGTGCTCCTGGCAGCGCGAGAGATCCGCGTTGACCACTGCGCATGAAGAAATAAGCACCTGCAACGTTTGGTTTAGGTTTTAGGTGCATTTTTTATTTTATTGCTTAAATCGCATTCTCTCGACGAGCTGAGCACGTTTTCTGAAATGTGCTCCTCCCGTCGCTCTGGTTGGATGCGCACAGTAAAAAGAGCTCCTGGCAGCTAGGGAGTGCCGCGTTGACCACTGCGCACGAAGAAATAAGCACCTGCAACGTTTGGTTTAGGTTTTAGGTGCATTTTTTATTTTATTGCTTAAATCGCATTCTCTCGACGAGCTGAGCACGTTTTCTGAAATGTGCTCCTCCCGTCGCTCTGGTTGTGCGCGCATAGTTAAAAGTGCTCCTGGCAGCTAGAGAGTGCCGCGTTGACCACTGCACATGAAGAAATAAGCACCTGCAACGTTTAGTTTAGGTTTTAGGTGCATTTTTAATTTTATTGCTTAAATCGCATTTTCTCGACGAGCTGAGTACGTTTTCTGAAATGTGCTCCTTCCGTCACTCTGGTTGGGTGCGCACAGTAAAAAGTGCTCCTGGCAGCTAGGGAGTGCCGCGTTGACCACTGCGCACGAAGAAATAAGCACCTGCAACGCTTGGTTTAGGTTTTAGGTGCATTTTTAATTTTATTGTTTAAATCGCATTTTCTCGACGAGCTGAGCACGTTTTCTGAAATGTGCTCCTCCCGTCGCTCTGGTTGGGTGTGCACAGTAAAAAGAGCTCCTGGCAGCTAGGGAGTGCCGCGTTGACCACTGCGCACGAAGAAATAAGCACCTGCAACGTTTGGTTTAGGTTTTAGGTGCATTTTTAATTTTATTTCTTAAATCGCATTCTCTCGACGAGCTGAGCGCGTTTTCTGAAATGTGCTCCTCCCGTCGCTCTGGTTGGGTGCGCGTAGTAAAAAGTCCTCCTGGCAGCTAGAGAGTGCCGCGTTGACCACTGCGCATGAAGAAATAAGCACCTGCAACGTTTGGTTTAGGTTTTAGGTGCATTTTTAATTTTATTGCTTGAATCGCATTTTCTCGACGAGCTGAGCACGTTTTCTGAAATGTGCTCCTCCCGTCTCTCTGGTTGGGTGCGCACAGTAAAAAGTGCTCTTAGCAGCTAGGGAGTGCCGCGTTGACCACTGCGCACGAAGAAATAAGCACCTGCAACGTTTGGTTTAGGTTTTAGGTGCATTTTTAATTTTATTGCTTAAATCGCATTTTCTCGACGAGCTGAGCACGTTTTCTGAAATGTGCTCATCCCGTCACTCTGGTTGGGTGCGCATAGTAAAAAGTGCTCTTGGCAGCTAGAGAGTGCCGCGTTGACCACTGCGCACAAAGAAATAAGCACCTGCAACGTTTTGTTTAGGTTTTAGGTGCATTTTTTATATTATTGCTTAAATCGCATTCTCTCGACGAGCTGAGCACGTTTTCTGAAATGTGCTCCTCCCGTCGCTCTGGTTGGGTGCGCGTAGTAAAAAGTGCTCCTGGCAGCTAGAGAGTGCCGCGTTGACCACTGCGCATGAAGAAATAAGCACCTGCAACGTTTGGTTTAGGTTTTAGGTGCATTTTTAATTTTATTGCTTAAATCACATTTTCTCGACGAGCTGAGCACGTTTTCTGAAATATGCTCCTCCCGTCGCTCTGGTTGGGTGCGCACAGCAAAAAGAGCTCCTGGCAGCTAGGGAGTGCCGCGTTGACCACTGCGCACGAAGAAATAAGCACCTGCAACGTTTGGTTTAGGTTTTAGGTGCATTTTTTATTTTATTGCTTGAATCGCATTCTCTGGACGAGCTGAGCACGTTTTCTGAAATGTGCTCCTCCCGTCGCTCTGGTTGGGTGCGCGTAGTAAAAAGTGCTCCTGGCAGCTAGAGAGTGCTGCGTTGACCACGGCGCGTGAAGAAATAAGCGCCTGCAACGTTTGGTTTAGGTTTTAGGTGCATTTTTAATTTTATTGCTTAATTCGCATTTTCTCGACGAGCTGAGCACGTTTTCTGAAATGTGCTCCTCCCGTCGCTCTGGTTGTGCGCGCATAGTAAAAAGTGCTGCTGGCAGCTAGAGAGTGCCGCGTTGACCACTGCACATGAAGAAATAAGCACCTGCAACGTTTAGTTTAGGTTTTAGGTGCATTTTTAATTTT